>NW_024751680.1:307500-422500 GCF_018991925.1 Homarus americanus | reverse complement strand
GGTGGTGGTGGTGTGGTGATGGTGGTGGTGGTGGTGGTGGTGGTGGTGGTGGTGGTGGTGGTGGTGGTGTGGTGGTGGTGGTGTGGTGGTGGTGGTGGTAGTGGTGGTGGTGTGGTGGTGGTGGTGGTGAGAAGGTGGTGGTGGTGGTGGTGAAGGAGTAGTGGGGTGGTGGTGGTGGAAGGTGAGTGGTGGTGGTGGTAGTGGTGGTGGTGAAGGTGTAGTGTGGTGGTGAGGAGTGGTGGTGGTGGTGGTGGTGGTGGTAGTGGTGGTGGTGGTGGTGAGGTGGTGGTGGAAGGAGTGAGTGGTGGTGGTGGTGAAGAAGTGTAGTGGTGAATGGTGGTGGTAGTGGTGGTGTGGTGGTGGTGAGGTAGTGGTGGTGGTGAGGGTGTGGTGGTGGTGGTGGTGGTGGTGGTGAGTGGTGGAGGTGGTGGTGGTGGTGGTGGTGGTGGTGGTGGTGGTGGTGGTGGTGATGGTGTGGTAGTGGTGGTGGTGGTGGTGGTGGTGAGTGGAGGTGTGGTGGTGGTGGTGGTGGTGTGGTGGTGAAGGTGGTGAGTGGTGATGGTGGTGGTGGTGGTGGTAGAGATTAGTAGTGGTGGTGGTGTGGTGGTGGTGGTGAGGTGGTGATTAGTGGTGGTGGTGGTGGTAGTGGTGGTAGTGAAGGTAGTGGTGGTGGTGGTGGTGGTGGTGGTGTGGTGGTGGTGGTGGTGGTGGTGGTGGTGGTGGTAGTGGTGGAGGTGGTGGTGATGGTGGTGGTGGTGGTGGTGGTGATGATGGTGGTAGTGGTGGTGTTAGTCGCGGTGGTGGTACTAGTGGTAATGGGAGACACATGACACAGCAGGACACTACACCAACAACGTCTGGGTGTCATGTAGTAGAAGCATCAGCCCGGACCTGATACACTGGTACACAGAGGGTCCTGATACACACCTCTGCTACACCTCGCCCCCAGGGTGTTGAGCAGGGGTGTAGGAGGGGTTCAAGAAGCAGGTACACTCACCCTAACAAACACAGTGGCCTTGAAGCTACACCAATATGCTTCTCTCTGGGTGTATTGAGGTGTAGAGTTGTAGTTGGTTTGTTCGTACACTTCTAATACCTCTCTTAAGTACACACCTACACCAATATTGATAACAAGATACACAGACGTCTGGGTGTTGAGGGCTGTGGTGGACCAGGTTACACAGATTGCTACACTCACCTCAAGAACAACACATACATACACAGGTCCCCCGAAGACACTGATACACCCTGAGCAGCGGGGCGTTATCAGGGTGTGGGCGTGAGTAGGCTCGGGGTGTGCTCGGGTGTCGACTAGGTGTACTGTTTACGGGTGTACTAGACAAACGTGTGCGTCTTACAAGTAACATGTGTAGCTACGTCAACCTCCTCGAACACACACACACACACACACACACACACACACACACACACACACGGGAGCCCTTAGAGATACTCGCCAGAGGAGCGGGGTGTTGCCTGGGTGTAGTGTGGGTGTTGGAAGCGAGTGTGTGCGTCTTAACTCGGGTAGGTGAGGCAAGGAGTGTAACCTGACACCATCACACGTCACGGCCCTGCTGTTGCTCCGGTGCTGTGCCCACACCACCACACACTACCACACTGCTGCTGCTGCTGCTGCTGCTCTGGTGCTATGACCGCACCACCACACACTACCACACTGCTGCTGTCGCTGTAGCCACACCACGACACACTACCACACTCCTGCTGTTGCTGTGGCCACACCACCACACACTACCACACTGCTGCTGCTGCTGCTGCTGCTGCTGTTGTTGTTGTTGCTGCTGTGGTGCTATGACCGCACCACCACACACTACCACACTCCTGCAGCTGCTGTGGCACACCACCACACATTACCACACTCCTGCAGCTGCTGTAGCCACACCACCACACTCCTGCTACAGTCTTCTGGTTAGTTCCCCTTCCTTCCTTCCTGTACTATCGCTACTACCTACCGCCTTACCACCACCACAACAACAATATCATACGGTTAATGCATCCACCACCATCAATAATACAATAACCATCAATACCAACAATACAACCACTATCACAATCAATCAGAGTACCGTCATTATAACTGAGGGTTGGCGACCACAGCCCTCCACTCTAACCGTTCTTGGGCTGTTTTTACCATTCCTCTAAGATTTTGTATCTCTAAGGAACCAGTTTTTAATTTAATTCATCCATCCCAGTCTTTGCCTTCCCCTGGCCCTCCTACCCTCAACTTAACCGTTAATATTTCTGTTATTATCTCCTCTTCCCTAATTATATAACCAAAGTATTTCATCTTTCTTGCTCTGTACATTAATACGAGAAACATCATCACTACCACCACCCCTTAACAAGCTAGGAAGATTGAGGTTTATTGTTTTGAAAGTGTAGCTGTCCATTCTGAGTAACGTCGTCAATAAACAAAGAATCGCTATGGTTAGTTCTCAAGTCCCTCGTGTATGGAGTAAAGTGTGACTTTCTAAGCGTCTTTGGTGTAATGCAGTGGTAGAGAGAGTCCTGAGTGATAACACACCTATCATCTGTTTCCTCTCAGTTATCGCAAGTTACCCCTGTTCCCCCCAGTTATCATTGTCTCTCTCCCTCTCCCCTTGGTGTGTGAGGGCGGCTGCCGACCACAACCCCATCTCCTCCCCTCTCTCTCCCTTCCTCCCCTCTCTCTCCCTTCCTCCCCTCTCTCCTCCCTTCCTCCACTCTCTCCTCCCTTCCTCCCCTCTCTCTTCCATCTCACGAGTATACAGAGAATGAAGGAAACAAAATAAAGAGGAAAATAAAGAATTAAGAACGGAGAAGAAATAAAGAAAGGAAGAAAAGTAAAATAAAGCTATTGTTAAATATTGTGTGTGTGTGTGTGTGTGTGTGTGTGTGTGTGTGTGTGTGTGTGTGTGTGTGTGTATGTGTGTGTTTATGTGTGTGCATGTATGTGTATGTGTGTGTGTGTGTGTGTGTGTGTGTGTGACTGCCAAGCATACCAGTGTTAAAAGCTGCACCACCGTACTCCAGCACCCGTGACCTGGGTGTTTTGTCAATAATTTGCTGAATTGGCCCAGCAATTAGTATATTCCATTATTTTTGGTGCAGGAGAGAAAGGGAGGATGTGTGTGTGTGTGTGTGTGTGTGTGTGTGTGTGTGTGTGTGTGTGTGTGTGTACGCCCCAGTTTGCTTACATGCGTGTGTCCTGACTACCACACACACTCACACACATTTACATCATCACCCCCATGTATACCTGTCACCATAAACACCACACCCTCCCTTTATTACATACCTGTCAAGGTAGACTCAGCTACCTCCAATTAAGACGACACACCTGTCACCACCACCAGCACGCTAACCCTCATAAATATACTCATATCTTTGTTTGTATGTATGTATGTATGTATGTATGTATGTATGTATGTATGTATGTATGTATGTATGTATATATGTGTGTGACTATCATACATACATTACTCCCAGTGGACATTTTTGCCTAATGTCGGGAACAATTCTCCCCTACCAATTATTCGGTAAGGTTCACATGACACGAATTTTAGATACCACAAAAAATAAATAACATGATGTATAGGAGGATTAATACCTGGTGTGTCTGGTAGGCCAAGTCAGCGTCAGGCTAACACCTCTCAACTTACACATGTACAAAAGTTCAGGTGTGGTTTTGGTCCTAACACACCTGACCTGGCGTATGTGTGTGTTTAATTAAGGGACAGTTCAGGTGTTCAAGTTTAGACATGACAATGATTTTTGATGAGATAAGACACAATATAAATGATTTCTAACCTCTCTCTCTCTCTCTCTCTCTCTCTCTCTCAGATCAGTCAACACGCCACCATTGACCCCACAACACTGACCCCTTATATAACACAGTAAATCAATAAGCGTGTAGATGAGAGCCACAATGACAAGGGAGAGAGAGAGAGAGACATGGTGACGATGGTGTTAGGACATACTGCGCGTCAGGCCAGCTGGACACGTATGTTTACCTGTCACCTGGACGTGGGTGTGAAGGGAGGGGAGAAGGGGCAGGTCTGTAGCACTGCGTCGAGACTCACCTGTTGGGAGAGGAAGAAGAGATGAAGGGTGTTAGTGGATAATATACAAGTCCCCCCCTCTCTCTCTCTCTCTCTCTCTCTCTCTCTCAAGACACAGACACACACACTACTTAACCTCTAAACACCCCTTACGACCACAACGCAATACTTATCGTTCAAGTAAGTCAAACCTCCCCTCCCTACCCTTCCCTACTCTCCCCTTCCTACCCCCTTCTACCTATCTCTCCCCTCCCCTTCCCTCCCCCAACCACCGACTAGTCCTATAAACATATACTCAAATATTACACCTTCAATGCCTTAACACACATAACACACACACAACGCCACGCTCTGTTTAATCACTCGTAAGTTACCACAGTTGATGGGGAGACGACTGGAAGAACACTGGGCAGATTCAGAAGCCACCCTGTATATTCTTTGGCTCTGTTGTGACCAAGAGATGTTCACACGAGGAAACATTCTTTGGCCTTCGCTTTACCGGGTAGCGACAGAAATCTCTCCTCAAGCACAAACTAGTTAAAAATCCTTCTCTAACCACCAATTACATCATCACAACATCTAAACAAACAAACACATAAAACACTCTTCATGAAAGTTAATTTGTCCATCAATTATAAAAACAAACATAAATTCCCTTACAAGGTCCACACAGACGAGTAAATACTGCGTACATGAACACAAAATACTTGTAAACACACACACACACACACACACACACACACACACACATACACTAACCTCCCACACCACACCCCTTCACTAATTCATCTCCAACCCTCCCCCACACACCCCCAACACACCCACCCTCACTCAGCACCATCACCCCTCACTCACACTCCACCACACCCCACGCTGCTCCCCACCACCACACAACACCATACACACACACACACCACCACCACACACTCATACCACCATACGCACTCTCACACACCCACAACAAATAAATACGCCTCTCATGGCTAGTGGGTGCACGGATGGACAAATAAACCTCCCCAAAAACAGCAGCATTATATAATATATTCATGGAAGTCGACCACGCAAAAACAATTCCACCAAATGACATCCCGATCATCAGCCGCCGTATACGCCAGCCTCTGATTCTGCTGCCCTCAAAAACACACAGACCCACCGATGGCAACACACTCTAGCCCACCCTCGCCCACCATCACCCCCCCCACCAACCCACCCTGCCCTACCTTGGTCCATCACAACCCACCCTGCCCTACCTTGGTCCTCCACCCAACCCACCCTGCCCTACGGTCCCATCACAACCCACCCCTACCTACCTTGGTTATGCAACCCACCTGCTCTGCCTTGGTCCCCCCCCACGCCCCGCCCACGCTACCCCTACTACCACCCTGGCCCACCCTTTATCCCTTCCCCCCCACCCCTGCCCACCTCTCCCCCTACCCTGTACTGCATGTATAAGAGGAGTGTGTGAAAGGGGCCGCCTTGTATGGACCAATGGGACCACGGCAGTTACCTCCATTCTTATGTTCTGAAACAGCTCGACAGTGTGTTGTTGATGTGGTAGTAGTTGTTGTGATTGTTGTTGTTGTGATTGTTTTTGTTGTTGTGGTAGTTATTGATTTTTTGTTGTTGTGATTGTAGTTGTTGTTGTGGTTATTGTTGTGGTAGTTGTGATTGTTGTTGTTGTTGTGATTGTTGTTGTTGTTGTTGTTATGATTGTTGTTGTTGTGATTGTTTTTGTTGTTGTGGTAGTTATTGATTTTGTTGTTGTTGTGGTAGCTGTTGTGATTTAGGGTGATGTTATTGTGGTAATTGTGGTAGTTGTTATTAATGTTGTGGTAGCTGTTGTGATTGTAATTGTTAATGTTGTAGTAATTGTGGTAGTTGTTGTTGTTGTGGTAGCAGTTGATATTTTAGGACAGTGTTGCGGTAATTGTGGTAGTTGTTATTGTTATGATAATTGTTATCGCCGCTGCTTCAACTACAGTGCTGGCGTTGCCTTACCCGAACAAACATTAAATCTATCAGCCTGCGGCCACGTGCACCCCCCCCCCTGACCTGCACAAACAAGATGCCCTGATTCTGCTGAGTGTATGGTTTAGAGGCTGGCGTGGCATCTTGGTCTCCATGATGCAGGTCGCCCTCTTGAGTGATGCTGTGAGGACCAGCCACCAGCCCTCTGTGGTGAACACCGACTCCCAATCCTGGCCGAGTTTTGTGCTGGAACAATTTACACAGTACTAGTGTCCCTTGGAACACCATACTGGTTCATTGACTCGCACTTGTAAGTACAGCCAAAGTGATGACATACCCCTCAGTACTGAAGTATTGTGGACTAATTATGCCTACTCGTTTCTGCCTTATGTGGAGAAATAAGACAATGCGGAATGATGTGTAACTAAGATTAATAGAGTTATGAACTTTGTCTCATGTCACTATGCTTAATAATCAATTGTAATTAAGATGAAATCGTCTGAGATTAACTAATTAGGTATCAGATAGATCACCATGTAATACTAATGAACGCCTTGTTCTCTGCAGGTTTTGACCACATCAATAAATACTGAATGCGTCAAAAGGCGAGTTTCAATCATTCCCTTCGACTTGCCCGTCACCTGAACGTCCTTTACCAAGACGTTTACAATAATTAGGGCAGTTGTTATTGTTGTGGGAGCTGTTGTAGCGGCGGTTGTAAGTATCAAGGGCGTAAACAAACTTCTTTTTAATTAGACACCGATAATATATACGACTAGAATGGAGGCGAGCCAACCTGGGTGTAATAATTTACTTCATTTAAAGTGTTGACGACTGTATGTACATAACCTTTGAAATGTAGTAAAGTCTTTAATGTTAGGTTTGGTTAGGTCAGGTCAGGTTAGGTTAGATTAGGTCTCGTGAGGTTAGATAAGTTAGGTCACGTCAGGTTAGGTTAAATTAGGTCACGTGAGGTTAAATAAGTCAGATCAGGTCAGGTTAGGTTAAATTAGGTCACGTCAGGTTAGATAAGTTAGGTCAGGTTAGGTTACGTTAAGTTAGGTCACGTTAGGTTAGGTTTGAGTAGACAAGGTTTGGTCAGGTCAGGTACTCGTGTTATGTAACTCAGGGAAGCACTACGCCAGACTAACGTTCGCTTGTCTGTTAACGCCTGCAGTGACGATGTTTCTATTCCCTGGCACGAGCACAGTGGTGTACCTGTCGGCCAGGTGTAGCCCACACGTGACGTCAGTGGATCTGTTCTTTATCACTATAGGCTCCCACTACCTGTTCTTCATCAAAATAGGCTCCCACTACCTGTTATTCCTCATTGCAGGCTCTCTCTCTCTCTCTCTCTCTCTCTCTCTCTCTCTCTCTCTCTCTCTCTCTCTCTCTCTCTCTCTCACTACCAGCACTAAGCAAAACACACCACCAGTAGTATCCGAAGCTAAAACAAGACCTTCTCATTGCTATTCATGGCTACGTGATTGTGGTAGCCTTACCCACCACCACTATCCCAACCACACCCACTACCCCTACTATTACCACTATTCATGACCTAACCTGTAGACTAAATATAAACATCACACAGACCATCTACACTGACGGCTCTCTTAACACTGTCTGTGGGAGGGCTGGAAGTACTGTCAGTGTAACTCAGCCCAGAGGTAATATACTAGAGACAGGAACTTACATCAATAACTGGGCCTCTACTCTACAAGCTGAACTAACTGCCATACTCACAGCCCTGAAACTTGTTGAAGATACTGACCGTCTCATCATCACTGAACTCCTTATCCTCACTACTTGCTCTTGATACCCTAAACTAAGACTGTCATCCCACTTGTTACTGAAGCCAGGCACAAGTATATGTGTCTTGTTGACGGGGGTATCAGGATCAAGCTGCTGCTGTGGATCCCCTCTCACATAGGCATAAGTAAACATGATAGAGTTGATGCCTTAGCTAAAACTCACACCCAACAAAGGCAGCATTAAACACATTCTATGACTGAACTTTAAAAATTGTAATTAGGAAAGAACTTGTTGATGAATTTGAAGCCAGCAGATAAGTGTAAACAAGCACTAGTTACCACCATTACCACCCCTACCACCACATCACCATCACCACTACCACCATCACCACCCTTCCCCCATGACTGACAGGTTATCCATTCCCTGGTACAGCCATGACCCCGCGAACCACAACAAACAATATAAAACTGGTAGACCAACACACCCCTGGGCCATGACGCTCCCCCTCTCTCTCTCTCCACTCCCTAAACTCCCTGTCTCTCTCTTTCTAAACTCCCTGTCTCCTCCCTCTCCCTGTCTCCCTCCCTCGCACCAGGTCCCGGTGATGTGTTTTACACGTGGTGTGACAAGAGAGCGGCGGCAGCGTTTGTTTTGGTGCCGCAGTCAAGGTGGACATTATGCATCTTCACGACACCTTCCCTCCATGATACCCTCCCTCCCTCCCTCCCTCCCTCCACACCTTCCCTCCATGATACCCTCCCTCCCTCCCTCCACACCCTCCTTCCCTACTCACCCTCCTCCTCCCCACTACTCTTACTTTTCCTCCAATTCCTCTCTTTATTCTTTCACTTCCTATTCCCTCTCGTTCTCACCTACCCTATATCCCCCTTCTACTTTCTCTACCTCTCCTACCTATTCCTCTCTCATTTTCCTTTATTCTTTTCTCCCTTGTCTTATCTTCCCCCTTTCCATTTCTTATATGTCTCCTCTCCTCTCCCTTATTCCCATTTATCTCCCATCTTCTTCCACCTCCTTTATATCCTTATATCCTATCTACTCTTTTATCCCTTTCTTCTTCCCCATTTTCCTTCCTCCTATCCTATCTTTTCTCTTGTTCCTTTCATTTTTTCCTCGTCTCTTCCTCTTCCTCCCTCTATTTTTCTTCTTCTTCCTTCTCTTCCTCTATCTTTTTCCTCCACCTCCTCCTCCTACTCCTTCTCCACCATTCATCCTCCTCCTCTTATTCTCCCTCTTCCTTTTCTTCTCCCTCCTCCTTCCCAACAATTAAAGTTTTCCTCTGCCATAATAACACCACAATAAATAAATAAATAAATAAATAAATAAATAAAATAAACAAATAAAATAAATAAATAAATAAAACCATTGAGTATTTCATTACAAGTCACAGGTGGCATAATCATACAGCCTAATTAACCTATATCAAATAAGCCATGATGTGTATTACCTGTACGGCTGAATACATGATAGTGTTAATTTAAATGCTTAATTGAGGTAAATAACATGATATAATGAACGTGTGATGTAATAATGGGAAAATATTAACATAGTGAGATTATTATCAAGCAATAATGTTAATGGCTTATAGATATGTTGAGTATTATTATTTTATTATTATTATTATTATTATTATTATTATTATTATTATTATTATTATTATTATTATTATTATTTTATTGTTGTTATTATTATTATTATTTTATTGTTGTTATTATCATTATTATTATTATTATTAATATTATTTTATTGTTATCATTTTATTTTATTTTTTATTTTTTATTGTTGTTATTTTATCATCGTCATTATTAGAATTATTATTTTGTATTATCATTTATTATATTTTTATTTATTATTATTTTATCATCGTCATTATTAAATTATGTATTTACATATTGTAATTTTCTAGGCTATAAAGATAAACACACACACACACACACACACACACACACACACACACACACACACACACACACACACACACACACACACACACACACACACACACACACACACACACACACACACACACACACACACACACACCGTCTATACTCGGTAAACATCAGTTGATTCACACTTGTTTGGTCTTGGTTGTTTTGTTTCGTCAGTAGCTTGGTGTTTGTTTGTTTGTTTTGTAATTACCTGTCTCTTAGTACTGTTTTTATTGTGTTTGTTTTATGAGTGAGTGAGTGAGTGAGTGAGTGGGTGAGTGAGTGAGTGAGTGAGTGAGAGGATGAATGAGTAACAGCTTCAGTGAGTGGGTGACTAAGTAGGTGATAGAAATAGAATGAATCAGTGTGAGTAACCGCGATGAATGAGTGTGAGTAACCGTGATGAATGAGTGTGAGTAATCGCGATGAATGAGTGAGTAGATATGAGTAAGCACAGGTACGTTAGTTTGTGATGGAGATATTAGATTCGATGGCAATATAAGGGTTGTGAGGGCAGGATAGGAAGGGTGGGGACACAGCCTGTTTTCTGAATTAAATCACACCTACGTACACACACACACACACACATCCATACATACATACTACTCCAGACATACGTACAGTACTACATCCACAGTATACACACACACACACACACACACACACACACACACACACACACACACACACACACACACACACACACACACACACACACACACACACACACACACACACACACTGTTGGTGCAACTCACTGGAATGTAATTTTGTTTCTCTTTACACAAATATTTTTTCGTTTCTTTGTTAAAGTTTTTTGTTTGTTTTTACTTTTACTTGGCCTCTCTCTCTCTCTCTCTCTCTCTCTCTCTCTCTCTCTCTCTCTCTCTCTCTCTCTCTCTCTCTCTCTCTCTCTCTCTCTCTCTCTCTCCTCTCTCTCTCTCTCTCTCTCCCTCCTACCTTCTCCATCCTCCTCTTCCTTCTTCATGTCCATCACTTATTCCTTGCCTTCTACCCTATGTCCCACGCCCTCCTCCCACGCCTTCCCTCCCCGCCTTCCCTCCACGCCGCGACCTCATTGAAGTATTCTGGACACCACCCCCCCCACGCATCCGTTCTAGCCCCTACGCCCACGCCAATGTCTTACTCACCCACGCCCCATAACATAATCCTCACTGGTACCCATAACACATCGCCCACGCCACATAACTTTACCCATGTCCACGCCTACACCAACCCGCCCACACCAATCCGGTCACGCCCACATCACACAATTTTACTCACATCAACATCACACCACCCTGCCCACACTACACCACCCCGTCCACAATACACCACACCACCCACAATACCCCCGCCCACGCCCACAGTACAGTTCCTCACATTAAGAGTACTTTAAGCTTACTTAGGGAGCCACTATATATCTGTTATGCAACTTTTGTCATTATAACAAAGTTTGTCTCATTATATAACGTGTATGATGATGATGATGATGATGATGATGATGGTGATGATGGTGATGATGACGACGCTCTCCTATCTACTACACGTCACCCTCTCTCTCTCTCTCTCTTCCTCTCATCTTCTTCTCCTCCTCCTCCTCCTCCTCCTCCTCAGGGCCTTCTCTATGGTAGGTGCCCTTTAACCGTGTGTGTGTGTGTGTGTGTGTGTGTGTGTGTGTGTGTGTGTGTGTGTGTACCCTCATACGTACACATAGGCAGTAATATGTACAGTCATCCCCCCCAAAAAAAAATTCTGCCCCTTTGCTGTTACACAATATGACACACAAGGACCAAGATGAGTTACGGGTGTTATATGAGTTACAGGTGTTATATGAGTTACGGGTGTTATATGAGTTACGGGTGTTAGATGAGTTACGAGTGTTATATGAGTTACGGCTGTTATATGAGTTACGGGTGTTATATGAGTTACGGGTGTTATATGAGTTACGGGTGTTATATGAGTTATGGGTGTTATATGAGTTACGGGTGTTATATGAGTTGGGTATATGAGGTTATGAATTGTTATGAGTTACAGGTGTTAGATGAGTTACGGGTGTTGCCTGAGTTGGAGTGTTATATGAGTTACGGGTATACCAAGTTCTGGGGTGTTCATTTACGGAGTGTTATATGAGTTACAGGTGTTATATGAGTTACGGGTGTTATATGAGTTACAGGTGTTATATGAGTTACAGGTGTTATATATGAGTTACAGGTGTTATATGAGATTTACAGGTATTATATATGAGTTACAGGTGTTATATGGAAGTTACACAGGTGTTGTGCCTGCAGATTACGGGTGTTATATGAGTTACGGGTGTTATATGAGTTACGGGTGTTATATGAGTTACGGGTGTTATATGAGTTACGGGTGTTATATGAGTTACGGGTGTTATATGAGTTACAGGTGTTATATGAGTTACAGGTGTTATATGAGTTACAGGTGTTATATGAGTTACAGGTGTTATATGAGTTACAGGTGTTATATATATTCCTGTTAATTTATCAATATTAACTATACTGTACATGATATACCGAAGACATGGCCGTCAAACCCATGGGTGCAGAGCATGGGCAGTGATATATAGTCATGGGCAGTGATATATAGTCATGGGCAGTGATATATAGTCATGGGTAGTGATATAGAGTCATGGGCAGTGATATATAGTCATGGGTGGTATAAGTCATGGAGCGGTGAAATATATAGTCATGGGCAGTGATATAGAGTCATAGGCAGTGCGAAGGTCATGGGTAGTGATATAGAGTCATGGGCAGTGATATATGGTCATGACGGTGCAGAGTCGCCCAGGCAGTGATATTATATAGTCATGGACGTGATATTGAGTCATGGGCGGTGTTGATATATAAAGTCATGGGCAGTGATATATAGTCATGGGCGGTGATATATAGTCATGGGCAGTGATGCGAGTCATGGGCAGTGATATATAGTCATGGGCAGTGGTATAGAGTCATGGGCAGTGATATATAGTCATGGGCAGTGATATATAGTCATGGGCAGTGATATATAGTCATGGGCAGTGATATATAGTCATGGGCAGTGATATATATATACACAGTTCAATGCCCTACACTTGAACGTTCACAATGCGGGCCAAAAATAGCTCTTACAATACATAGTCCACACAATACAGTGCCACAGTGTTCCTACATAAAACAGTGCCACAACAATTTGCCTAAACACAGTAGTGCCATTAAGAGTGTTGTCACGTAGGGCAGTTCCACAACAGAGTAACAACTTCATCCTTACACTCCCCTCCAAAAAAAAAAACTTGTGGCACTGGAATACATTAACTAGGTGTAGGAGTGCCAGCTACAGTGCCATTCCTCACAGGCACTGACATGAGGCGGAAGACGTTGCAAGCAGAGGTGAAAAGCATTGTGTCTAGCTCCACAGACGTGTAAGACAGTGGCCGACACACACACATGCACACACACACACACACACACACACACACACACACACACACACACACACACACACACACTGTACTGTATGTGTGAGTGTCCCCCACCACTCTCCCCGCCCTCCTGCAGATGCCCATGACCCCCACTCTCCCCCTAGGTGCCCATGACCCCCGCTCTCCCCCCAGGTGCCCATGACCCCTGCCAGATGAGCGGGGCCAGCTCAGGTGGTGGCGGCATGTGAGTCACAGCACCTGGCGTTTCACGGCCTGTTGGAGCCACTGTCGCTGTGGGGAGGGAGGAGGGGGGAGGGAGGAGGGGGGAGGGAGGGAGGGGAGGAGGAGGAGGAGGGGGAGGAGGGGGAGGGGGAGGAGGAGGAGGGGGGAGGAGTGGGCGAGGGAGGAGGAGGAGAGGGGGAGGGAGAGAGATTCACACACATTAAAACGACTTACCTTGACGAGATGCAAGACAAAAAGGCAAGACTCACTCATCTCTCTCACTTTCTACCCCTCACACTCTCTCTCTATCTCTCTTTCTCTCACTTTCTACCCCTCAGCCACTCTCTCTCTCTCTCTCTCTCTCTCTCTCTCTATCTCTCTCACTTTCTACCCCTCCAGCCACTCTCTCTCTCTCTCTCTCTCTCTCTCTCTTTCTATGCCTCCAGCCACTCTCTCTCTCTCTCTCTCTCTCTCTCTCTCTCTCTCTCTCTCTCATATACATAACATTAGTTAATTTCTTCCCTAAAGACTTTAAGTATATATTTAACGATTATATTTTGGGAGGGAGTGAGGGGAAAGGAGGGAGGGAGGAGGAGGAGTGAGGGAAGGTGAGGAAGGGAGTGAGGGAGGAAGGAAAAAGTCTGTTCCCCATCTTTAAAAGCTGCTACACCTCCCATCACCCTTTTTCTTCCTCCCTAAATTCCCTCCCTCCTTTCATGCACTCCTCGCCTCCCTCCCCTTCTCCCCCTCCCTTCCCTCGTCTCACTGGTAGCCTCAGCGAACAGTAACAGCCGTGGATCAACAGGGTCGCAATTAACGCACATCACGCGACAACCGTGGGAGTGTGTGTGAGGATGAGGGAGGAGGGAAGGAGAGGGTGAGGGGGGAGGAGGAGGGGAGAGGGGAGGAGGGGAGGGAGGGAGGAGGGAGGAGGGGAGGAGGGGGAGGAAGGGAGGGGAGGGGAAGGAGGGGAGGGGGTAGGGGGAGGAGGAAGGGAGGAGGGGGGGAAGGGAGGAGGGGGCAAGGAGGGAGGGGAAGGGAGGGGCAGAAGGAAGGGAACTACACTACCCAATAAACAATTCACAGTACAAAACATTCGGCCGATACACAACACTTAACAACGATTGAATCAAGGCAACATTTCAATCGATTTACATTACCGTCAATTTACAGTAGAGTCGACCCATCAGTTAGTGTAATTTACAATCCAATTTACGTTTCATTAGATTTACATCTTACTCTATTTCTAAGTCAATCAATATCTAATTTGGTCAGAGTTAAATTTATCCAGTTAAGAATTTAGTTAATAATTTACAGTTCATTCAAATCCTAAGAGAATCAATTTGCCATTCTTTTAATTTACAATGTCGTTAATTTACAATCGATTCCTTTTACAACTTCAACTAAAAAAAAAATTACAGTTTACCCAATACACAACACTCTCAATTAGTGTGGACAAGTGAATGGTAAGTCACCATACATCACCATCATCGTTTCTATCATCATCACCTGACGTCACCATCATCACTGCCTTCACACCAACACGATCATCAACATTGTCTTCATCATCATCATCATCACCTGACGTCACCATCACTGCTTTCACCTCCATCACCTGACGTCACCATCATCACTGCCTTCACACCAACACGATCATCAACATTGTCTTCATCATCATCATCATCACCTGACGTCACCATCACTGCTTTCACCTCCATCACCTGACGTCACCATCATCACTGCCTTCACACCAACACGATCATCACCAATATCACCATCTATGCATTCCCTTCACCATCACCACTTATGACTGATGGTGGTGTGTTGCAATTATCCAAACACTGGCCAATCACAGCCACTTGAGTGTCACGAGGAGGAGGATGCCAGTCAGGGGGGTTAGGAGGGGAGGGAATTGTGCAAGGGAGGGGGAGAGGGCAAGGAGCGGTATGGGGAGGGTTAGGGGAGGAGAAAGAGGAGAGGGTAAGGGAGGAAGGTAGGGCAGGGAGGGGGGGTAGGGGCAGGAGGGGTAAAGGTGTATGATTCAGAGGTGTTCACCGTTGAATTAGTCATGCTGCCACAAAAAAAAAAAAAAAAAAAAAAAAAAAAAAAAAAAAAAAAAAAAAAAAAAAAAAAAAAAAAAAAAAAAAAAAAAAAAAAAAAAAAAAAAAAAAAAAAAAAAAAAAAAAAAAAAAAAAAAAAAAAAAAAAAAAAAAAAAAAAAAAAAAAAAAAAAAAAAAAAAAAAAAAAAAAAAAAAAAAAAAAAAAAAAAAAAAAAAAAAATACAGGAAGGTTCTATTTATACATGGGAACACACACACACACACACACACACACACACACACACACACACAGTGCCTTAGTCAAATACGGAAATTGTAAGACACCCACTCACACACTCACTCTCTCATACACTAGTATATCAAGTCCAATATACTGTAGATGTATTAACGTAAAGTCTATTTAGGTGTGTGGCCCAGTACTGTTCTTGTTATACATAAACGATATAGTCCACTCCAGCACACTCGTCAATTACAACTTAATTACAGACGACAGTAATCTTTATGTCAGTCACTCAGACCTCCACTCCTTGGTATGAACTATGAACACTGATTTAATTAAGGCAGGACCTGGGTAATACGTAATAAACTGACCTTAAACCTTGAAAAAACCACTACACGATCTTTCACAGAAGTAAAAACTTACCCCCAGACTTGGACCCCCTGTACCTTGGTAATACAGTCCTCAAACGCGAACAAAATACTAAATTCCTCGGTGTTATTGTTGATGAGAAATTTAGCTGGAGAAACCACATACAAGCCATTCATAGTAAAGTCAATAAACAGTGTGGTATCATGTATCACACTCGACAGTCACTCACTCTCACAGCAATGAAAGAAATCTATTGTGATCTTGTTTACCAACACCTGATACACTGCCACACACTCGGGACCACCATGACAACCCCTGGTCACTGCCCAGGAGAGAGTTGTGCAGACAATAACCTACTTGAAAAAAATTATAAAACAAATGACAAATTTATTAAATTAAAAATGTTAAAATCTGAGATTAACACTTACTGCTGTGTTCTATTTGTTTATAAATCAGTTAATCACTTGATTGAGAAAAATTATTTCATGTTCCGGAATAATCCGAGATACAACTTAAGACACCCAGAGCTACTAAGACCACCCCCATGCGCTCCTCTCAGTCCCAGACCTCCATAAAATATCACGGTGTGAAGGTGTGGAACAACTTACCCCCACCCATCCCAGCAAAGACTACACTCCCTTCCTTTAAATCACCTCTTAAAAGATATCTGTTGTCCAAGTATTAATATTTTTGTAACACTTAAACTTTTACCTTGACTATAACAATGGAAATCCTTATGTACTATACAGTCACTTTGATACAAATTAACATTGTAATTATATATATTTTGCCGTCACGACATGATCCTGACTGCGTGTCTCTCCCATTGTTTCACCCCAACACAACCTATGACGTATCGCGCACACCCACTAACAAGATATATCAACTCTACTGTACCAATGTGTATATACTTATAAAATAAATGTAAGAAAATAAAAGTAATAATCGTGGTAACATTCCGATATGTTCTTATTACCACCATGCTATGTGTACTATTCCAGATGATATTAAATGTTACATAATACTTCCTTGATATAAATGTACAGTATATATCAGGCGCCTCAGCCATGTTAATATTGATCTCATTGTTACCGGGTATCTGTATTTTTCTGGCTGAATAAACTGTTTGCAATATAAATTGTATTTGGCGTATACAGACGCATATATATATACACCCATGTAAGCGAGTTTGTCATACACAGATATATACACACAAACCAACATACCACTACATTTTTCATACACAGAAACACACCCTGGAAACACTTACACACCAATACTATCGGCCAGGTAAAAAGAGCTCACTAAACATACACTCACACTCGATCATACACCTCTACACTAGTCGTACACAATCCTGTATACGAAACTAATATGAGACCTTTAGGTTTAATACACATCTAGGCCTACACACCTTGTATATTACTCAGAGGGGGCGAATATACATATATACATAAATATCCATACATGAATAAGCATACAGGTACACATACTTTCATTCACAAGAGTACGGAAATTTTCTCGTTCAGTATTAACTAAATGAATATAAATTTCCTTCACAAAATAGTATGGTACTCATTGACAAACTTTATTCAGTTATTCATTCACCCAGTGACGAGTGAATAACCTTTCCTTACAATGTTAATCACTCATCAAATGACTAAAATAAACCTCATTCATTACTGTTATTCATTCACTCCATAACTTAAAATAACCAAACTTTAAAAATCCACCAATAATACTTATTCACCTCAAAACTCTTACACTCACATTTTTTTTTCATTCATCAACACGTTATTCACTCATCACATGACTCACAAAATATAAAGTCATTCATTAATACGCTACCGTACTCATTCACCAGACAATAATAAACTTTCATTCATATATCACAATGCTATTCTCAACACGTGCCATCAAAAATATATTCATTCATAATTAACTATGTCACTCATCCAACAAAAATAGTAACTACGTCACCCACCCACAATGTAAACAAACCAACCTTCATTCATAAAAAAAAATAATATAAATTTACACGTAAAGGGACCAAATTCCTTGGACACAGGTAAATGGGGTCGTGGGAATTTAATTAACACCAGATATAAACGTCTGACAATACATAACGAAAAGAAACGTAATGAAAATAAACGTAATAAAAAGAAACGTATTGAAAAGAAACGTTCACTAGGTACATCCGCCGCCACTTACACCTGGTACAATGGCTGGTGCGTTTTGGGAGATGTGGCACCACTCTTAGAATGCTTATCTATCATCCTTAAGAATCTGGCTACTATTGTGAGGTTCCTTGGGGGCCATTCCGGGAGTTTTAACGCGGTGTAAACAAACACAGTGTTGCCACATTTCACAAAACGAGCCAGGTTTGTACCAGGTGTAAGTGCAAGTGACTGTACAAACCAAATCACATATAAGACCCACAGGTAGATGGGAGACATAGCCAAGAGGAATCACCGGAAAAATATACATCACAGCTAATTGCACCTGATTCTCAACACCTTAATGCTACCTGGGGGTTAGGTTAGATTAAGTTAGGTTAAATTAGAATTAGTTAAGTTAGGTTAGATTAAATTAGATTGTTAGGTTAGTAAATACTGTATGGTAGGTTAGAATGGGTTAGATTACATTAAGTTAAACTAGATTAGGTTAAGTAAGTTAAAATAGGTTACATTAAGTGAGGTAATAATAGTTAAGTTTAGTTTAGGTTAGGTTAAGTTAGGTTAGGTTAGTTTAGTTTAGGTTAGGTTAAGTTAGGATAATCAGGTGAAATAAACGTGGGCGAGTAATGTTCACGTGATATACCACAAGTGTTTAGGTGGAGCTGTTGGCCCTAACTAGCCAAACCTACCCTTCTGTCTGGCCAAACCTACCCATCTGTCTGGCCAAATCTACCCTACTGTCTGGCCAAATCTACCCTTCTGTCTGGCCAAATCTAACCACCTGTCTAGCCAATACCTGTCACCAGTGTCTTCATTATCCACGCGATCAGCTGGCGGCGTCTTACCTGAAAAGAGAAAGAAAAAGTGTTATTAATACTGTTGAGAGAGAGAGAGAGAGGGGGGTCAATCTCAAACAGTCAATCAATCTCACATACCGTCAGTTAGTCTCACAGTCAGTCAATCAATCTTACAGTCAGTTAATCTCACAGTCAGTCAATCTCAAAAACAATCAGTCAATCTCACAGTCAGTCCACCTCACAGTCGATCAATATCTCCAAACAATCAGTTCATCTCACACTCACCCCATCTCGCTAATCCCCAACACGGAGACCTGTCATAAGGCATATAAGCACACGCGTCATTAGCCAATCTTTCCTTCTCCCAGCGCCCCTTCGTTTCCCTCTTCCCACCGCCACAATCACACTAACTCAGGCTGGCAATCCAGACCTCCCCAACAACCACCACCAGAGGATAGTTGGGTGAAGCGGTGGCGTCATTGAAGCTCAACACTAGCAACACAATTACTGTTTAATGAAGCAGACCCTCCCAATCAGAGGCCCGTGATACGCCTTGTTCACGGGAGCAAACACAGCGGTATGAGTCCGTCCCTGGTGTGTGTGTGTGTGTGTGTGTGTGTGAAATAACCACACAGGTGTACGCGTGAACCAACAACCTAACCAAAACACAACCAAACACACACACACACACACACACACACACACACTGACAAGGCACAGGTACAGCGTTGATTTTCACCGTGAGATGTAGTGAACACCTGAGCAGCCAATATTACTCTCCTCACTGTAAGATGCATCGTTAATACAGGAAGTTACAGAAGATTACAGACACCACGACGAACGACACACACTGTATCCTCCAACACTAAGACACAGACACACACTATATCCTCCAACACTAAAACACACACACTGTATCCTCCAACACTAAGACACACACTGTATCCTCCAACACTAGACACACACACTGTATTCTCAACACTAAGACACACACACACTGTATCCTCCAACACTAAGACACAGACACACACTGTATCCTCCAACACTAAGACACACACACACTGTATCCTCCAACACTAAACACACACACACACTGTATCCTCCAACACTAAGACACACACACACTGTATCCTCCAACACCCTAATTTAACAATGACGTCAGAGTTGGTCGAAGGTGTGGAGGCATTTAAAGATGGCTGACAACAAGAAGGCATTATAAACACGTTGGACACGGCCTTGTTGTGGACTCGGGAAAAACTATTCCCTCTATTTCACCATCTGACACTCCCTTCACACGCTCCCACAATGCACTGAGTCTCTGGTTTGTTTACAAGTGTGAAGTCATAGTGAACGACGGCAATCAGATGGGCGGTAACAATTAGAAAATGTAAAAAAAAAAATTCCCCTAGATATGAACTGAAGTGTGTGTGTGTGTGTGTGTGTGTGTGTGTGTGTGTGTGTGTGTGTGTGTGTGTGTGTGTGTGTGTGTGTGTTTGTTTTAATAATAATAATAATTAGGGTTTATTGAAAGCATCGCAACGGAAGACTGAAAATATACAGTTAAATAATTGGGGAATGGGTTTCTTGATTGACAAAAATAACATAAAGTGATCCAAATATAATATATAATAACTAGGTGGGGAGAAGGTCATACTACAGGGCATTTCAACATAGTGACAGTGCAAAAGTAAGATTGGCTGGGAGTGAATACACTGGTTGATTACGAGTTGTTGATAATTTTATAATGGTTGGGACTGGGCTGTTCTTATAGCGATCAGTACGTGCTCGTATGGGCTGGATGCGGTTGTGGTGTCGAACAGCAATTCTCGGATGAGGATCTCGGGTGGTAGTAGGAGCCGGTGTCGAGGATGGTGCAGAGTTCCACCAAATTGCAGATGAGATCGTGGTGATGGTCAGAGAGAGCCGAGAGGGTCAGTGTGTTGAGCACTTCGATATGTGGAGTAGGAAGGGAGAAATAATCTTGCATGCCCTCTTTTGCACTTTTCTCGGTGTTTCGTTGTGTGGCATTTAGGAAGGAAGACCAGGTAGGGGAGGCATAGGTGAGTGAGTGTGAGTGTGTGTGTGTGTGTGTGTGTGTGTGTGATGTGTGTGTGTGTGTGTGTGTATGTATGTGTGTGTTGTGTGGGGTGTGTGTGTGTGTGTGTGTGTGTGTGCGTCTCAACCAACTTACCTTCAGGATCATGTTGATAGAAGTTTGCAGCGCAGGTGTTGTTGTTGCAGCCATTACAGCGTGGCCGAGGCTAAGTTGTGAAGATGTCAAGTTAATGAATTCCCCTGTGTGTTGTTGGTGTCTCACGTCATTGGTTCCTGGCCGGAGGTACAGGACGTGTCAACAAGATGGTATCGTGAGGGAGGGGAGGAGGTGGGGAGGGAGAGGAGGTGGAGAGGGGGTGAGGGAGATGGGTGGGGGGTGAGAGATGGGGAGAGGAGGGAGGGTGGGGGGTGAGAGGTGGGGTGAGAGATGGGTGGGGGTGAGAGGTGGGTGAGGGGTGAGAGGTGGTGGAGGGAGGTGTTGGGGGGGTGATAGGGGCGCCTGGAGTGTTGCTGGTACGATATGATAACAGTGTGAGTGTTGGTTCATATTGGTCCTTGCGTCTATAACACTTGTTACGTCAGACTAAATTACACACACACACACACACACACACACACACACACACACACACACACGACGGGGTTCACTCACTCACAGAGGTTCGGTCCCAGTCATTCAGAGGGTTCGAACAGATCACTTAAAGTTCGGATATTATTTTTATTTATTTATTATTTTTGGGCACTCCCCTATTAATATAACCCTTACACCCTACCCTCCTCTAGCCCCTTACCTACCATCCTCCTTCCCACCCCTCCCTTAATCTAACCCCTTACCCTACCCCTCCTTCTTAATCAACCCCTACCCTTTCCTACCCTCACCCTTCCTTTCAAACCACCTCTAAAAAATCAGAGAACAGATTCAATTTTCGCAATTTGTCGACTAAATTAACTGGATCTGTGGGCCACAAGAACTGCCACATTGAGATCAAAGAACACATGACTGTTCTCCCTGTCCTCACCTCCTCGAGAACAAACGCTCCCACAGTGTTTAGTGATGCCGTGAAACTGAGCAGGGCAGACAATTGCTTACTGGAGGTGTGAGGTAACGTGATGAGAGAGTTGTCTTTGTTTTAGAGAAGAAGGAGAGAGGAGAGAGGAGGAGGAGAGAGAGGAGAGGAGAGGAGAGGAGAGGAAGAGAGGAGAGGAGAGGAGAGGAGAGGAGGAGAGAGGAGAGAGAGGGAGAGGAGGAGAGGAGGAGGAGGAGGAAGAGAAGAGAAGAGAAGAGAAGAGAAGAGAACAGAAGGAGAAGAGGAGACATATTGAAAGTTTAAGCCGAGAACAGAAACGCATTTCAACTCGAACCTTGCCAAACAAATATGAAAAGGCCACTGAACTCAACACCTTTTGAAGCAGAGAGGTAGACAAGCCGCCGAACCTCTGTTTTAGAGAGGGAAATACTTCGATTTTAGATCAATAGACAGGTGTACAGCAATAGTCAGGTGTACAGCAATAGACAGATGTACAGCTATAGACAGGTGTACAGCTATATACAGGTGTACAGCCGATAGACAGGTGTACAGGTGCCACTGAACCTTGAGATCACGGAGAGGTAATTATCAGGAACCTCTGTGAGCCGATGAATGTCTAGTCAGGGGATAAACAGAGGCCACTAAACCTCTACGCGGGAGGGAAACCTGGTGACTAGAAACGTTTGGCAACACGTGTACCGGGAGAGGCTTTCAAGCGTTTGTGGAGGTGGTGTAAACGTTTGTGGAGGTGGCATAAACGTTTGTGGAGGGATGTAAACGTTTGTGGAGGTGGCATAAACGTTTGTGGAGAGATATAAACGTTTGTGGAGAGGGTGTAAATGTTTGTGGAGAGTATAAACGTTTGTGGAGAGTGTAAACGTTTGTGGAGATGTATAAACGTTTGTGGAGAGGTGTAAACGTTTGTGGGGAGGTGTAAACGTTTGTGGAGAGTGTACACGTTTGTGGAGGGTGTAAACGTTTGTGGAGAAGTGTAAACGTTTGATGAAGAGGTGTAAACGTTTGTGAAGGTGGTGTAACGTTTGTGGATGGGTGTAGGCGTTTGTGAAGGGGTGTAAACGTTTGTGGAGGTGGTGTAAATTTTTGGAGTGCATTCAAGCTTATTTGTGGAGAGTGTAAACGTTTGTGAAGGGTGTAAACATTTGTGGATGGGTGTAAACGTTTGTGGATGGGTGTAAACGTTTGTGGAGGGGTGTAAGCGTTTGTGAAGGGGTGTAAACATTTGTGGAGGGTGTAAACATTTGTGGATGGGTGTAAACGTTTGTGGAGAATTAACATTTGTGGATGGGTGTAAACGTTTGTGGAGGGTGTAAGCGTTTGAAGGGTGTGAACGTTTGTGGAATGGTGTAAACGTTTGTGGAGAATTGGTGTAAACGTTTTTGGAGTTGGCATAAACGTTTGTGGAGGGTGTAAGCGTTGTGAAGGGGTGTAAACGTTTGTGGACGTGGTGTAAAACGTTTTTGAGTTAGCATAAACGTTTGTGGAGAGGTGTAAACGTTTGTGAAGGGGTGTAAACATTTGTGGAGGGTGTAAAGTGCCTACAAAACTACAGTACTCGTAGAGGTATAAAGAACTTAGTACTAGTAACTCGGGACGCAGGAGTCCAACCTTTGTTAAGAAAAAATATTGACACTTCAGCTGCCTAAGTGTGTTGGAGAGGAGAGGGAGAGAGAAGGGAAGAGATAAGAGAAAAATAGAGGGATTACACACACACCCTATGTAGAGGCCAGAGGAGGTCTCGAACCGGTGTTTCTTGAGTCATGAAGATCAGGTTTCCTCTTCCACAAACACCCTGGTGAAGGCGGCGTCTTCTGTTACACCACAAGGAATGTCTCTGATTCTGGCTACTGTAAGGAGGGGGGGAGGTGTATGGGGGAGGGAGTGTATGGGGGGAGTGTATGGGGGGGGAGGGAGTGTATGGGGGGAGGGTGTATGGGGGGAGGGGGTGTGTGGGGGAGGTGTGTGGGGGAGGGTATGGGGGGGGTGTGGGGAGGTGTGGGGGGGTGTGGGGGAGGGTGTATGGGGGGGGGGAGGGGGTGTATGGGGAGGGGGGTGTATGGAGGGTGTGGGGGAGGGTGTATGGAGGAGGGGGTGTGGGGAGAGGTGGGGGGGGAGGGGGTGTATGGGGGGGTGTGGGGGGGGGGTGTATGGGGGAGGGGTGTGGGGGGGGAGGGGTGTATGGGGGGGGAGGGGGGGTGTATGGGGGGTGTATGGGGGGAGGGTGTATGGGGGGGGGGGTGGATGGGGAGGGTGTGTGGGGGAGGGTGTATGGGGGAGGGTGTATGGGGGGGGTGTGGGGGGGAGGGTGTATGGGGAGGGGTGTGTGGGGGAGGGGGTGTGTGGGGGAGGGGTGTGGAGGAGGGGAGGGGGTGTATGGAGGAGGGAGGGTGTGTGGAGGAGGGAGGGGGATGTATGGAGGAGGGAGGGGGATGTGGAGGAGGGAGGGGGTGTATGGAGGAGAGGGGGATGTATGGGTGGGAGGTGTATGGAGGAAGAGGATGTATGGAGGAGGGAGGGGGTGTATGGAGGGAGGGGGTGTATGGAGGGGAGGGGGATGTATGGAGGAGGGAGGGAGATGTATGGAGGAGGGAGGGGGGTGTATGGAGGTGGGAGGGGGTGTATGGAGGAGGGAGGGGGATGCTGGAGGTGGGAGGGGGTGTGGAGGAGGAGGGGGGGGGATGTGATGGAGGTGGAGGGGGTGGGTGGGAGGGGTGTATGGAGGGGGGATGTGTATGGAGGGGGAGGGATGTATGGAGGAGGGAGGGCGGTGTATGGAGGAGGGGGTGTATGGAGGAGGAAGGGGTGTATGGAGGTGGGAGGGGGATATGGAGGTGGGAGGTGTGGAGGGGAGGAGGGATGTATGGAGGTGGGAGGGTGTATGGAGGAAGGAGGGGGTGTATGGAGGAAGGAGGGGATGTATGGAGGAGGGAGGGGGTGTATGGAGGGATGATGGAGGGAGGGGGGATGTATGGAGGAGGGAGGGGGGGTGTGGAGGAGGAGGGGGGGGTGTATGGAGGTGGGAGGGTGTATGGAGGAGGGAGGGGGATGTATGGAGGTGGGAGGGTGTGTGGAGGAAGGAGGGGGTGTATGGAGGAAGGAGGGGTGTATGGAGGAAGGAGGGGGATGTATGGAGGAGGGAGGGGGGGTGTAGGAGGAGGGATGTATGGAGGAGGGAGGGGGATGTATGGAGGAGGAGGGGGATGTATGGAGGAGGGAGAGGAGGTGTGTGGGGGAGGGAGGGGGTGTGTGGAGGATGAGGATTGATTTTATTATTTTCCAACTTAGAGGCTGGTTGTGTGCACCCCATACTACTCATCCTGTGAGCAGTAACAAAAGGATTACAGAAGAGTTCACAGGATCTGTATAACTAACCCTCGTGGTCAGGATATTATGGCAATGAATGTTACGCAGTATTTCAAATAAATTCTTTGTTTAGTTCTATACATAGTAACTTATTGGTAACTGCGTGAGTACAGGCGTGTGAGGCAGTATGTCTGGCCCCACACTTTGTCATTCACATTTGCGTGAGAGTGTTTCAAGCACATTGTGTGTTTGGTTCTATATAGGAACTGATATAGCGCAAAAACAATCTTAATATGTCGGCTATCTTGCCATTAGAGATGAAGTGTTGTGCCATTTCACATACAGTGAACGGACCTGTCCCTAAAGGTTCTATCTTCACACAGTCGAGGACGTAGTGTTCAAGTGTGTGGCCATATCTGGCCACACACTTTACATTTAGTCTTGTTTACATCTGCTTGAGGTACTTATATCCTAAGCTTAGTCTAGCGGTTACAACATCTTGTAATCTCGTGATCTTGTTACTTGCTCCATATACATTTGACACATCTTATCCTGGTAAACAATGGATCGACTAGTACCTGTTTGCACTTGTCTACTTGCGTCAAATTCATCAATAAGTTCCTTCCTAATTACAGTTTTAAGGGTTTATTTGACAGACCCAGATTGTATTCAACAGTGCCTTTGTCAGACGCGAGTTTGGTGAGGGCATCAATTCTGTCATGTTTTATGAGGCCTATGTGAGAGGGGATCCACAACAGTTTGATCTTGACACCCCGGTCAACAAGGTACGCATATACAGGTATGTGTCTGGCTTCAGAGACAAGAGCGTGACAACCTGAGTCGAGGGTGCCAAGGGCAAGTGGTGAGAATAGCGAGTCAGTGATGATGAGACTGTCAGTCACAGCGGTTTCAATAAATTTAATAGCTGTGAGTATGACAAATAAATCAGTTTGTAGAGTGGATGACCAGTTGTTTACTCTACTCCTTTCAATTGCATTATCGATAGCACTTCCAGCCCTCCCACAGGCGGTGTTAAGAGAGCCATCAGTGTAGATGGTCTGTGTGATATTATCATCAGTCTGTAGAGTGTGTGTGTGTGTTCAGAGCTCTCACTTTGGCAGTGTGTGGAGATAAATGCTTTATATAGTTAATCTTTAGGGAGGTGTATGGAGGGAGGGAGGAGAGGTGTATTCAGGGAGGGAGGAGAGGTGTATGGAGAGGTATATGGAGGAGGAGATGTATGGGAGAGAGAGAGACTAGCAGCATCTGGGCAGCTAACAGCAACAAGAAACAACATCCTCAGTGATCTCCTCTCATCTCTCACTACCACCACCACTACCATCATTACTACTACCATCATCACTACTACCACCATGAGTACTACCACTACCACCACTACCATCATCACTACCACCCCACCACCACTACCATCATTACGACTACCACCATCACTACTACCACCACCACTACCATCATTACGACTACCATCATCACTACTACCATCATCACTACTACCACCATGACTACTACTACCACCACCACTACCATCATTACTACTACCATCATCACTACTACCACCATGAGTACTACCACTACCACCACTACCATCATCACTACTATTACCATCACTAACCAATACCACACCAACCACTACTATTACCACTACTATTACCACCACCACCACCACTCCCCTCTTACCCCATCACCACCAGATTCTGCCTCAGCTAAATACGTCTTCATTCATTCCTTCTTCCAACTATTCTCACCACCGTCATACATATCCACATTAACCCATCACCCCCTGTACAACCATAACACTCTCCCCTCACCCGTTATTCCCATTCCCATCTATTCCCATATTCACGACCATCCTAACCATTCCTACCTTCACTTCTTTATGCAAACCTCCGTTACATATCGCCCGTCCCCACCTCGTCAATGATTTCTACTTTTAACCACCCCCCCCCCACTCACTCTCTCTCTCTCTCTCTCTCTCTCGTAGAACAGGTCCACGATCGGCCAATCAGCCAGGGTAAACCAAGGAGAGGTAACACAGGACGGGCGTGATTATTGTACGAGGATTAGACTCCATCTGAGTCCTTACATCAAAGGCTCCTGGTGGAAGGGGGAGTAGGAGGTGCAGGAGACTCGAGGGTATCTGGGCCAAGAAGAGGGGGAGGGGGGTTGATTAGTGAAGAGGGGGAGGAGGACGAAGAGGAGGAAGATAAGAAGAAAAAGAACAAGGGAAGGAGGAAAATGAGAGTGGAGGTTGAGTGAAGAAGTGAGGGGAGTGTATGGTGAACGGGGATGACGTCTGCTGCCGAAACACTGTTGTAAAATCCAGCCAGGTTACAGCCCACGTGTTGTTCAGATGGTTACCAGCCGCTGGATAATGCCGATCTCTCATGGCTCAAGGATAATGTTTCAAATGACAGCTCCATCAGCTTATATGACTGTCTGTCTGTCTCATACTGTTGATACTGGTGCTTAACCCTTTGAGGATTTATTTTTAAAGATAAAACATATTAAGAACGATAATCTGAAACTACGATCCACCAAGTGTTACCATCGTCCTATAAGGGGTTAAGGGTACACGCACACACTACTACTACTACTTTGCTCTCACAAGGAATCGAGGATGACGATCAACAGCTATGACAATAATATGAGTTTTAGTGACGTCACCTTACTTGGTAAACTGTGAGGTGACTCGAGACACCGATACGGGACCAGCAGTAGGGCCATCCACAGATGTTGAACGTGTGGAGGGCTACATCTAGTGTGGGAGGGGCGGCGGTAACGTCTTTCCGGCGCTGGCACTTGTCTGCCTTGGTACTTAAGTCGGGTTAGTACTGACACCTTCTCGTGTGGTGCTCCGCCAAACGTTACAGTGTAGAGTAATCGTCTCCCAGGTGTTGGGGGGGGGGTCGACTTGGAACGTTTTCAGGTTTGTCTCAAGACTATCCTTATACCTTTTCAGTTGCCAGCCAGCGTTACGTTTACTATTCGTTAGATGACTGTAAAGTAGCTACTTTGGCAGTCTACTATCGTCCATGCGGGTAACATGGCCAGTTCAACGTAGTTGTTCATGGATAATGGTAGTCTCGATGCTCCTACAGTTGGTATCGGCGAGAATACTGGCATTTGTTTTCTTTTCTTCCCAGCGAACTCGGAGGGTGGAACGTAGACCACATTGGTGAAAGTTTTCAAGTACTTTGAGGTGCCTCCTGTATGTGACCCATGTCTCGCTCCCATACAGTAGGGTGAGGAAGACCACTGATCGATATACGTGCAACTTTGTAGATAATTTCTGCTCCCTACAGCTGAAGACACGGGTACGAGGTCTGCCAAAGGCTTGAAATGCACCTCTGATCCGATGTCGAACCTCTTCGTCGACGTCCGCGGTGGTGGACAGGTGAGAGCTGAGATACCGAAAGTGGGCAACATGAGAGAGGGTAGTACCGTTAAGCTGGATGGATGGTGGAGGTGTGGCTGAACCGGGGGCAGGCTCAAAGAGAATCTGAGTCTTACGTACGTTCACCTCAAGGCCAAAATGTGCATACGCATCTGCGTACACACATACACACATGATCGTCTTCTGCAATGGAGCAAAACGTTTCCTTTTGGCGCTCTGTACTGAGCTGCCTGGGGGTCAACAAGTCGGCCCGCTTCCCCATAAAAGCGAGGTCTAACATCATAGGAAAAGCCCAGCTAAACAACATGTAACAATGGATCCCTGTACGTCAGTGTCACTCGGTACACTGGCCCTCTCAGCTCCGTGTGATCTCCATGGTCTCCATCTACCAGTGTGGGGACAGAACTACTACACCATCCTCCCTTCCGGCCATCGTGGAACGGATCCTTCCCATGTGCAGCTGTCTGACACCACAGTTGCATCAGGCCTACAAGACAAGCCAGTCACCCTGCAGCAAGTAGTATAATGTCCACCCCACGTCTCCTCCTCTTTTTGTACTGAAAGCTTTTGTCAACTGACCCGCAGTTAAGTCATGTCATCTCTGTTCTTTATCACAATACAGTACACCGTTCATTATTACACACACATCTAGCACTCAACACCAAACCAATGCCCACCACCACCATCAAGCCTCACCACCATCACTTCCCCCATCACCACCACAACTTCTCCCCTAACTCCCCCTACTAATACCATCAGTACCCCAACCACCCCCCCCCCACCGCTAACCCCACCTTCAAGTATCGACGGCCACCACTTACGGCTACCGGAACTCTAAACGCAATATCGCCAACACCGGTTCTTCCGCCGTCGCCGTTTTACTGTGGTATCGCCTAACGATTTCCTCTATCGCTTACGGATAAAACTTGGTCGGGGTGAGCGAGGGAGGGCGTGGGGGAGGGGAGGGCGGGGGGAGGGAGGGGTGGGGGGAGGGAGGACGTGGGGGAGGAGGGTGGGGAGGAGGGTGTGGGGTGAGGGGAGGAGGAGGGAGGGGTGTGGGGGAGGGAAGTGCTGGAGAGAGAGGATGTGGGGGAAACACAGTGTAGAGGAGAGGGGTGTGGAAAAGGAGAATAGGAAACAGAAGGGAGAAAGAGGAAAGGGGAGAGGTGTGAGAGGAAGGGAGAGGGAAAGAGGAGAGGGAGGAGGCATAGGGAGTTTCTTCTTTGACACTACTGCCACCATCACCAATTTCCTCTGACACCACTGCCACCATAACCAGTTTCCTCTGACACCACTGCCACCATCACCAATTTCCTCTGACACCACTTCCACCAGTATCAGCTTCCTCTGACACCACTGCCACCATAACCAGTTTCCTCTGACACCACTGCCACCATCACCAGCTTCCTCTGACACCACTGCCACCATCACCAGTTTCCTCTAACACCACTTCCACCATCACCAGTTTCCTCTGACACCACCACCAGTATCAGCTTCCTCTGACACCACTGCCACCATCACCAACTTCCTCTGACACCACTGCCACCTGTCATCAGCTTCCTCTGACTTCCCTGCCACCATCACCAGTTTCCTCTAACACCACTTCCACCATCACCCAGTTTCCTCTGACACCCTGCCACCAGTATCAGCTTCCTCTGACACCACTGCCACCATCATCAGCTTCCTCTGACACCACTGCCACCATCATCAGCTTCCTCTGGCACCACTGCCACCATCACCAGCTTCCTCGACACCACTGCCACCATCACCAGCTTCCTCTGACACCACTAAAAGCCAATATATAAGAGGAGCAGCTCCACAAAAAGGCCATAACTCTGTACACTGACGACACACAGCGCTGATAACTAATCCAGCCATTGTTCTTGTCGTCAAACACCCACACACCTAGTTTGGTTCAAGGTCCCTCACTAATTGTTCAGAGTATCATGATGACAACTCCCGGACGGAGACAGACAGATAAACGGACAGACGCCACGCACAAGCTAACAGAAGCGAGCATCACCACACCTCTTCCCTGGACGGTGGGGGTAAAGAGGGGAGGGGAGGGGGGGGGAGGGAGGGGGTAATATAAAAAAGCGTATATAATGCGTATACAGTACATGTAACTATATATATACAGTCTGTGTTCTATAAATATCAGACAACACTAATATTTGTCAAGCAGATGAAGGAAAACTTTAACATGAGGCCATCCAAGTGGTGTGTGTGTGTGTGTGTATATAAACAGACTGGGCGTTATTTTCACCGGGGACAGCGTGTAAATATTGCCACCACTAACACTTACTGTTATTCACTCGCTTGGCCACTCGATACGACACAACACCTGTTCTTAATTAATAAGGTTAACACATGCCGTACCGGTGACGACTCCCTCATACACCGAGAGACAGTCCACTCAACACTACTGTGATAATGGCGGTAAATAACAGTTCTATATTTATAATGCCATCTATAACAAAACCGATGATGATGATGATGATGATGATGATGATGATGATGATGATGATGATGATGATAGTAATAATAATAATAGTAGCAATAGTATAGGTAGTGGTGGTAGTGGTAGTAGTAGTGGTAGTAGTAGTAGTAGTTGTTGTTGTTGTAATATTAAGTAGCAGAAGTAATAAATTATTCCACCAACAGAAGCATTAGACACGACAAAGCATCTCACACACACACACACACACACACACACACACACACACACACACACACACACACACACACTTCCAGTAACCCCTTCACACATGAGCCTCTTAGCTACACCCTGCTCTGTGTGTGTGTGTGTGTGTGTGTCCACAATATACAAGGCACATCAACTTTCCTCAGCTCTTTTTCCATCAAAATTCCGCCATTCATGCAAATGTGAATTTTAAAACACGCCCGCTGTGTATCCCGTGCAATTTCAGGCAATGCTTTCGGAGTTTTGAAATGTCATTCTATACTGAGGTTGTTTGCAGTACAGGAGGGGTGACTTCTCTTAGGGGAGGGTGACCTCTTAGGGGAGGTGGCTTCTCAGGGAGGGTGGCTTCTCTTAGGGAGGGGTGGCTTCTCTTGGGGGGAGGGGGACTCTCTTAGGGGGAGGTGACTTCTCTTAAGAGGTGTTTCTCTTAGGGGAGGGGTGACTTCTCTTAAGGGGAGGGGGACTTCTCTTAGGGGAGGGGTGACTTCTCTTAAGGAGGGGGTGACTTCTCTTAAGGGAGGTGACTTCTCTTAAGGGGGTGTATTTCTCTTTGGGGGAGGGCGATTATTTAAGTGAAAATACGAAGATACTTCAGACACTTATAAAATTACTTAAGCTTATCTTACTTACAAAACACTTATATAAATTATCTCTACAATTAAAGTAAACAATGGATCTTGATTTCACAAACACTATACACTTTACATTCACTTTAATTGAGATCAAGGCGATATAGGACCTGTAATTCGAGTCACCTAAATTTACCTGTACTTACCTCACTTATAATTTACCTTGACATTTAACGATGAAGGTTAAAAAAAAGAGACGCCCAGGTGAGTACTTCAGGTGTGTAAATAAGGGCATAATGATGAGTTGTATTAAGATATTAGTTGTGAAGATGAAAATATTTAGATACCAGAATAAGATAAAATATGAGAGAGAGAGAGAGAGACAACGAAAGCTTTATATCTTAAGCCCTCGACACACTCACCTGTACACACCTGATTAATAACCAATTTACACCTGGCAGACGTCACACCTGGTCAGCACTAACAAAGTCGTCACTAACAAGGTGGTCGTCATGGTCGTCACTAGCACGGTCGTAATGGTCGTACATATATACACAAGCTCAGTATTTACCATCACACACACACACACACACACACATAATTCAGTGAGCAGTTTTAATAGTCGCTAACTGGACAGTGTGATTGTGTACGGTGTTTAATAATTCTTGACAATACTGAAGGTCAACTGTGTCTGTCTGTCTGTCTGTCTGTCTGTCTGGCTGTGTCTGTCTATCTGTCTGTCTGGCTGTGTCTGTCTGTCTGTCTGTCTGGCTGTCAAGTAGTTATTATCGTTTATGCTGACTTTTATCAACATTTATTATTAGTATTATCATCATTATTACCGTTGTGTTGTTATTTTCAAGAATCATAGTGCCAGGTAAACACTCGTAAATAGCAGGTTAATTCACACAGGTATCAGGTAACCTCACAAAGGTACCAGGTAAACTATCACAGAGGTAACCAGGTAAACCTTCACACAGATACTAAGAAAACTTATAGATATCTACCAGGTAAACTCTCACAGGTACCAGGTAAACTCACACACAGGTACCAGGTAAACTCACACACAGGTACCAGGTAAACTCACACACAGGTACCAAGTAAACTCACACATAAGTACAAGGGAGGGTGTACCAGGTAAACTCTCACACAGGTACCACGTAAACTCACACCTGAACAGAACAGGTCATCATCATCAGAGGTTAATGACTCGGTACACGACACGAGCCTGACACTCTTAATTACCCGAACACCTGCAATTAACTTCTACCTGTCGCTCTATGCCTCCCTACTCCATGCCTCCTACTCCATGCCTCCTACTCCTCCCTACTCCATGCCTCCTACTCCTCCCTACTCCATGCCTCCTACTCCTCCCTACTCCATGCCGCCTACTCCTCCCTACTCCATGCCTCCTACTCCTCCTTACTCCATGCCTCCTACTCTTCTTTGCTCCACACACACACATAAACATAACGTCACTGGTAATATCAGTAATATATGCAGGCACATTACGATATGCAAATTTTATACATCAATAAACGAAAAGCAAACATTAATATAAGCAAACTTTAACATCAGCCTCTATAAACTAAACGAATATATATATATATACTAAACATCGTATACTAAACATCATTAAACACAATAAACGAATAAAAAACATTAAAAAAACACAATAAAACAAAACAAAATAAAAAACAAACAATAAAACAAAAGCTAACAATAAAACATCAAAAAACCTAAATAAAACACAATAAAAAATAAAACATTAATAAACACCATCAAACATTCTTTACACAGAGCATAAATTAAAACACCCGCTTATGTTTTTGTTGTTTTTTCTGGGCCTCATTCAGCAGTAGTAGTAGAACACAGGTTAGACAAATACGCACAACACTCCAGGAGATGACGTTAATTAAATATTAAACCTGCAAAAACAATATATTTCACACAGGTATATTTCACGCAGGTACCAGGTAAACTCATAGGTACCAGGTATAATCACAGACAACAGGTAAATTCTCACACAGGTACCAGGTATAATCATAGGTAACAGGTAAAATCATACACAGGTACCAGGTAAACTCATACACAGGTACCAGGCAAATTCTCACACAAGTACCAGGTATAATCACAGGTACCAGGTAAATTCTTATAGGTACCAGGTAAATTCTCACATAGATACCAGGTAAACTCTCACATAATTACCAAATAAAACTCACACACTTGGGCATACTTCACAGATATATTTCCCATGGATATACTTCACACATACAGTATACCACATATATATCACATGAATATCCTACATCCTACTCCCCTCCACATACATCATACGAACCATTCATTTTCTTCATCCTACGACCTCTTAATATAGTACTAAATATCCTATCTTAACTATCCATCCCATCCTCTCCCACACAATGTTTCTCCTTCAACCTAAACCTTCCCCCCCCCCACATACTTATCCTACATCCTACTTCAAATACAGCGTCTTTTGATAGCATCCGTCTCAGGTCAGGTGGACGCTGTGTGTTTACGTCTGACAAGGACACCCGCCCGACACCCACCAGATCCCCTCTCCCCCCCCACACCTACGACCCTTTATTTTTTCCCTCCAGCAAAATCTCAGGTTTCAGGTCTCGTCAGTCGCAGATCCTCGGAGATAAGACATGGCACTGTACGGCGGCTGGGAGATAGAAGGGTGCCATTCAAGACAAGTTGGCACCACATCCTATAGACGCTTTTAAAGAGATATAATATGGCACTTTGTCGCGGAGAACATGAAACTGTGTCCCCGGGAATATGACAACTTGTCGAGGAAAATGATGGATGTCTACAGATACAAGGGGGCATTATGAACCATGTGCCGACTGAAGGGCTTCGGTAGATAAGAAATGACACACTATAACAGATAAGTGATGTTGAAGGCATAACATGACACTGTCGAGGGATAAGATCAACATAATTTAAAACATGACATCTTGGAGGCGGGCCGGAAGGAAACACTTACCTGGGTATGAAACTTTAGCAACTTGGCAGCACAGGAAGGCTTTTTAGAGTATAACGCTATGTTGGTATATACGTGGCACTCTACGATAATACTACTTGGCACTCTACGATAATACTACTTGGCACTCTACGATAATACTACTTGGCACTCTACGATAATACTACTTGGCACTCTAAGACAATACTACTTGGCACTCTACGATAATACTACTTGGCACTCTAAGACAATACTACTTGGCACTCTAAGATAATACTACTTGGCACTCTACGATAATACTACTTGGCACTCTACGATAATACTACTTGGCACTCTTGGAATAATACAGTACTACTTGGCACTCTTGGAATAATACAGTACTACTTGGCACTCTACGATAATACTACTTGGCACTCTAAGACAATACTACTTGGCACTCTACGATAATACTACTTGGCACTCTTGGAATAATACAGTACTACTTGGCACTCTACGATAATACTCCTTGGCACTGTGAGACAGGTAAGAACGCCAACACGACACGTGGACCCAGACACTGTAACAATACCCTCAGTGGAAACGACAGAGGAAAAAGGGGACGCACTGCCTCCACAACACATCACCAAGAAAGAATTGCATCCTAGAGTTTCGGTTCCTTTACCCAGGAGGCGACGTGGCACTCTGAAGGCACGCGTCAAATTTCTCGAGGCCCTAGCACCGCCTCTGAAGACTAAAAGATTATTCCCCGAGACGCCTTTAGACCTGAGGATTATTCCACCAGACGGGTTGAGTGACGGACGACGTGACACCTCACCCGCCGCCACCAGCAGGAGGCCGGGGGAGACCTCCTACGGCAACTTGTTCTTCTGAAACCCGACACCCGAAACGTCTGCTGAGGCGACAACACCTAGATGGTACAAGGGTGGGTGTGGTGGGGAGGAGGGGTGGGGGGGACACCTGGAGGGGCAGTGGGGGGGGTGAGGGAGGGCACTTGAACAGAGGTAGGGAAGGGAGTAGGGGAGGTGAGGGAAGGGCACTTGGAGGAGAAGGGAGGGAAGAGGAGGGGGTAGGGCAGGTAAATATATCTCCCCATCACATATGAAATTTTAAATTCTTTGGTTCAAACTTGGCGTGACAGCTTTTTTTTTTTTTTGTCCACCAGACGAATTTTAAACATCTTCACACACACACACACACACACACAGGTGATCCCGTTGAGAGCAGAACAATTCTTACCTCAGAACTTTCCAAGATCCCGGGTCATGTTTTCTTCTTCACTTTCTCCATCTCGAAATTTTAGGGTGTAAACAGAGGGATCAACCCGCCTGCATCCTGGAAATTGTTATACCTGGAGTTTACCTGGAGTTGGCCTCAGGCGCCTAAGGTGTGTCCGTCGGGATGGTTACCTAGTCAACCACCACAACCCTCCAGTCGGGACCTAAACTCTGAGGGCACGGATGCCTTCAGGTCCGGAGAGGTCGTCCAGGTCGTACAATGACTCACAGTAGTTAAACCAAAGTTTCGTAAAAAATAACAAAACAAACATTACAGCGAAGTATTTGAGGAGAAAATGACTTGGCTCTGAGGTAAGCGACCAAAGCACTAAGGGTCACTAGGACACCAACTGATAAGACGTAGATAAGCCGACTGGGTCTACAAAGGAAACCGGCTTTCACATTTTCAACATGAAAGTTACTGTACACTTGGCCTTTAAAAGTCAAATAAATAAGGGCCTCAACATGCAATAGGGTAAAGTCATGGTCGCAGCCAGATACCATGCCAGCTCCCCACCCCCCGGAGGCTCCCATCCAACTGTACCCCCATGTGACAAGTGCCTGTCTGTTAATTTGGTAAAACTGGCTCAAGGTCCTGGAGGGCAGTGAAGTCTGTTTGAGATCCTATGTTTATTGGTAACTTGTCTGTGGTGAGTGTTAATCTGGTGTGTACCATAATAATATGATCTTTTTCCTCCCAAGGACACAGGGGAGGAAGGAAGCAGGGATGTATGCTATAGGAAATCGAGAGGGTGGGGGGAGTGTGAGGAAGGAGGCAGGGGAAGAGGAGGCAGGGGTGGCAGGGAGGGAGGCAGGGAAGGTGGCAGGGAGGGTGAGGGAAGGAGGCAGGAGGGTGTCAGGGAAAGGAGGCAGGGAAGGAGGCAGGGGAGGGTGGCAGGGAAGGAGGCAGGGAAGGAGGCAGGGAGGGTGGCAGGGATGCAGGGATGAGCATTTCCTAAAACGCAGTGCTGCTTCTCGGGCAATAGTTTATTAGTACGTCAGTCAAGAAAGGCGGACATAGAGTTGCCAACGCAGCCAAAAGGAAAACAATGTTTTTTTGTTTCTCTAAAACATTATATGACGGCCTCCTGAGGTCACTTCCTTCCAGCTTCCACTTTGAGAACCTGGGAGAGGAGGAGGGAGGAGGAGGAAAGCGGGATGAGACGAGAAGGAGGGAGGGGAGAGGAAGGAGGGGGAGAGGAGATTGGAAGGAGAGGAGGGAGAGGGAGGAAGGAAGGAAGGAGGGTCCAAGCCAAAGCTCCTCAAGCCAGTGATTATTTAGGCGGGGGGCGGGGAGGATCACAGGTCCTGAATATTATAAACTGGTGTTAGAGTGGCGTGCGAGGACGTCGATAACATGACAATAACAAGACGATCACGTCTTGGGACTGAACTCTCCGAGATTATTAAATGTCTTTATTCCCTGACTGGGAAAGAGAACTTGTCTGGTCAGCGGACAGTCTTCGGTGCAGTTCCGACGATCTGTTGTCTTCAATCTCTTACGTCGTAGTTTATGTGAGACAGTTAGATGTGTTTTTCCATTTCCCGTTGGGAAGGAAATTTAAAGTAAGAACCTTGAGAACCCAGACCCAATGTACGTGAATAAGGAAGTCCAGACCCGAGGAGGGCTTGGGGACACCCCCTGTAGCCTGCATCTCACAACACCCAGCACCAGTATACACGCTCACCAGGCGCCTCCGACAATAGCCGCCTCTGACAATAACCCGCAACACTGAAGGTGCAAGACGCGACAACGTCTTCATTTGGTTACCATTGGAAGCGGCCGTCGATGCTTGTGATGCAACCACTGCAACGTTGCACCTCTCCAGGCGTCCCGGCCCGGCACCATTGTACCTCCTCACGCGTCGGCAAAACAGCCACATTATGGACAATTGATTTCCAGCGAGCGATAACAATGACGCCCGGCATCCACCTCCACCACCACTACCGGCGACTTGTGCTTGAATGATGAGAAGGGTGGTGGTGGTGGGGAGGATGATGGAGGTGGTGGTGGGGAGGATGATGGAGGTGGTGGTGGATGTGATGGTGGTGGTCATGGTGGTGGTAGTGAGGACGGTGGTTGTGATGATGATGGTGGAGGAGGTTGTCATATTATCACGTTGATGGTTTATTTATATACTATCATCATCATCACCATCATCATTATCATCATCACCATCATCACCCTCAATACCAGCATTATCACCCTTACAATCAACACCACAACCATGCAAGCACCTCCATCACTATCATCATCATCACCAGTCCACCCCAGGAAGAGGATCACCAACACCTTCAGTCATGTGTCTCCGGTCCACTCACCTTCACTCCTGCAGGACGGACGAACACACACACACACACACACACACACACACACACACACACACACACACACACACACACACAACCCCCCACACAACACAAGCGCCCCACACAGCCCCCCACAACACCCAACCACAACCCCCCCTCACACACAACACCCAACCACACAACACCCCCCCACAAACAACCCCCCTCCCCCCCACATTTAATCATTACCCACTCAGAGTTTTGTGGTTGAGTGTACATATTAATAAGGCGACACCGACGCTATCATTCCTCGGCCAGCATTCCCAACTGTCGCTTGTCAAACTTGGGGTATTCACGGCGCTCGAGTTTCCTACACCTTAAAGCCGACCTATCAAGCCTTTACCTTACCTATAAATATTACCAAAAAACATACTAGTACCCAGACAGACAGACACACACAAATATAGTTTCATTTCGGGGGGGGGGGCATTTTTCCCGCCAAAAACAAACCGCGGCGCTATTTTCATAATGTGATGGTGAGAGCGCGCCAAATTTTCCCTGTGTTGGCCATGAAGAGCTTCAATCTCCATTTTGTATCGAATATGTTGTTTACCAGTGAGAGCTGGGCGGTCGGTGCGTGTACATGGCGTAAAAGAATATAACAAAATAATGGATTTATGTATGTTTATGTAAGTGTGTGTGTGTATGTATGTATGTATGTATGTATGTATGTATGTATGTATGTATGTATGTATGTATGTATGATGTGTGTGAAGTGTCCACGATGTATACATGGTGTTGCTAACATATTGGGTGCATTATATGTATTTATTTTTAACGCGTCCCAACACACATACACACACACACACACACACACACACACACACACACACACACACACACACACACGGTCATCACAACACACAAGCACCGACCAACACATTCTCGTTGCATATTAGACGATTCCGACACAAAGTAATCGTCGCTGTTGCCTGTTCGACTTTAACTATTATTGGCTACCTCACCCGCCATGCAGACCTCCCCCCCCACCCACTACACACACCCCCTCTTTCCTCATCTCTACCTCACACACCCCCACCCTCTACCACACACCCCCTCTCTCTCCTCTCTACCTCACCCCCTATCTCTATACCCCCCCACTCCCACACATCCTCTTAACTCATCTCGATAACCCCTCTACCCCCCCCCTCCCTCGTGCTTTCAGGGAGCGTGGCCCTACATGAGTCAGTTTATGTTGGTGGATGAGAGAAATATACAAACGGAGGTCATAGTGGTCAATAATAATAATAACAATAATAATAATAATAACAATAATAACAACTACTACTCTAACTACTCTACTACCACTGCTATTAATGGGTAACGAAACCTTATGTGACGCAAAAGCTGACAGGTTCTCATACACATATTCGCGAGAACAATTAATATTTGATTAGCATTGAAATTATACGTTGAGTTGCGGCAATATTTCCCAGGACAATTTGATCAATATGTGGCAACGTCTGCTTTGATGGTCCTTTAGGGAAGAGGATTTGTGTGAATAATAACCTCAATTTACTCAGTTCATTATTTGTGTTGTACTGTTGTGATTTTCATTGTGTTTTACTGTTGTTATTTTCTCATGTTCTTGTGACGTGATTTGGAATAACAGGCAGCAGCGTTTAACATCTATAAATTAAGATCACACCAAATCGTGCCACCGAAAGTGTATAGAGAATTATGGTCTCAGATGTACATTAAGTGTTATGGAAGAAACTGAACCCCTTGAAGATTAGGTCCCCCCCCCCCCCGCCTCTCAAGCTTAGTGAACCTGAAGATAAACACCTCCAGGATGCTCACGATTCTCTGGGCCCATCTTCCGTTTTCTTTAGCTAACAGTTCCTTAAAGTTTGTATCTTGGGAGAATCTTTAGTTCGTTTTCTTTAACACCTAGAATGATTTTATGTTTGAGATGGGAGGAACTTTTTTTTTTTCATTTTCTTTGGTCAACATCTCTGTTGTTTTTTGTGATCATTTTGTATCCGTTTGTTTGTTTGTTTGTTGGTTGGTTGGGTGGTTGGTTGATTGGTTGGTTGGTTGGTTTGGTTGGTTGATTGGTTGGTTGGTTTGGGTGGCTGGGGATTGTCTATTTTTTTGGCCAACACCTCCGAGTTTTATTGTGTCTAGTGATCATCTGTTTGTTTTCCTTCGCCACCAATACCGTCACAGCCCAAACCCTTAACTACTATAAATTACAGAAACTATAACATAATTCAACCACAATCATTGTTTCATCCCAGCATCAGGGGTTCAGTAGTTACATCAGGGGTTCAGTAGTTACATCAGGGTAACTAAGAACAAGCATGGACGTTAATGTACTGTACTTGTATTACATAAATAAACAAAATCTTCCACTTTCTCTTCCTTCTAAGTACGTTTTCTATTTACTTGTGGTATTTACGTTTTCTACAGGTTTCTTCTCTTCGTTTTCTTTCACCCCAACTAAGAGTCGTATGAATCATCGGTCGAAAACGTCATTTTTTTCATGTGTATAAATTAAAGTGTTTAGAGTTTGGGCGTTAATTCACCAACTGTGTAAAACAATGTATCTGAGATTCAATCCGGATATATTTTAATATTTAATTCATAAATATTTTAAAACTAAATCGGCTAAAGCTTAACGTGTGTGTGTGTGTGTGTGCCAATAGAACGTATATAATTTCAAATAGGTAATAGCGCCACGCCTTCCTATCTCCCGCCAAAACTAGGCGGCGCGGCGTGGTGGTGGTAGTGGCAGTAGAGGAGGGAGTGTCCACTGTAGCGGGGCCGCGACCTTCATTCCAAATGCAGCCCCGCGCATGTTGACAAAGTTAACGCTTTTACCCTTCTGCATTTTAAACGTACATAAAAAGGGCGAGTTTGACCATCCACGTTTAACAGTACTATCACTATAACTTGTCTACCCCACGGAGAATATAGTCCCTTTTGTGTTGTAGAGAAAATAGGAAAATAATAATGAAAAAAAAAATCAGTCGTAAGGTTCATATTCGGCTAACTGGTGACCGTGTTCCCGCCAACATCGTGTGAACCCCGCCACAGTGCCCTCACGGGTTTTGTCAACACTACCTGCTACATGAAGGAGAACTGGTTTAATTTTAATCTTTATCGCGGGACCAGACGGGAAAAAATATGGTCGTACAGCAACGTGTGGAACCACCAATGGCGGCATCAGTTATAGTAGTAAGGTGTTATAATTTAATCAACGGCCGTGGGTGACTGTTGCTGCCCCGAACGTTTATTTATCTAGCCTAGTTTCCTCTCTCTCTCTCTCTCTCTCTCTCTCTCTCTCTCTCTCTCTCTCTCTACCAACAGTATAAACTATACAACACCGACACCCTTGTTCACCAAATCCCGAAGTTTTCACCGGCGGAAAAATAAAATATTAAACAAGTAGAATCGGGAACAGATACCCCGGCCCTTTGGATAGTAAAAATAAAATAAAATAAAATCAGGCCAAATTACTTCCCCACTCATACTTCCAATCAGAATCTTAGCTCGATGCCTAAGATATCACCCGGACAATTAAAACAACCAAACAAACGGAGCGATCTCTCAGTCCCACCTCCCCCCCCCCCTTTTTCTTCTTCGGAACTCGTATTCCTGGGGGTACGCGCTTCGCAAGGCACCTACAGACGAAATGGGGGAGAGAAGGTGGTGAATAATAGAGGAAATCCATCATCGGAGGAGAGAGAGAGAGAGAGAGAGAGAGAACTTTCCCGACGACCCAGCAGCCAGTACCACCACTACTACAGTCAGTGCTTTCACCACCAGTCACCACCACCAGTCACCACCATCAGGCACTAATATCAGTCACCACCACCACAGTCACCACCGCCGCCACCACCACCACGCAAGTCACCATCACCACAGTCACCAAAACCAATATACTGTACAGTCACAATCACCACAGTCACCACTACCACTATAGTCACCACCATCACCATCCACAGTCACCATCACCACCACCACAGAGTCCCCAGCAACGTCAGCCTAATGTGTGTTGATGAATTTCTACACATAAAAGTTAAAAGCATTCCACACACACACACACACACACACACACACACACACACACACACACACTACGCCGCTGTTCACTTTTAATAGGCCGGTGCTACACGCCCTGGTCTGGCTCTCAATTAATTCTTGTTAGAGAGCCGGACAGGCCAGAACACGTATACAAAATAACCAATTGTGACAACGCACCACGACTGGCCTGACCTAATCTGACCTGACCTGACCTAATCTGACCTGACCTAATTTGACCTGACCCAATCTAACCTAACCTACCTTAGCCTGACCTAACTAACCTAACCTGATCCAACCTAACTTAAGAACATAAGAATGGGAGAAACTGCAGCGGGCCTATTGGCCCATACTGGGCAGTCCCATTTACACCCAACCCCTATTGCTCATATATCCATCCAACCTATGTTTGAAGCTATCCAGCGTATTCGAGTTAATGATGATATTTGGTAACTTGTTCCACTCATCCACTATTCTATTTCCAAACCAATGTTCGGGCCTAAATCTAAATTTGTTTAATTTAAAACCATTGTTACGAGTTCGCTTCTGGTTGGATAATTTGAGTACCTTTGTAATGTCCCCTTTGTTCAGCCCTGACTTCCATTTATACACCTCTATCATATCGCCCCTCACTCTACGTCTCTCGAGGGAGCGCAAATTAAGATGCTTTAACCTGTCTCTGTACTCAAGGTTCCTAATGCCTGGGATTAGTCTTGTCATTCTCCTCTGAATTCTTTCCAAGGATTCTATAGCCATTCTGTAATACAGTGACCAGAATTGAACTGCGTAGCCCAAGTGAGGTCTCGCAAGCGCAAGATATAGTTCTAGGATGACCTCGCTAGTCTTGTAACTAACACTCCTTTGTCTGAACCCTAAAACTTTATTAACCTTGTTTCGAGCAAATACACATTGTTCACTTTTCTTAAGATTCCTACTTATCATTACTCCTAAATCCTTCTCGCAGTCGGATTTCTCAATAACATCATTGTTCATCTGGTATCTGGTTTCCCTGTTTACATCTCCTATACTGAGTACTTTACATTTGTCCACATTGAATTTCATCTGCCATTTTTCAGACCAAACGAAATTTTTTTTTAGATCTTCCTGTAGTTCTGCGGAGTCCTCGTCAGATTTAATTACAAGCCTTATTTTAGTGTCATCAGCAAATTTACTTAAGTTGCTGTCTACGCCGATATCGATGTCGTTTATGTATATAATGAATAATAATGGTCCAAGTACTGAGCCTTGGGGAACTCCACTTGTGACGTTGCTCCAATGGGACTTAGTGCCGTTAATGCTCACTCGCTATTTCCTGGCCTGTAACCAAGCCCTAATCCATTTTAGAATATCTCCTTTAATGCCACGAGCCTCCACTTTTCTCATTAGTCTTTCGTGGAGGACTCTGTCGAAGGCTTTGCTAAAGTCGAGATATACCACATCATAATTGTGCCCCTCGTCCACTGATTCGAAAACAGATGAAAAGAACGTTAATAGATTAGTTAGACAAGAACGCCCGCTTGTGAAGCCATGTTGGGAATCATTGATCAACTTGTGTTTCTCCAGGTGATTTCGAATAGAGTTTGAAATAATTGCTTCCAGAAATTTGCCTACAACTGATGTTAGACTTAACTTAATCTAACCAAACCCAACCCAACCAAACCTAACCTAATCTAGTATTCCTGTATCTCTCCGTGTCCGTCCGGCCGTACAACTGACAAAATCTGCCTGGTGTACGTGAAGCCTGATGCTGTATACAAGTTACGACACATCCGGCTCCGTAGTGAGAATAAATTGAGAGCCAGATACGGATCGATAGACATTTTGTATTCTAACAATTCATGGCCGCTTCATAAACAGCTGACAGACTTACGGTGTTCAATAATACACTACAACTGGTATATAAATATCATAGCTTATAACTCAAGCTTCCACGTTGTACTGTATAGCCTTGACACACGGCGCTGGGGGGGGGGCGATAAATTCTTGAGATTGTCATTGGTCCCCCCTCTTCCTCCCTTGTGACCTCACACACCCATGTCATAACTCATAACCAATCACAACCTACATCACAACTTACGTCACGACCCACGTCACGAACTACGTCATAACTTATAACCAATCACAACCTACATCACAACTTATGTCACGACCCACGTCACGAACTACGTCATAACTTATAACCAATCACAACCTACATCACAACTTACGTCACGACCCACGCCACGAACTACATGTCATAACCAATCACAACCCACGAAACGACCTAGTACGTCACAACCCAGGTAAATATTCAAATGTGTCAGGACTCATTAGTTTAAATAACAAACAGGTGACCTCAACTCCTGTATCTCACCTGTTTATTTACTTCGTTAAGAGACAAATAAAATCTTTTAACACTGAAAAATACATTTAATAAAGGATAATATACCGGTAATAACTTAAGTCATCATCACCAGTCACCACCATCACCACCACCACCATTTATTGCCACCACCAGTCACCTCCATCACCACAGTCACCGCCATCACCACAGTCACCACCATCACCACCACCACCAGTCACCTCCATCACCACAGTCACCACCATCACCACCACAGTCACCACCAGTACACCACCACCAGAGTTAGTTTCTCACGTACATAAAGAACATACTAACCTCATCTACAATAATATACCAATAAAGTTTATCCTTAAAAAATAACACAAACTGTTTTTATTTTTCCATCATAATAAAAAAAAATAGTGGAGATCGATTTACAATAATTTTTTCTCTGCGTTTTATGACTCAATGTTTACGTCTCAGTTATTGTGAAAGTTATTATTGACATGGGTAAACTGAAAGTATCTACATTAGGTTTAGGTTTGATTGGTTTAGGTTAGGTTTAGGTTATTGTCCTCACTGGGGGGGATGGGAGATATGACAGGGAAATTCAACAACCATTCTTAACCCCGGAACACCATGACTCAAAACATCATACACAAGGGGGGAAAACATCGTACTCGAGGGGTTAAAACCAACGTACTGGAAGGGTTAAAACCAACGTACTCGAGGGGTTAAAATATCGTACTCGAAGCGTTAAAACATCGTACTCGAGGCGTTAAAACATCGTATTCGAGGGGTTAAAACATCGTACTCGAGGGGTTAAAAACATCTAAAACATCGTACTCGAGGGGTTAAAACCAACGTACTGGAAGGGTTAAAACCAACGTACTCGAGGGGTTAAAATATCGTACTCGAAGCGTTAAAACATCGTACTCGAGGCGTTAAAACATCGTATTCGAGGGGTTAAAACATCGTACTCGAGGGGTTAAAACCATCGTACTCAAGACATCATTTCCTATTTAGAAAATGGACAAAGAGCAGCAGCGTTCATCAGCTACAAACACAACTAAGTGTGTAGGAAACTCTGCTCCCAATTATACCCGCCGAAATACAAGTCATGTCCCGAGAATCCTTCATTCTAATGTGTTTTGAGAACTTAGCGGCGGCAGAGGCGGTAAATAACAACTAAGGCTGGATTTTGCATTTCATTCTGTCTCATAAATACTGTATATAACGCTAAGTAATAATAATAATAATAACATTAAACTAAGAACAAAAATGGTAATACAAACATCAATAACAACAACAATAATAAAACAACAATAATATAATAATAACAACAACAATATCAATAAAAACAACAATAATATTACCTTCAGGGAGCTATCTGAAAGAGGGGTGACACACACACACACGCGCACACACACACGCACACGCACACACACACACACACACACACACACACACACACACACACACCTCCCCAGCCCCATTGATTAACGGTAATCACTAAAGCGACAATGAACCCAACATTTTCTTCCGGATAATTCAAATACAGGATCTGGAAGTTAGTGGACGTCAGGAGAGAAAGAGACAGAGAAAAAAAGTCTCTTAAATTTACGGTGAGAGAGTGAGAGGGCAAGTGAGAGGGCAAGTAAGAGAGAGAGGGCAAGTAAGAGAGAGAGGGCAAGTAAGAGAGAGAGGGCAAGTAAGAGAGAGAGGGCAAGTGAGAGAGAGAGGGCAAGTAAGAGAGAGAGGGCAAGTGAGAGAGAGAGGGCAAGTGAGAGTGAGAGGGCGGGAAACTTTAAAATACACGCTACTATTGGCTACTTGATGTATGTATGTATGTATGTATGTATGTATGTATGTATGTATGTATCTACCAAGGTGTCGACTTTACTTCCTTCTCTCTGTAAAGTTTGAAAGAAAAATGAAAAATTATGGATATCAAGACTAAATTCTTCTTCTTCTTCTTCTACACTATCCTAACACCTGTCCTACCACCACTAATTAACGAACACGACACCTGTTCCCCCATCCACACAGTTCTAAAGAGATAACAAACAAAAAGTCAAATACGGAAAATCTAATCCAAATTGGTTCTTTTTCATTCCAATTCCACACTAATTTGCCGCCTCAAGCCCTACTCCCCACTGCCACTTAAATTGGGTACATGAAACATCATCTGTTGTCACCTGTTCCTGTTTACAAGAATTTTAAAACGTGAAGAATTAAGGAAATTAAATTCGTATTGGATCTTTCCCTGATGCTGTCTAATAGGTTAGGTTAGGTTAGGTTAGGTTAGGTTAGGTTAGGTCAGGTTAAGGTTAGGTTAGGTTAGGTTGTTAATCTACAGGTGATATTGGAGTAAGGGGAATAACTTTATATTTCACTGACTTTAAAGACAAGTGAAGTTTAAAGTGAAAAAGGTGTACCAATAGAGAGAGAGAGAGAGGTCAGGTCAACTCAGGTCAACTCCAGGTGACCAGTGAGTGGAAGTCGCCCCAAACTCACGTCAGGTCACGGTGAAGGTAGGTCGGTCTCTCTCTCTCTCTCTCTCTCTCTCTCTCTCTCTCTCTCTCTCTCTCTCTCTCCAATTAAAAAAATAAAACTCAACCAACTAGCTAAAGAAAAACAAAAACACAAACACAAAAAACACTGACACTAGTAAGGAAAGTCCAAACAAACAAACACACACACACACACACACACAAGCTGGATTTTACAACACAATAAAATAATTTCACCCTGCTGAAAAATGACCTCAAAAAGACACTATTATTTCACCTACAATACTATACAATACATGGGCCGGAAAAAATAACCCACACATAGAGGTATTTTTTCGATTATCCGATGAGGTGATTGAAAACACCTTGATTACGTAGATGGTAAAAAAAATAGTCATTATTATTTTTTTTTAATCTTGACAATATGACTCGGAAAGGTTATGTTAGGTGAACTGTTATGGTGTAAGGATGGGAGAGGGGAGTCTGTGTCTGTCCCCCCTCCCCCCCCCCCATCTGTTCCTCTCCCTTCTCACCCTCACCCCTATTCCTCTACCTTCATCCTTACCCTTCCACCCCTTTTCCACCCTGACCCCTCCCCTTCCTCCACCTTCATCCTTCCACCCTCACCCTTCCTCCTCCACCCACCTCCTCCAGCCAAAGTTAGCTGTACACCAGTTAGTTCGGTTTTAGCTGCAGGCTTGGGAGCTTCAGATGAGAGCTTAGTTCAAAATGTCGTCAACTTAGCTAAGATTTACCCGTCTAGCTGCGTGCCGGGTTAAGCTGAGTGTCGGGTTAAGCTGAGTGTAGGGTTAAGCTGAATGCCTTGGTAAAATAACCACCACTTCAGCTGCACAAATTAACTGGGCCTCACTAATTTAGCTGTAAAAACTTTAAAGTCAAAAGGATGCTTCGCTTAACACCAAGCTAAACTACCACCGACTCGAAGCTAATCACCAGCACGATAATCCTCGAACTACTAGCTAGCTGCTAAAGTTAAGGCCATCCAATTACCATGAACACTTAACTGAATAAAAAAAACATACCAATTTAGTTAACATTTACAAATTTAACACAGAATTAGCCAAACAAAAAACCCCATCCTAATTTAACAGATAAGAAAACAGTAACTCACGAATGAGCACCACCAATTACCTCAACACTTAGTTAAAGAAAAATAAACACACACGTTGGCAACTTAGTCTCTACCACTTACTACACTCACCCATAAACGCCACTTAATTACAGGAACACACACACACACACACACACACACAGAGTTTAGTCCCAACATAATGGGACTCAACTGAGGAGCCAACCTGCCAAAGAGGAGGAAGGGAGAGAGAGAGGGGGGGAAGAAAGGTAGAGGAAAGGAACAGGTGGGAAGGGGGAAGGAGGAAGGGGAGGTAGGGGGAAGAGAAGAGGAAAGGAGCAGGGGGGAAGGGGGTTGGGCAGAACGTCACCATATCAAGAGTCTGGGCACGTCTCCCCCTGTGCTGACCCTCTTACATAACACGTAACTTTATGTCTACTGGATGATGATGATGATGTTGATGTTGTTTGAAGTCGACAGGTGAGGCAATTATGGGGACAGGTAGAGTACGGAACAATTACAAGGGCAGGTAGACAGAGTATGGTACAATTCCAACCAATAGTATATGGATAATGGAACAATTATGAACCAGGTAAAAGAGAATGGAACAACCAGGTAATAACATAGAACAACTATAGCACCAAGTAAAGAAATGAACAAATACGAACCTGGTAAAAGATGGATGGTACAATTATCAACCAAATAAAGAAAATATAACAATTAATCAACCAGGTACTACATGGAACAAACACACTACCAAAACTACACCTGACTGATGGGACAAATGTAATCTCCCCCCCTCCCCACAATACATTATACATACCTATAAATACATTAAATCCTTATACCATGTCAAAATATACACACACCTTTATAGATTTCCATTACAAGATCTCTAATATATGCAAAACTTACATAACAATAACCTAAATATTAACAATTGTATACATTTAACCTTCCCCCTCGTATATAACAATTACATATATCATTCCCCTAAATCATATATTAAACTCACCTTGAAAAAAAAAATGAGAAAATATATTAAAATTCCAATCCTTCTCACCGAATGATTCGTAAATATACATTATATCCTATACTGCCATGTGTCCAGAGAATTAAGACCGCAACTGTACATGAAAAACCTATATTTTACTTTCAATATATCAAGTTAACTCACCTATATATATATCCTACCTTCATATATTACCCGCACTCCCCCTCCCCCAAGTGTTTACTATATAAAATATGTATATGTAATGAGTCTGGTACATGCACTCTCTCACCTGTTACTTATCACGTAATAGTACATAATCTAACACCTATATCGATAAGGTGAAATGTGGGGTGTGTGTGTGTGTGTATGTGAAAGGTCTTAAAATGACCAGGTGGGTGATTTGAGTGCATTACGTCTTCAGGTTAACTCGATAGGTTCACCAATGTTCCTCAAACCTCTGGGAAATGAGTTAGGTCTTAGGTAAACCTCAGGTAAATCACAGGTAAACCTCAAGTAAACCACAGGTAAACCCCAATAAACCGCAAACTTCTGAGAAATCGCAGATGAGCAACACCTTATTAATCACCAAGGCTGTAACTAACCAAGGTGTGGGTCGAGAGGTCAGGTCAAGGTCAGGTCAACCCGTTAAGTGCAGTGGCAATGTCCTCTTAACGAAACTAATAAGGAACATGGATAGCTGTAATGGTGGGTGGACAAGTTCCCTCCTCTCCCCGCGCCACAGGGAGGACCATAGTGGGTCATAACTCAGGACAATGACGGCAAAAATAGCTGGTTAATGAACTGGTCAGAGATCTTGTTGTCACGTTACCGCACACTGAGTTTGGTTAAAATCCAAGGTTATCTGGCCGAGTGATCGCGTGGACAACTCCCACACGGACTGACACACAGACCGATACAATGTCTTCTTCTTTTCATGGTCTGGAGAGGAAGAATAAAGAGGAATTCAGTATCCATGTATGTAACGTTAGTTTGAGTACGATGACTTAACCCCTTGAGTATGATAATTAACAACTTGAGTACGATGGAGTAATATATTATTTTAGAGCAATATTTTCTCATGAATGTATGTAGAGAAATACCTATGAGTAATATTTTTTGAGCAATACTTTAATTAGTATTTTTGAGTAATATACAACAAGAGTAATATTTTCCTTTAAACAATAAGTAATATGTCTTTATATATCTCTCTAATAATTGTTTCTCTCACTCTTTTATCTCTCTGCTTGTTTCTATGTCTGTGTGTCTCTCTCTCAAGGGGCAGGTCCTTCGGCAGTATAGCATCACCAGCAGGATACACCCACTAGACGTAACAGGGAGACACCACTGACCTACCAAGGCATCGTCTACCACTTATCACCATCCCATTAAATCATCAACTACCCCACCACCACCATTAACCCACCATCACCACTACCTACCCCACCACCATTAACCCCATCTTCTGCCCCTTAACACAACTACCCAATTCCTTCCACAGGCGACACAAGACCATTACCACCATTACTACACACACACACACACACACACACACACACACACACACACACACACACACACACACACACACAGTAAGTACATACCACAGGGTGATTCACTTGAGCCAATATCCCACTAATGTGTTAACGATTCTATTTAGGTATTGATCGTCAAGCCTTGTGTGCGTTAAGTCAACTTCTGGGATGATGAAATGAGAGTCACCCAAGTTTTAAATTACAGGTACATATAAACACACTCACGATAATAGCCTCTACGAAATGTGTTGAGAATTCTATTAAACGTTGACTCTCTCTCTCTCTCTCTCTCTCTCTCTCTCTCTCTCTCTCTCACACACAAATAAAAGAACGCCATCAATATTTTCACACTGCCACTTAACACGAGTCAAGAGCATATAGCTGGCTGGGTGGGTGGGTGGGGTGGGTGGGGGAGGGGGTGGGCTTAATTGAATTTAAATTTTGACACGACCAGGTGCTGCTAGTTTATTGTGCACCTCCTCAAAGTGGTAGCGCAAAAGTATGACGCAACAGATGTCATCAGATCTCGGTGGTCAGGTTTATTGTGGTGTTCAATACCAGTCATTTCAGTACACAGTGTTTCTGGATAAGGACTTGTCAACTTGATCCATTAAGTGGATACAATCACCAATTAAGTGACGAATCATTGTACACACAGTATGCTTGGACCATAAAAAGTTCTGTCTGGTCGCACACTTTACATTTATTTGTTCACATCTACACGAGGGTCATACTGCCTGAGGCACTCATATCGTAGCACTGGTCTAGCGGTTACAACATCTTGTGGTCTACATGTTTTACTTGATACATCTCTTCACGGTGGACAGAGGGTCGGCTATTGCCTGTTTGCACTTGTCTGCTTGTTTTGAATTCATCAGCAAATTCGTTCTTAATAAAGTTTTCGGGGTTCTGTTTGACAATCTTAGATTATATTAAACAGTGTCTTTGTTAGATGAGAGTTTAGCCAAGAGTCGTGCTCTCGGAGGTCCACACGACACCCTCGTCGACGACAAGCCACAACACTAATGTGGGTAACTGACCTGTGGCATGACTCACACACTGCTAGTTATGTCTTGGCAGGCACACTCCTTGGAGGTCAAAGGACGTCACAAGTGACTCCGTCCTCACCAGGGGCAGTGAACCTACCCCTGGCGAGGGCGGACTCCTAGGAGTGTGACACTCATCGTGTTGTTTGCCCAGCATGAAGTTAATGAGGTTACTTCTCTCTACAGACCTGACCCAGAAGTTCTCAAGTCCTAGTTGGTAACAAGCGCGAGACATGAGCCCACTGTGTTATCAGTACACCCGTTTTTACAGCAGGTCTGAGTGGGAGGGAGACGTATCTACTATTTTTAACCCCTGATTGTGTTAATGTCTCTCCAGGCTTTGCCCGAGGGATTAATGCTGATTCAGGCTATTTATATACTTTTTGTCCCCGAATTTTGTCGAGTTCATTTACATGTTGCCACACACTGCAGCAGGAGAACACGAAACACCTTTACCATCAGGAGTGTGGCTGTAAACCTCACCTGTGTCCCGGGCTGGTCTGTTGGCTACCACGCCCGTTGGTTCAGACCCACCCTACCACGCCTACCCTGCCATGCTCACCCTACCACGTCTACCCTGCCACGCCCACCCTGCCACGCCTACCCTACCACGCCCACCCTGCCACGCCCACCCTACCACGCCCACCCTGCCATGCCCACCCTACCACGCCTACTCTGCCACGCCCACCCTGCCATGCCTACACTGCCACGCCCAACCTACCACGCCCATCCTGCCATGTCTACCCTGCCATGCTCACCCTGCCACGCCCACCCTGCCATGCCCACCCCTACCACGCCCTACCCTGCCCACACCCACCCCTGCCATGCCTACATTGGCCACACCCAACCTACCACGCCCACCTGCCATGTCTGCCCCGCCACGCCTATCCTGTCATGTCTATCTGCCGTCAACCTGCACCACGCCCACCCTGCCACACCCACCTGCTATGTCTCCCCTGCCCACGCCCAATGCCTGTCATGTCTACCCTGCCGTCAACCTACCCGCCTACTCTGCCCGCCCACCTGCCATACCCCACCCTACCCGCCTACTCTGCCGCCCACCCTGCCATGCCTACACTGCCACGCCCAACCCTACCCACACGCCATCCTGCCATATCTACCTGTCTCTCACACACACACCCACCCTGCCATACCCACCCCTACCACGCCTACCCTGCCACACCCACCCTGCCATGCCTACATTGGCCACGCCCAACCTACCACGCCCACCCTGCCCATATCTACCCCGCCACGCCTATCCTGTCATGTCTATCCTGCCACGTCCAACCTGCCACGCCCACACCCTGCCACACCCACCTGCTATGTCTCCCCTACCACGCCAATACTGTCATGTCTACCCTGCCCGTCCAACCTACCACGCCCAACCTACCACGCCCACCCTGCCATGTCTACCCCGCCACGCCTATTCTGTCATGTCTATCCTGCCACGTCCAACCTGCCACACCCACCCTGCTATGTCTCCCCTGCCACGCCAATACTGTCATGTCTACCCTGCCACGTCCACCCTGCCACACCCACCCTGCCATTCCCACACGAATTCCTTATTGGCTGATTGACGTACAAGAGACACGAGATGCAGCCGTGTGTAGTTCAGTCTTTCATGTGCACGAGACAGACGTTCATGTACACGACAGTCTCATGTGCACGAGACAGACGTTTATGTGTACGACAGCCGTGTGCACAGACTTTCATGTGTACGACAGCTGTGTACACGATGCAAGTCCTTGTGTGTTAACGACTGGAAAGGCCAGCGTGTTCACCGAGGCAAGAGAGAGAATAAACAACAAACGAAAAATAAACAAAAACAAGAGAACAAAACAAAACAAGAAGAATAAACAAGAAAAATAAACAAGAAAAGAATAAACAAGAAAAGAATAAACAAGAAAATAATAAACAAGAAAAGAATAAACAAGAAAAAATAAACAAAACAAAATAAACAAAAAATAAACAAGAAAAAAATAAACAAGAAAAGAACAAACAAGAAAAAAAAATAAACAAGAAAAAGAATAAACAAGAAAAAAATACAAAGGACAAAAACATAGAAGAAACAGAAAAGAAAGATGAAACAGCTTAAAGAAAAAAATATATAGCCTGGTCAATGTATCCATCCCCCCCCCCCCTTCCCCTGCCAGGGTTCGATCCCAGGACGGCCAGGTGTCGAGTCAGCAGTGGGAGGTCAATTGTCACGGTATTGTGCTGATGTGACTCTCTCTCTCTCTCTCTCTTTCTTTCAATCGCTCACTTTCTTTCTCTCTTTCTTTCAATCTCTCACTTTCTTTCTCTCGTTCTTTCAATTTCTCACTTTCTTTCTCTTTCAACTTCTCTTTTTCGATCTTTCACTCTCTCTCTCTCTCTCTCTCTCTCTCTCTCTCTCTCTCTCAATATCTCACTTTCTTTCCAATCGCTTTCACTCCTCATTTCTCTTTCTCTCGCCTCAAATTTTAAGATAACCCTTTCAGTGCAAAGACTTATCCCCTTGAGTACTATGATATAAATCTATGAGTACTATCACATACAGTACACCCTTGAGTACACTGACTTAACCACCTAACTACGATAACTTAAACATTTGAGTACAATAGCAAACCCCATGATTACTATATCTTAACCCTTGAGTACTATGAATCAACCAACCACCTTTGAGTACTATGACATACCCTTGAGTACCATGAACTGCAGTAAGATGACTTAACCCCTTTGAGTACGATATATACTACGACATATACCCTTGAGTACGATAAAATAATACCCTCGAGTACTATGACTTTGCCCCTTTGAGTACGAAAACCATCACATTATCGTCCTTGAAAATATAGTTATCGTACTCAAGGGATCACGCGAGTGTGGCTGAGTTCGGATGATAACTTAACCCCAAAGTCGGCGTTCGGAGGTCAAGAGCAGGGGAGGAAGGAAGGAAGGAAGGAAGGAAGGAAGGAAGGAAGGAAGGAAGGAAGGAAGGAAGGAAGGAAGGAAGGAAGGAAGGAGGGAGGGAGGGAAAGGAAGAACAGGTACCGAGGGGAAGGATGAAGGAACATATTAAGACAAGTGAAAGGAAGGGGATGGGGAGAGAGAGGAGAGAGGGAGGGGGAGGAGGAGGAGGAAGGGAAAAGAGGAGGAGCAGAAGGGGAGAGAGGGAGAGGTAGGGGGAGGGAAGAGAGAGAGAGGGGGGAGGGAGGAAAAGTCAGAGGAAGGGGTGAGGGAGGGGGGAAGCGAGAAGGAAGGGGAGAGGGAAGAGGTAGGGAGAGAGGAAAGAGAGGGAGAGAGAGGAAGAGGTATTGAGGGTCTTGCGATTATCTGGTCATTCAGGTGCGAACTCACCATTCAGGTAGGCCATTACGACGTTCACTAGCCAATAAAAACGTCCCCCCTCCCTCCCTCCTCCTTGGTCGCCTTCCCTGGACTCACTGGCGGCCGCTGGATATCTAAAGACGACTCCGCCGCCACCGCCATTACCACCGCAAACCGCCAATACATCTTGTTTGCCCTCGATGTGTGTGTGTGAGAGAGAGAGAGAGAGAGAGAGAGAGAGAGAGAGAGAGAGTCATCACTACAACAAACTTATCAGGGACTTCCTCCACATCTTCCTTCCTTCCCTCTCCTACCCACCCCTTCCCCCCTCTCTCTCTCTCTCTCTCTCTCTTTCCCATATTTACGACATTCCTCCATCGATCGATCGGTCGTTCGTAAACATTTCGGAGGGTGAAGAAGATCCGCCCGCTGGTCGTCCCACAAGTTAGCGATTTTTATAAGGTCTTTGTGTGTCGTTTAACGTGAGGGAGTGAGAGAGCTGGCCGTGTCGTGTGGCGGCTGCTGTTGGTGGTGAATTGATAGAATGGAACCTGTGGCCCGTGTGGTTCTGTTTATCTCAAAGTCGTCAAGTCAAGTCAACCCAGTCAGTCAGTCAGTCGGGTCCAAGGGAAAAGTCAATTCACTAAATATATATTTTTTTTCTTTATTTCTTTCTTCTTTCAAACGATGGGGTTGTCCTTATCAGTCTTGTCTTGTCTTCATTTTTTTTCTTCTTCTCATCTTTCGTCTTCTTTGGGATTTATTCATTTTCAGAGTCATCGTTTTAGTTCGTCATATTTATTTTATTTTCCTCCTAGTACATCTATTTATTAATCCACCTCCTCCTCCTCCTCTCTTTGTTTTTTTTCATCATCCTCTTCCCCTTCTTCCTTTTCCTCTTCCTCACCATAAAATTCCTCCTGTCTTCCCTTTTCTTCTTCTTCTTCTTCCTCCTCCTTCTCTACCTCCTTCGTCTTCCTTCCTCCTCCTCAACCTTTTTCCTCCTTTCCCCTTCTTCCCCCTCCTCCTCACCCCTAGGACATCTACCTCCTAATCCTCGTCCAGCCCCACCACAAAATTCCTCCTCTCTTCCTCTCTTCCTTCTACCATATCTACCTCCTCACACAAACTTGCATCCAACCCAATTACCTTTTTTCTTTCCCACCTTTTCATCCACCGCGTCTCATTTCCTCTCTTTTTTTATTCACTTTCTTCTTTAACGTAACTTTTATCAACTTCTTTCTTCCAGTTTTTTTTTATTCCCAGGAAAATCTACGCCGGTTTATGTCCCTGTTAGCGAGGCTCAGAGTAGCTATTACCTGAGACTACAACCTGATCTAATCTAACCTAACCTTAATTAATTTAACCTAATCTAATCTAACCAAACTTAATCTGACCTTACGTAGTCTAACCTGACGACCTAATCCAAATAAACTTAACTTAACCTAACCTTACTTAATCTAACCAGACGACCTAATCCAACTTAATCCAACTTAATCTAACTTAACTTAATCTAACTTAACCTAACCTAACTTAACCTAACCTAATCACTGAGCCTGGCGCCAAGTAGTAAACAGACTTTAACGATGAACAGATAAATAATCAATGAAGAAACTGCTATAGGAGGCAGGTAGAGAAAGGTAGGTCTCTCTCTCTCTCTCTCTCTCTCTCTCTCTCTCTCAATACCGTCCCTGACTAACTCACTCATTCACTGGCGGAGAAAAGTTAATTATTCTGTGATAACTCTTAAACGACTATTAACTCCATTCAACTCAACTAAAACAAGAGTGAATTGAGAGCTATATGACCTGGCAGCTCTCCATTATACTTAACGTTATCACTCGCTCGCTGACGGAGAGAGAACTGGGATTTTTTTTATTTTTTTAGTGTTTATCTCTCTCTCTCTCTCTCTCTCTCTCTCTCTCTCTCTCTCTCTCTCTCTCTCTCTCTCTCTGCCAGTCATGTTGTTAATGTAAATATTAAATGTAAATATTAGTTTAAGTATGAATGTCAATAGGTTCGGGCGACATGATCAATTGCCCTTATATAATGAACCTCTGTAAGCTTTAGGGTAGGGTAGGGTAGGTTAAGTGCGGAGTGGATATAGTACACTGCAGACTAAGGCTATTGGGGGGGGGTACACAAGGAGGTATGTCTACACTATACTCGACCGCTCTCACTTCCCCATCTGTAACGTTAGGTGGTTATTCACAGCTGGGTGGACTGAGGGCACCCTGCTGTGGTATAGATGGGGTGGTTTTTTTTTCCTTTTTCCTCCCACCCACCCTACCAGATTCTCTCTCCTTCCTGTTTCCCTCCCACCCACTATCTCCACCCCTTCCCCCCCCACTATCCCGACTCCCCTCCTCTCCCCTCCCCTCATCCACACTCCCTTTTCCTTAACCATCTTATCTAACTCCTTTTTTTCGTCACTAGTTAATTAGGAGTGATAATGAAGGGTTCTGTAGCAGTCACAGCAAGTAAGTTGTGTCATTAAACTGTACGTCACACACACACACTAGATTCCCTTCCTCCTCTCACCTCTTCCATCACTCCCTCCAAATTCCCTTCCCCTTCCCTCACTTCTTCCTCCACATTCCCTTTCCATCTTCCTCCCTCTTCCCTCTCACCCCTCTCTCACACGGCACCTCCCAAGTCAATTTTTTTTTCGTCCCACTTAAATTATTTCCTTCCTCCCTCACCGTGTAGGAGAGGGGGATTTCCCGTCCTCCGAGTCAGCTTACCAAGTTGACTAATAACTCCTATTCAATTTCTCTCTCCCCCGGGCGCCTCTATCAACCTTGAGGAAGAGTTTATGCCTATTGGACGCTCCTTTACTCTATTACCCTACCCTATCCTATCCTATCCTTCCCCTACCCTATCCTATCCTATCCTTCCCCTACCCTATCCTATCCTCCCTTCCTTTATCCTCCCTTCCCTTATCCTCCCATACCCTACCCCCTACTTTCACCACCTCAGTAAAGGGTATAAGCGTAGTGTGTTTAAATGGGGGGTGGGGGGGGAGCTGAAGAGGAGGGATACTAGAAAAGAGAAGAGGAGGAGGGGGAGGTGGAAGAGGAAAAGAGAAGGATACGAGGAGAGGAAGAAGAGGAGGAGGGAACGGAGGCCATGACACTGAAGCAGTAAGTACGACGTCTGGATAAGAAGACCCGAGGATGGTGTTTAATGGTCAAAACTCGTCAATACAACGTTAATGTTAGCACATCACTCATGATTGGTGGATTACAACTCAGGTGACATATACAGCTTCATATCGTATATAATGGTAACAGTATTTACTTAAACACTTACCTGAATATGACAAAGATGTATATATAGTACCTCTCAATACATAACAACAGATTTAGTGTAATGGGTCCTGTAACTAGTCGTGATACTCGTAGTGCTCACAGCCTGACAGTGTGCCGTGAACAGCCCCGCCCAGGACAGATGGAGTACAGATGATATGCGTCATCGTGCAGTTTCAGCAGAACCACTACCATCAACACTGCTTGCCTCTCTTCACTCCTTCAACTTAACTAGTTAACTCTGTGTTCATATCAACTATCTTTCCGTATTACCTTTATCATAACACATATGTTGTCATAAATTCCACCATTACCGCTCGTACAGTGCTGGCGGTAACAATGCGTATGATGACAATGAAGATGATAACAAATAAAAAATAAATTATCTAACCCAACCTAAATACAACCAAACAAACATAAACCCAACCTAACCCAACATAAACCCAACCTAAACCCAACATAAACCCAACCTAAACCCAACATAAACCCAACCTAACCCAACATAAACCCAACCTAACCCAACATAAACCCAACCTAACCCAACATAAACCCAACCTAACCCAACATAAACCCAACCTAACCCAACATAACCCAACATAAACAACCTATTATATAAACCCAACCCATAAACAACCTGACCCAACATAAACCCAACCTAACCCAACATAAACCCAACATAAACCCAACCTAACCCAACATAAACCCAACCTAACCCAACATAAACCCAACCTCCTGGGCACTATTCGCATCAACACCCACTGCACTAGAGTGTCATACTGAGTCAGGCCTCACAATAAAGGTGTGTTCGCGGGCCAAGATATATTAAGTGTTTACCTGGCCTTAACCTGACCTCTGTAGCTGACCCCTCCCTCTCCTTCTCCTCTCCCCTCCCATCACCCACACAGTTAAAAAAAATATTGGAAGGACACATACACATACACAGATAAAGACCGATTTAAAACAAACAAACAAACGAACAAAAACACAGACATACAGGTAAAAAAAAAAAAAATCTTCAAAAAATGGCTCCGAGTCGAACAGTCTGGGAGGTAAAAACACCACAGCATGATTCACACTCAACAAGGAACCTTTAAACTTGAGACTTAAACACGAAAGAAATTTGTGTTGACACTTAGCTACCTGTGTGGAGAGAGAGAGAGAGAGAGAGAGAGAGAGAGAGAGAGAGAGAGAGAGAGAGAGAGAGAGAGTATTTTTACAATTGTGATTGAGTGAGTGAGTGAGAGTTCCAGGAAAACAACAAATTTATCATCCTAACAGGAACACAAACAATTGGGAACATCACATCAAGCATCAGCCGAATCGGACTTAAAAGAGACAACTTGATGGTCAAACTTTGTCATCGGGAAATGGGTCGACCTTCTCATCAATTTTGTGGAGAGGAATGAACTCTGACCGATCAACGAGGAAAAAAATGGTGTAGAACTGGGAAAGACGATGTAAAACAAGGAAAAATATGTAAAACGGGGAAATACGACGAAAAACGAGGTAAAACGAGAAAATACATTGTAAAACAAGGAAAAACTTTTGCCACTTAGCACATTCAAACAACTTGCATAATAAACAAACCCAATCTTGGTCTCTATACTGGTTCACGAAGCTTCACCATGAACACACTTGAGTCGAGAGAGGTTCGTTCACTCGACTAACTGTTCATAAGACGTAAACAAACCCAATCTTGGTCTCTATACTGGTTCACGAAGCTTCACCATGAACACACTTGAGTCGAGAGAGGTTCGTTCACTCGACTAACTGTTCATAAGACGTAAACAAACCCAATCTTGGTCTCTATACTGGTTCACGAAGCTTCACCATGAACACACTTGAGTCGAGAGAGGTTCGTTCACTCGACTAACTGTTCATAAGACGTAAACAAACCCAATCTTGGTCTCTATACTGGTTCACGAAGCTTCACCATGAACACACTTGAGTCGAGAGAGGTTCGTTCACTCAACTAACTGTTCATAAGACGTAAACAAACCCAATCTTGGTCTCTATACTGGTTCACGAAGCTTCACCATGAACACACTTGAGTCGAGAGAGGTTCGTTCACTCGACTAACTGTTCATAAGACGTAAACAAACCCAAATCTTATCATCCACAATGGTTCACGAAGCTTCATATCATACCGAGTCGAATCTAAAGGTTAATTCGTATTACAATTACCACCTTCGTATCTTCCATCTAACTTCACGCCCCCACCCATCTACCACCCACTAACTTCACACCCCCACCCACCCACTAACTTCACGCCCCCACCCACCCACTAACTTCCACCCCACCCACCCATAACTTCGCCCACACCCCCCACCCACCGATGCCCTAGCTCCAACGATGAAGTGAATTCTTATCCACATTTTTTCTCTTCTTCACTCCATCTTTTATACTGAACCTTCTGTAGTCTTCTTTGGCCCAAAATCATTCGCGTACCTTCACAATGCTACTCTCTCTCTCTCTCTCTCTCTCTCTCTCTCTCTCTCTCTCTCTCTCTCTCTCTCTCTCTCTCTCTCTCTCTCTCTCTCTTTCTTTCTCTCTCTCATTTTTTTTATTTTCCTTCTTCGTCTCTCTCTTTCTCTCTCAGTTCCTTCCTCTTCCTGTCTTTTCTTTTGCCTCGCCATTATACACGTTCTCAGGGCTAAATCTCACTCTCTGTCTCTCTCTCTCTCTCCCCGTCTCTCTTGTACACTCTTCCCCGTATTCACACTTTATCGCCCACCTCACTCTCTTTTTCTTTTATTCTTTCTCCATTTTCTCTTTTTCTCTCGTTTCAGTTTATTCTATATTTTCTCTCGTGTAACTTCTCCTATTCCTCTCTCTCTCTCTCTCTCTTTCTTTCATTCCTCTTCCTATTCCCTTTTATTTTACACACAAATAATTTCTCCTCGTTTTCCTTTCTATTTTATTTTATTTGTCTCTTTCTCGTCTCCCTTTCTGGTTTGTTTTATTCTCTCTCTCTCTTCTCTTCTCCCTTTCTAGTTCACTCCCTTTCGTTTGTCTTTCTATTCTACTCTCTCTCTCTCTCTCTCTCTCTCTCTCCAATTTCACACTAACTCACGTGTTCACACTCCAGTATTCTCCCCCTCATCACACTGCTGTTTACCTCTCCTCATACTGGCCACACGGGAGGAACTCTTCACACCCTCATCCCCCCCCCCTCCTCCTCCTCCCCTCAGTCCACAGGGAGAGAGGGAGGAGAAAACCTCACTCTCCTTCCCCCCCTCTCTCTCCCCCATCTTTTAAGGTACAGACAGGTACAGATACAACTCAAATACAGGTACATTAATGCTACTACATCTCAGGTACAGGGATAAATACATCCATTTCATAACAAGACCAACACACAAACAAGGACTGGGATCAATGTACATTACCACGTTAACAATCCATCTTGTACACAAACAAAGTAATGACACAAACAACAATAAACAAAGGCATCAATCACCATCAGAGACCCGGGGTAATAAAGCGCCTCAAACACATCAATTTTATAAAGACAAATGACACTTTTAAAACAATGACTTTATGAGGAAATACAATAAATTAATATCATTTTCTATTCTACATACATGAGGTGATATTATTTCCATGTTGCTAATTAATTAAAAATACAACAGGTAAAGATACAGGTAATATACATATACATACAGGCAATACACACACACACACCCACACACACACACCTTTTACCTCCTCCCGCCCGCCATAAAAACACCATCCACACACACACACACACACGAATATTTCATCTCAAACAATCTATAACCTTTGTGATATAGGAAAATAAAATATAAAGAAAAAAAGAGAGGAAGAATAAAGGGGAGAAAAAAAAAAGTTCCTACACTGCCAAGACTAAATTGAAATTCTCGAAAAAATGGTGAAAAATATTGTTAAAAAATTTGTTTATGGTCGATGGAGTCTCTCTCTCTCTCTCTCTCTCTCTCTCTCTCTCTCTCTCTCTCTCTCTCTCTCCGTGCCCATCATAAAAATAAGGATAATACCAAAATACCCCATGAATGCCGCCGTCCCATGAGCCGTGACACCCCTCCCCCCAACATGTCAGGGACTCGCTCAACTCTTGTGTCTTCCTCCTCAACACAGCACCACACCTAATTAGTGCCTGACCCCCCATGAGATGTGACCAGCCCACACCCCCCATGAGATGTGACCAGCCCACACACCCCCCATCTCACCCCTCTCTCACAAAAATAAAGTGGTGATCCTCATGAGTGGTGATACCCGATGAGTGGTGACTGACTTCCGTGAGTGGTGACCCCGATGAGTGGTGACCGCATCCCGTCATCACCAGAAAGTGGGTGAGCGGGCCGTGGTGACCTTGAAGCAAGGTTGGTGACTTGTTGTGGTGGTGGTGGAGGTACCCCTTACTTACATACATACATACATACATACATACATACATACATACATACATACATACATACATACATACATACCAACACACACACACACACACACACACACACACACACACACACACACACAAGGTCACTGGTACCACAACAACCTTCACCAGACGTGTTCACCAGTTCCCAGGAGCTTTCACCAGCCAACAGTCTCATTATACCCTCCTTCACCACTCACCCTAGCCAGTTCCACTCACCAGTTAACTGTCACGTTCACCAGTTAAGAGTTACGTTCATCAGACTGTCACGTTCACCAGTCACGTTCACCACCCGGTAAGTCACGGTCAACAGGTAGCTAAAGCAATCACCAGTTAACAGTCACGTTCCCAGTTACGTAGATCAGTAAGTTCCTTCCTCATTGGCCAGTTACCGAGTCTCGTTTACCAGTTAACAGTGTCGTTAAGCCGCCGTTGACTTCCACAAACAACCTCGTTAACCACTCCTCAGTGTCGTTAAGCTCAGGTCCTCGTCACCAGCTGTTCCCGGCGTCCCCTTCACCCTCCTCCAGCGTCCCCTTCACCCTCCTCCAGCGTCCCCTTCACCCGCCTCCAGCGTCCCCTTCACCCTCCTCCAGCGTCCCCTTCACCCTCCTCCAGTCCCTTCACCCCTCCTCCAGCGTCCCTTCACCTCCAGCGTCCCTCACCCTCCTCCAGCGTCCCCTTCACACTACGTCAGCCCCTCCCTCCATCTCTTTTAACCTCCCTCCCTCCATCCCCCCATCCAGCAACCTCCCATCTCCCTCTCCCACCTCTCTCTCCTTCTCCCACCCCTCTCTCCCTCTCCCATCTCTCTCCCTCCCATCTCTCCCTCTCTCCCATCTCTCTCTCTCCCTCTTCCCACTTTCTCTCTCTCTCCTTTTCCCATCTCTCTCTCCTGCTCCCATCTCTCTCTCTCTCCCACCTCACCTCCCTCTCCCACTTCTCTCACCCTCTCTCTCCCTCCTCTCTCTCTCTCACCCACCTCTCTCTCCCTCTCCCATCTCTCTCTCTCTCTCTCATACTCCTGTGGGTCCATCTCCTCGCCTGAGCTAAGCCAGATTCTCCCAAGGTTCTCACCATGTAACCGACTGGCCAGCAACACAACACGACACAACACGACACAGTACAAGAGAACATAGCAATACGACATAGCACAGCACAGCACACGACGCCAGCAACACAGCACAGCACAGCACAAGACGCCAGCAACACCACACAGCACAAGACAACACAACACAAGACAATACAATGCAACACAGCACAACATACGTGACCTTGCGACTCATCAGCGGTACTTATTCTTAACACAGGAGGAACACACACACCTGAGAGTTATAGGACTAGTATGATAGATTATAGAGGAACACACACCTGAGAGTTATAGTACTAGTATGATAGATTATAGGGGAACACACACCTGAGAGTTATAGTACTAGTATGATAGATTATAGGGGAACACACACCTGAGAGTTATAGCACTAGTATGATAGATTATAGAGGAACACACACCTGAGAGTTATAGCACTAGTATGATAGATTATAGAGGAACACACACCTGAGAGTTATAGTACTAGTATGATAGATTATAGGGGAACACACACCTGAGAGTTATAGCACTAGTATGATAGATTATAGAGGAACACACACCTGAGAGTTATAGTACTAGTATGATAGATTATAGGGGAACACACACCTGAGAGTTATAGCACTAGTATGATAGATTATAGAGGAACACACACACCTGAGAGAGAGAGAGAGAGAGAGAGAGAGAGAGAGAGTCTGTTCTACTGAAACCTAATTAAGTCATAGAAATCCAATGCATCACAAACAAAAACGACATAATTAATGACACACACACACACACACACACACACATACACACACACACACACACATTAAAGAAGAGATGGATGTCAACAGGTAATAAGTTCATACAAGAATATACTGTACACAATACTACGGTCATCACCCCATCATCGTTATCATCATCACCTTTATCGTCATCATCATCAACTCCCCGTGTACTAGTAGGGTCCAAACTACCAACAGGGCTACTCAACATCATCAACTCCCGTGTACTAGTAGGGTCCAAACTACCAACAGGGCTTACCAACATCATCAACTCCCGTGTACTAGTAGGGTCAAACTACCAACAGGGTTACCATCATCAACTCCCCGTGTGTACTAGTAGGGTCCATACTACCAACAGGGCTACCAACATCATCAACCTCAAAAGTAGGGTCCATACTACCAACAGGGCTACCAACATCATCAACTTCCGTGTACTAGTAGGGTCCATACTACCAACAGGGCTACCAACATCATCAACTCCCGTGTACTAGTAGGGTCCATACTACCAACAGGGCTACCAACATCATCAACTCCCGTGTACTAGTAGGGTCCATACTACCAACAGGGCTACCAACATCATCAACTCCCGTGTACTAGTAGGGTCCATACTACCAACAGGGCTACCATCATCATCAACTCCCGTGTACTAGTAGGGCCCATACTACCAACAGGGCTACCAACATCATCAACTCCCGTGTACTAGTAGGGGTCCAAACTACCAACAGGGCTACCAACATCATCAACTCCCGTGTACTAGTAGGGGCCCATACTACCAACAGGGCTACCAACATCATCAACTCCCGTGTACTAGTAGGGGTCCAAACTACCAACAGGGCTACCAACATCATCAACTCCCGTGTACTAGTAGGATCCAAACTACCAACAGGGCTACCAACATCATCAACTCCCGTGTACTAGTAGGGCCCATACTACCAACAGGGCTACCAACATCATTAACTCCCGTGTACTAGTAGGGCCAAAACTCCTTCTCCTCATCTCATTGTTTACATTTTTATCTCAGTAACTGGCCGTGGTACTTTTAGACGATCTGGTGTCCATGTACAGTCAGCCAAAGATGCACCGACCTCTGTGCTCACGCATTTCCAGTAGTCATTGGTAAAGGAGAGATTGCGGATCGCTGGTTGCACACGTCAGGATAATTATTAAGCAATCCAAAGGTAGAATTTGTATAATAATAAACTATTCATTGTTATTTAAAGTCGTGAGAAGTTTCCAAATGTTCGTATATTTGTTTAAATAATGAGGAAACTTTTGATGTGAGATTGTGGCAGCTGTGGTTGTAGTTGAGTTGCCAATTCATTAATATAATTTTCTTCATTATTTAAGCATATATAAGAACATTTGGAAACTTCTCACGACTTTAAATAACAATGAATAGTTTATTATTATACAAATTCTACCTTTGGTTTGTTTAATAATTATCCTAACAGTGATACAGCCAAAAACAGATCCACCAATCACAATCACCTTTACATACAGCCTTCCTTTACCAAGTATTGCCAGGTAAAATTGCGAGCACGAGACCTAGGGTGGGGGTCGGTGCATCTTTGGCTGACTGTACGTGTTCCCCCTCTTGTCCACACTATACAACAGAGACCTGACTGACCACACAAGCTAACAAAAGCCAAAGAAAATAAATATATATATATTTTTAAGACCAATTACTATGAAGTTTATATAAGTCAAATACTTCTTTTGTTTACGGGTGTAGTTAGGTTAGGTTAGGTTAGGTTAGGTTAGGTTAGGTCAGGTCAGGTCAGGTCAGGTTAAATAAAGAAAAAGTACGAATCTTTATAAATTATTTAAGGATTTTTGACCTCAAGTGACCTGAAGGTTAAAAAGCGTTTTCACATCTTACTAAAAAGGAGAATTTAACGTAAGATCCTTTGAGAATACCTCTAGTGAGTCAGTTTAATGTGATATTTAATTTTTTACTCACGAGGGAAAAACCTAACGTAAGTATTTTCAAGAATCCAACATTGTGTCGTAGCTTCAAGTGAGTCAGTTAGAAAGTAGGAAAATTTACCCTACGACCTTCCGAGAATTGATCTTTGTGTTACAGCTTAAAACACACACACACACACACACACACACACACACACACACACACATTTGCTCGCAACTCTAAATGAATAAACCTAAGGTAGGAACAAGTAAGAATCCACCTGTGTGTCGTAGCTAAGTAAGTGAGGTAAACTTCTACACTTGAGGTAAAATATTGACTATATGAAGCTTTGAGAATCTTCATGGATGGAAAGAGCCCCCCGAGGGTGTGTGTGGCCCCAGCTGGCCTCGTGGGTGTGTGTGGCCCCAGCTGGCCTCGTGGGTGCGTGTGGCCCCAGCTGGCCTCGCGGGTGTGTGTGGCCCCAGCTGGCCCCATGGGTGTCTGTGGCCTCAGCTGGCCCAGGACAGGTTCGGGGTCGCTGTTTTGAAAATAATTCATCTGTTGACCATCGGCTGGCCACCCGGTCCCCAGTTACCATCGATTTACTTAGAGGTTATTTATAGTTTACTGTGACTCTACCTATAGTTTACCTGTATTTACCTGTAGTTTACTTTAAGATTACCTAGTGGATTTACCTGTCCTCTCTAATTAGGCAGGGAGGGGGAGGAAGGGGGGGGGACTTAGACTCATTTTAAAGCACGTCCCTTCCTTCACCAGGTAAGATCATCCGGGTGAGTTAATTAACCCCGCCAGTGTTACCTGAAGGTGCTCGAGAACTGTTTACTAGCCACCATTACCCCATAAAAGAATATATAAAAAAAACATCCTCACCCGCATGACACTTCCATCAGTCAGTCAGTCAGGTGAGGAGAGGCGGAGCATTAACCTGACTGAACACGACTTGGATTTAAGATGTAAGAAATAAACAAATATAATTCCTATATTAGTAAGTTATCTGTCTATGTCTGTCAGTCTGTCTGTCTGTCTGTCTGTCTTTCCGTCCTATTGCCCCTGTCTGTGTCTATATATCTGTCTTTCTTGTTGTATGTGCCTGTCTATGTACGTCTGTCTGTCTGTCCTATCAACCTGTCTGTATGTACTTAAGTCTGTCTGTATGTACTTAAGTCTGTCTGTAAGTACTTAAGTCTGTCTGTCTGTCTCTGTGTCTGTCTTTCCTTCTTTCTGTTTGTTCTTCTGTCAATCAGCCTGTCTTTCTGTCTATATATTCAAGGTAACCAACCAAACTACTTCACTACTCCTGACACTAAAAATAAATAACGAGAAAAAATAAAATAAAAACACAAGTAAAACAAAACGTATAAACACACACACACACACACACACACACACACACACACACACAAACAAAAAAGCCAGTAAATAAATTCATAAACAAAGACAAACAAATAAATATACCCAAAACAAAAGCATAAATGCATTAATAAACACGTAAAAAATAGATTATAAAATATCACAGGTTTACGTAACTCACCTGCCAGCCAACAGGTGTACACTCCAGGTAAACATTTCATCAACAACTCACTCCTTCTCACGTCTCTCGTAATTACTCTACCTGGCGCCTCGTCCTTCACTCCCTCTTACCTGCAAGGAATAATAATAGTAATAATAACGATGATAATAATAAATAACAATAATTACACTGAATAACAACGATAACAAAAATAATAACAATAATTCTACAGTACACACATATACATCACACACAGATACAACACAGGAACAAATACAGTAACGTTAATATTCTAAACCAGTCATGGAGTGAGTTACAGATAGTCTAACTTAACCTAACCAGTCATGGAGTGAGTTACAGACAGTCTAACTTAACCTAACCAGTCATGGAGTGAGTTACAGACAGTCAAACCTAACCTAACCTAACCTAACCAGTCATGGAGTGAGTTACAGACAGTCTAACTTAACCTAACCAGTCATGGAGTGAGTTACAGACAGTCTAACCTAACCTAACTTAACCTAACCAGTCATGGAGTGAGTTACAGACAGTCAAACCTAACCTAACCTAACCTAACCAGTCATGGAGTGAGTTACAGACAGTCTAACCCAACCTAACTTAACCTAACCAGTCATGGAGTGAGTTACAGACAGTCTAACCTAACCTAACCTAACCTAACCAGTCATGGAGTGAGTTACAGACAGTCTAACTTAACCTAACCAGTCATGGAGTGAGTTACAGACAGTCTAACCTAACCTAACTTAACCTAACCAGTCATGGAGTGAGTTACAGACAGTCAAACCTAACCTAACCTAACCTAACCAGTCATGGAGTGAGTTACAGACAGTCTAACCCAACCTAACTTAACCTAACCAGTCATGGAGTGAGTTACAGACAGTCTAACCCAACCTAACCAGTCATGGAGGAGTTACAGACAGTCTAACCTAACCTAACTTAACCTAACCAGTCATGGAGTGAGTTACAGACAGTCTAACCTAACCTAACTTAACCTAACCAGTCATGGAGTGAGTTACAGACAGTCTAACCTAACCTAATCCTAACCCAACCAGTCATGGGAGTGAGTTACACAGCTCCAACCTAATCCCAACTTAACTCCAACCAGTCATGGAGTGAGTTACAGATAGTCTAACCTAACCTAACTTAACCTAACCAGTCATGGAGTGAGTTACAGACAGTCTAACCTAACCTAACTTAACCTAACCAGTCATGGAGTGAGTTACAGATAGTCTAACCTAACCTAACTTAACCTAACCAGTCATGGAGTGAGTTACAGATAGTCTAACCCAACCTAACTTAACCTAACCAGTCATGGAGTGAGTTACAGACAGTCTAACCTAACCTAACTTAACCTAACCAGTCATGGAGTGAGTTACAGACAGTCTAACCTAACCTAACCTAACCAGTCATGGAGTGAGTTACAACAGTCTAACCTAACCTAACCAGTCATGGAGTGAGTTACAGACAGTCCTAACTCTTAACCTAACAGTCATGGGTGAGTTACAGACAGTCTAACCCAATAACTTAACCTAACAGTCATGGAGTGAGTTACAGACAGTCTAACCTAACCTAACTTAACCTAACCAGTCATGGGTGATTACAGACAGTCTCAACCTAACCAACTAACCAGTCATGGAGTGAGTTACAGACAGTCTAACAACCTAACCCAACCTAACCAGTCATGGGAGTTACAGACAGTCCTATAACCTAACAACCTAACAGTCATGGGTGAGTTACAACAGTCTAACCTAACTTAACCAGTCATGGAGTGAGTTACAGACAGTCTAACCTAACCCTAACCTAACCAGTCATGAGTGAGTTACAGACAGTCTAACAACCTAACTTAACCTAACAGTCATGGGTGAGTTACAGACAGTCTCAACCCTATTACCTAACCAGTCATGGAGTGAGTTACAGACAGTCAACCTAACCTAACCAACCTAACCAGTCATGGGTGAGTTACAGACAGTCTAACTAACCTACTTAACCTAACCAGTCATGGAGTGAGTTACAGACAGTCTAACCTAACCTAACTTAACCTAACCAGTCATGGAGTGAGTTACAGATAGTTAACCTAACCTAACTTAACTAACCAGTCATGGAGTGAGTTACAGACAGTCTAACCTAACTCTTAACCTAATAACCAGTCATGGGTGAGTTACAGACAGTCTAACCTAACCTAACTTAACCTAACCAGTCATGGAGTTGAGTTACAGACAGTCTAACCTAACAACTTAACCTAACCAGTCATGGGTGAGTTACAGACAGTCTAACCTAACCTAACCTAACCAGTCATGGGTGAGTTACAGACAGTCTAACCTAACCTAATAACCTAACCAGTCATGGGTGAGTTACAGACAGTCTAACCCAACTAATAACCTAACCAGTCATGGAGTGAGTTACAGACAGTCTAACCTAACCTAACTTAACCTAACCAGTCATGGGTGAGTTACAGACAGTCTAACCTAACCTACCAGTCATGGGTGAGTTACAGACAGTCTAACCTAACCTAACTTAACCTAACCAGTCATGAGTGAGTTACAGACAGTCTATACCTAACTTAACCTAACCAGTCATGGGTGAGTTACAGACAGTCTAACCCAACCTAACTTAACCTAACCAGTCATGGGTGAGTTACAGACAGTCTAACCTAACCTAACTAAACCTAACCAGTCATGGGTGAGTTACAGACAGTCTAACCTAACCTAACTTAACCTAACCAGTCATGGAGTGAGTTACAGACAGTCTAACCTAACCTAACCCAACCTAACCAGTCATGGAGTGAGTTACAGACAGTCAAACCCAACCTAACAACCTAACCAGTCATGGAGTGAGTTACAGACAGTCTAACTAACCTAACCAGTCATGGAGTGAGTTACAGACAGTCTAACCTAACCTAACCAGTCATGGAGTGAGTTACAGACAGTCTAACCTAACCTAACTAACCTAACCAGTCATGGAGTGAGTTACAGACAGTCTAACCTAACCTACAACCCAACCAGTCATGGGTGAGTTACAGACAGTCTAACCCAACCCAACTTAACCTAACCAGTCATGGGTGAGTTACAGACAGTCTAACCTAACCCTAACTTAACCTAACCAGTCATGGGTGAGTTACAGACAGTCTAACCTAACCTAACCTAACCTAACCAGTCATGGGTGAGTTACAGACAGTCTAACCTAACTAACCTAACCTAACCAGTCATGGAGTGAGTTACAGACAGTCTAACCTAACCTAACCACCTCCACTGTATCTTGACACACGACTTGACTCTTTTAGCTAAACAACCTCTCCTCTCCTGTCTTCTTCGTCGTCTTCCTCCTCCTCCTCCTCCTCCTCCACACTGGACTCCCCACCCCTCCTCTATCGCCGCCTTCTTCCTAGGACGAAGTTCCTCCCTCTCTTCTTCATCTTCGTCTCCCCCCCTCTTCTTCTTCTCCTTTATCATCTTCTCCTTCTCCTCCATCTTCTTCGCCTCCTCCTCCTGCTGCTTCTTCCTTCCGTCCAGGTAGAGGTGGGAAGTCCTACACTCCTATGGTATACACACCGGTATCCTTCCCCCCCACCCCAACACATTTTCCATCCAACCCTCCCAGCCATCCCATTCCTCCCTCCTAGCCCCCACCACCCATAGCCATCCACTTCCACCCCTTTAAATTAACTCTTCCTCTATCTACCCACACTCCCCTCCCCCACCTATTCCACCCTCCCCTTTCCATCTATTCCATTCCTCCTCACCTACTCCACCCATACTTATAACTCCTCTCTTACCTACTCCACCCTCCCTTTCCCTTCCTCTCTATTACTCCGCCTCTCAAACTCAACTCCCAATTCATTGTGAATGGAAGGATGGATGGAAGGAGGGAGGGAGGGAGGGAGGGAGGGAGGGAAGGAAGGATGGAAGGAGGAGGAGGGAGGGACCGCCAGGGGCCACCTTCAGATATGGCACCGTCGCATCACCGTCCATAGATTTGGCACCATGGGGAAGCGGAAGGTAAGCGTAATCCTCTTTTTCTTCCCAGGACGGTGAAGGAACGTCCCACACAGTACTACCAGCTGATGAGACGGATTACCTGAGTAAGCACCCTAGTTTATTTCACCTGAAGACCAACCACCCTAAGTGCTAATCTAAACCTAACTTGTACCTGTGTTCAATTACCTGTACCTGTGCACTTTATACTTAACCTCTGTACTTATACGAACACCATACGGGACGAAGTTAATGTACGTGTACTTTATAATTTAATCGGCACCACATCCCTATTTCACCTGATGATAAAACACATTAATACTACCTGGATGGATTAGGTTAGGTTAGGTGCGTATTTAGTTGAGTTAGCGTTAGTTTGGGTTGAGTTGCGTTAGTTTGGATTGGTTTAAGTTGGGTTAGCGTTGGTTTAGGTTAGGTTAGCGTTAGTTTAGGTTAGGTTAATTTAGGTTAGGTTAGCGTTTAATCACGTGGAATAAGCAGGGATCTCTAATCTTCATGTGATGTCTTCAAACCTTTATCAATACTAATATTTATGAACACAAATAACAAATGGTGATCTTTGTTCTAGGCAGTGGAATGGCCTAGTACGGGTGGGGGTAGGTGAAGGAAGAAGGCGGAGGGCGAAGGGGAGGGGCAGAGAGGAGTAAGAGACTGAAGGGGAGTAAGAGACTGGGGAGGGAGTAAGAGAGACTGGGGGAAGGAGGGAAGGAAAGTCAGGAGGGTGGAAGGAACAAAATTCCCTACACGACCTCTGACCCTCTCTCCCCACCCTTTTTTACACAAGGTCCTGTCTGACCTTGACTTCACGTGGACACAATCCCTCTCTCCCTTTCTCTAGTCCATCCTCACTCTACCCATCCTGAACCCATCCTAGTCTCTCTAATCCTCGCTTGTGGCTAAATCCATCTCTGCCAGGATTAGTAGTGGATTAAGTAGGGTAGTATGAGACAGCCTCGTTCATTCACCTACTAATACTATACTTTACTGCCATTGCACCACTACCATTACGACTACAATGACTACTATACTGATTACTACTACTAATTTACTTCTACTCACTATATCATATAAAATCAATAATAATAACCACAATAACAAACAAACCAAAATCACCACAAACAATAACAAGTTGTTCACACACACACACACACACACACACACACACACACACACACACACACACACACACACACACACACACACACACACACACCAGGACCTGCACATTAAACCCCTCCCCCCCACCCCAGCGGCATCGTGCGTGTCCACTGAGAGAGGGAGAGAGGGCACACGACCCCTGCTGAGCTAATGTGTCCTGACGTGAGGTCCTTCAGGAGTCTACCGCCCTCCTGACGTCCTTCAATGCCTCCTTACCCCCTCCCCTCCCCTCATCTACCTCCCTCCCCTATATTCCTTTGAGCCTCATAATCTACCCTCGCTCTCCTTCTCACCGTCACTGATTCCCTTCCATCCCCCATTCCCTCCCCTCCCCCCCATCCCCATTCCCTCCCCACTCCTTCATCCCATTCCCTCCTCCCTCCCCATCCCCATTCCCTCCCCACTCCCTCCCCTTCCCCATTCCCTCCCTTCCCTACCCTCCCCCACTTTCACCCTATTCATCTCTCCATCTCCCTTCATTCCCTTATTCTCCCTCTCTCCCTATCTATTATCTCCATCCTTCCTTCCTTCCCCTCCATCTCATCCCCTTCACAAAAACAATTTTACTACCATTACTTGGCAGTCTCTTATGTCTGTCTCTCTCTCTTCTCTCTCTCTCTCTCTCTCTCTCTCTCTCTCTCTCTCTCTCTCTCTCTCTCTCTCTCTCTCTCTCTCTCCCATTCGTTTCCTTCCCTTCCATTCCTCCTCCTCTTTCACCCCTTCCATACATTCTTTCCACCCCCCACCCACCTCATCTCCCTTTCCATTCATTACCCTACTCCCTCCCCCGCCATATCCATTCATTATATAAAACTTTCCTCTTTCCCCCCTCTACCTCCTCTCCCCCCCCACCTCCCTCTCTTCTCCCCACTACCACCTTCTCTTCTCTCCCCCACTCTCCTCCTCCTCTTCTCCCCCCATACACACCTTCCTCTTCTCCTCCCCATACACACCTCCTTCCTCTTCTCCCCCCATACACACCTCCCTCCCTCTCCTCCCCCCACCTCCCCTCCCTCTTCTCCCCATACATCTTCTCTTCTCCTCCCCATACACACCTCCCTCCTCTTCTCCCCATACCTCTTCCTCTCTCTCCCCCCCATACACACCTCCTCTTCTCCCCACTACACATCTTCTCTTCTCCTCCCCACACACCTCCCTCTCTTCTCCCCCATACATCTTCTCTTCTCCTCCCCCACTACACCTCCCTCCTCTTCTCCCCCATACACACCTCCCTCCTCCTCCCCCCCACTACACACCTCCTTCCTCTTCTCCCCCACTACACACCTTCCTCTTCTCCTCCCCCCACACACTCCCTCCTCTTCTCCCCCCATACACATCTTCCTCTTCTCCTCCCCCCTACACACCTCCTCTCCCCCTCCCCACTTACATCTTCCTTTTCTCCTCCCCCCCATACACACCTCCCTCCTCTTCTCCCCCCCACACCCCTTCTCCTTCTCCTCCCACACACCTTCCTCTTCTCCTCCTCTCCTCCTCTCTTCTCCCATACACCTTCCTCTTCTCCTCCCCATACACACCTCCCTCCTCTTCTCCCCCATACACACCTTCCTCTTCTCCCCATACACACCTTCCTCTTCTCCTCTACACACCTCTTCTCCCCCATACACACCTTCCTCTTCTCCTCCCCCCATACACACCTCCTCCTCTTCTCCCCCATACACCTTCCTCTTCTCCCCATACACACCTTCCTCTTCTCCTCCCCATACACACCTTCCTCTTCTCCCCCACACCTTCCTCTTCTCTCCCTCCCTCCTCTCTCCCCACCTCCCTCCTCCTCCTCTACACACTCCCTCCTCTCCTCCCCATACACCTTCCTCTTCTCCTCCTCCTCCTACACCCCATTGTCAGATTTCGCCCTCTGTCCATTATTCCTGTCCTTTACTGCAGTGTCCTATTTCCCTAACGTTTAGTTTCCCTTTATTTCCCAAACGTTTATCTCTGGATTTATTTCCTGAGCGTGAATTCTGGTTTTTATTTATTTAATTTTATCTTTATTTCCTAAACGTTTATATCTGGTTCTATTTCCCAAACGTTTCTGTCAATTTCCCAGACGTTTATTTCTCTTCTTAAGACACTTAATTTCCGCAGAATAATATTTCCCAAACGTTTAATTTCCAGCGCCTTTTCATTTATTCGGGCATATTTCCCCAAATTCTCCCAAAACGTTTCAATCCTCAGCCTCTTATTTCCCAAAACGTTTATTGACCGATTTACCTTGAGAGGGCTCCTCTCTCTCTCTCTCTCTCTCTCTCTCTCTCTCTCTCTCTCTCATCTCCCATTTCACCCTGCCTCTCTCCCTCCCCCCCCCTCTCTCTCTCTCTCTCTATTCATTCTCTTTATTCCTCACTTCCCTTCCATTGACGTCAACCAACTGTCCCATCCACAACCCATCCCATTCAAGGTCCCTCGTTGACTCTCCCACAACACACACACACACACACCTTATCAATTTCCCATCCATTTCCTCCCCTCACCTCCATCCTCCCCCCTTTTCCTCCCCCTCCATCCCCCTCCCCTTTACCCTTCCCCCCACCCACGACCTTTTACTTGGTGTTTCCTTTACATTTCCTTCCTCTCCCCCCCACTACTATACACAGGTGGGTTTCAAATAGCTTCCCCATTATTCCCTCCACCCTACTCCCCTCCTCCCCATTTCTGTCCCAATTTCCTCCCCATACACATTCTTGTCTGTTACTACCTCATTTCCCCATTTTATCAGGTCATCATTTCTCACCATTTCCCTCTTCCTCCCATTTCCTACCTGAGAATAACCCTCCCATTCCCCATCTCCCTCCTCTCTTTCTCCCACACAATTTCCCTCTCTTCCTCTCCTCCCCCCACACCCAAGCGTTTCCCCTTTCAGACATATACATTACTCTCCTGCCCCCCAACCACCCTTCCCCTCACAACCCATTTCCTGGACATGCTCTCTAATTTCCCCTCCCCGGCCATCCACCACCCATTTCCTTAACATACCCCAGATTCCCTCCCCATTGCCTGAGACATATTTCTCTGTATTTCTAATTGTGTTTTTTTTATTTTATTATTTCCAATGTATTCGTTTTTCTTCTTCCCTTTTTTATTATTGTTTGTTTGTTTCCTTTTCATTAGTTTTGTTTATTATCTTTTTATTATTATTTTCGGTTTCTCCTTTATTCGTTTTTCTTATTCCTTATTTATTATTGTTGTTTTTGTTTTTTCTCGCTTTTATTACTTGTTTTTTCTCATCATTTTTATTCTCTTTTTTCCCCCTCCATTTTCTTCTTTATTTCATTTTTTTATTTTGCATTTTGTTTCATTCATTCCTTCATTCATCTCTTGTTTTCTCCTTCATTTATTAGCGTGTTTCATTTATTCATTCATTCATCATTAACCTCAATTACTTCTTTCGTTTTATCATTTATTTCTCCATCTCCCTTCTTTATCTGTTTTCCTTTATTCTCTCGTTTATTAGAGTTTTTTCTTATCATTCATTCTTGATCTCTTATTATTGGGGTTTTATTTCTTCTCTAAGTCTTTTCTCTCCTCTTAATTCTATTCTCGTTTCCCTCATTCGTATTACCTAATTCCTCGTCTCTTTGTTTTTCTCATTCTCTTCTTTTTATTGGACTTTCTCCCTCTTATCATTCGTTCCTCTTCTTACTTTATCCCTTCTTCCTGCATTTCTGACTTTCGTTAATTATTTTCGTTATCTCTTCTTGTCTGTCTATTCCCTTTCGTTGTTATCTCTCTCTCTCTCTTCTTTCTCCTTCTCTCCCCCAGCCATTCATCATTCATTTCCCCTCTCCCCTAATCACCCATTCCTTCCCCCTCTCTCCCTTCATCACCCATTCCTTCCCCCTCTCCCCTCATCTTCGTTATCACCATCTTCATTTCCTCTTATCTATCACCATTCATTCCTTCACCCAATTAACTTCTCTCATCTCTTCCTCCCCCTTTCATTCACCTGTCTCCTTTCCCCTCCCCCTATTTATTACCTCTCCTAATTACCTATTCTCTTCTCTCGCCCCATTTACTCTTACGGCTAATTACCTGCCTATTACCTTATTAATCTTACCTGTCTGTCTTATTCCCAGTCCCGTCGCCCAATTATATTCTCCCTTACCTATTTTACCTTTAATTTATCTTCCCCTCTTTTATTTGATCCAATTTATTTATCTTTCCTTTACCTATTTTCTTCTTTATCCATTTTCCTCTTCCTATCTCTACACTATTTATCTCCTTACCCCATTCCCCTCCATCATCCAATTTCCTACTCTATCCCTTTACCCTATTTCCCCTCTCCGTTCAATTTCCCCTCACCTGCCTCCTCCTCCTCCTCCTCCTTACCTCAATAAAAAATCACCATTACCCATTAATCTTACCTTAACACCCATACCTCCTGTCCTCCCTCTCCCCTCATCCACCCCTCTTCCACCTCTCCCCTCCCCTACCCATGTCCATATTCCGAACACTACCCATTCGTCACCCGTCACCACCCCTCCCCCCATCTCCTATATATTTCCCGGCCCACAGTGGGGATGACGGTGATGGGTAGCGACCTTTAGGGTGTACCTATGGCGACACCTGGGGAGAAAGGGTGAAGTGAGGTGAGGCAGGAAGGGGGGGAGGGGAGGAGGGGGGAGAGGAGGGAGGAGGAGAGAGGAAGAGGAAGGAGGAGGACATACCAGTAACACCATAACGCACCACACACTAACACTACCGCACACACCACTAACGCACATCACCAACACCACCACTACACACCATCACCTAACGCACTATCACCACTAACACACCACTAACGCACCACCACCACCACAACGCACTACCAACAACACCATAACGCACTACCATCACCAATAACGCACCATACCACCAACGCACCACCACACACCACCACCACCAACGCACCATCACCACAACATCACCACTAACCACCACCACATCACCACCACTAACGCACTACCATCACCACTAACGTACCACCACATCACCACTAACGCACTACCATCACCACTAACGCACTACCACTAACTCACCACCACTAACTCACCACCACTAACGCACCACCATCACCACTAACGCACTGCCATCCCACTAACGTACCACCACATCACCACCACATCACCACTAACGCACCCAGCATTGCGTAATTGTGGGCCAAATGAAGGATTTTACGCGGACATAACAACGGATTGTGGATTCCCGATTAATAGTCGAAGCTTATATGGAATGTGGTTCCATTTCCCGATACGCCGATCCCCAGTGCGTATGCGTTCCCGGTATCGTCACCTCTCTCTCAGTATACGTACATGTATACCGCATTCTACCGCATGTATATATTCCCGATATACCGATTAAGACTGGGTGTATATTCCCCGATTCGCAGCATTTTATCGGCTATACCACACCTAGAACACAACCATCATCACCACTACCACCACCACAACTACTAACCACCATTGCCACTACCACCACTATGACCATTACCACCACCATCATCACTACTACTAACCACCATTGCCACTACCACCACTATGACCATTACCACCACCATCATCACTACTACTACTAACCACCATAACCACCACTATTACCACCACCACCACAGTCAAAGTACTACCACAATCGTCACCAACAACTATCCTCCTCCTTACCACCACCTGTTCTCTCCTTCATCCTCCTTCACTTCCTTCTCTGACGATATCACTCTTTACACACACACACACACACACACACACACACACACACACACACACACTCACCTGTTCACCTTCACCTGTCTTCTTACAGTCTCTTACCCGTCTATGGTGTGTGTGTGTGTGTGTGTGTGTGTATAGACATTACACATAAGACAGAAAGACGAACACAAAGATAATGAGTAGAAAGAAAGATAGACAGACAGACAGACAGACAGACAGACAGACAGAGAGACAGATAGACAGATTGATAGACAGATAGATACATGGACAGGTACGAAAACAGATGTAGTGGATAAGAGATAAAAGAATAGATAATAAATATTGATAAAAATAAACTGACAGACAAATACACAGACAGATAGAAATATACAGCAGACACAGACAGATAGAAATATACAGCAGACATACTTCCACATACAGATAAACAGCCACACAGACATACATACATACACAGACAGACTGACATACACACAGATTGCCCCCGTCACCCTTCCGACTCACCCCTGGGTATGGTTTGGTGTGTGTGTGTGTGTGTTGTGTGTTGTGTGTGTGTGTGTGTGTGTGTGTGTGTGTGTGTGTGTCAGGAGGCGCCTTATACATCGTTAACAATGGGCCGTAACTCTTAAGGGAGTGACGTGCGTTTTATTGTAGCCCTAGTGTGTTTGTGTAGCCCCTAGTGTGTTTGTGTAGTCCCTTAGTGTAGCCTCCTAGTGCGTTTTGTAGTCCCCTAGTGTTTGTGTAGCCCCTAGTATTTATGTAGTCCCTTACTGTAGCCTTCCTAGTGTGATCTAGTGTTTGTGGTCCCTAGTGTTTGTGTGGTTCCTTATCATGTTTTGTGTGGCCCCTGTTTTTGTGTAGTCCCTAGCGTGTTTGTGTAGTCCCTGCTGCTTGTATAAGTGTGTTTGTGTCGTTCTCTCTTCTTCCTCCTTCCCACTCCCACTCCTCAACCCCCTCTCTTCACTCCCCACTCCCTCCCAACCCCTCTTCACTCACTCCCTCCCCCCCACTCACTCCCCTTCTTCCTCTCTTCACTCCCTCCTTCCCCACTCACTCCCTCCCAACCCCCTCTCTTCACTCCTCTTCCCACTCACTCCTCAACCCCTCTCCTGTCATCCTTTTCCTTCTCCTATTTACTGCCCTTTGTCTATTTATTCCTTCATCCTCATCTCCGCCTCTCCCTCTCCCATCATCTACCTCCTCCAGTCTGTCTCTCTCCCTAACCTCACCCATCCCACTCCATCTCTCCCATCAACCCCACTCACCCCATCCCACCCCTCCACCTCCCCATCCGCCCCTCATCAAGGTACTGTGAATAGGACTAACCTACTACTACTACTACTACTACTACTACTACTACTACTACTAATAAAAATATTCATTAAGGAAGACTCGCCTCCAGGGTTTATAAGGCTCATTTCTCATCTCACTTATCCTTCCTCCTCCTCCTTTATTGTTATTGTCTTCCTCTCATTCTCCTTTATTATAATCTCTTCCTCCTCCTATCCATTACTATCTTCCCTCCTCCTCCGCCTTTAGTATAGTTTTCTCTTCCTCCTCCGTTAGTCGACCTTCTTCATCCCTGTTAGCGTATTCTTATCCTCCTCCTCTTCCTTCTTGGTAACTGTCTTCCCTTCCTCCTTCACCACCACTACTCAATCCTTCCTTTTCTTTGTTCAGGTAAACAGTTACTTAAGTTGGAATCCCTGATGCGTGGTGTTGAGGTCCACGTAGTTTACTGTTTACAAACATGCCAAGGAACGTGTTCAAACGTGTCTGAGGTCCACGTGTCTACTGTTTACAAACATGCCAGTGAACGTGTCCAAACATGTCGGAGGTCCACGTGTTTTGCCAGTGAACGTGTTCAAACGTGTCGGAGGTCCACGTGGTTACTGTTTACAAACATGTAGTGAACGTGTCCAAACGTGTAGCGGGGATCAACGCCTTCCCCTCAGCCCAGTATCTCCCCTTCACGAGTATTTTCCCCTCTAATCCTCTAATCTTTCCCCAATCCTTGCCTCTCTACCCCATCTAAATCATGCCTCTGTTCACCCTGATCTTAGCCTGTTCCTTCCAATCTTCTCCTCTGTTCCATAATAATTCTTGCTTTTGTTCCTCTAATCTTTTCCCCGGTCTCTGTTCTACCACTAAATCACCCGTCCAATCATTGCATCTTTTCCTCCAATCTTTATCTCTGTCCCCTCCAATCCCTGTTTCATTTCCTTCCAATCCTTACCGTCGTTCACTTAAATCTTGACCTATACCAGATCTTCCTTCCAATTCTAATCTCTACGCCTTTGACAAATCCTTGAAATAAATCTATCATCTACCTCTCAAACCGAATTGTACATCCCCTCTCCTCCCTCTCTCCCCTCTCCCTCTCATACTACTATCCCCCCTCCCTCTCTCATACCTTCCTTCCTCTCCCAAATTTCTTCCTTAAAAATACACAAATATGATATCAAAACAAAAACATTGAAAAGAAAAACCTTCATATCACCTCCCAGCCCCCGGCCTGCCCCGTTGGCCTTGTAAACAAATTCGTCAAGACAATAATAAAACGAAAGAGAGACAGAGAGAGAGAGAGAGAGACTACACGAGCCTCGGTCACATATAACGTTGGAGAGGAGGAGGAGGAGGTAAGGGAAGCGTAAGAGGAAGCAGTGAGGTAATGGAAGGGAGGAAAAGAGAGGAGGGAAGAGAGGGGAAAAAGAGAGAGGAGGAAGAAGAGAGGGATACGAAAAGAAAAAGAGAGAAAGGTAGAAGGAGAAAGGGAAAGGGGAAAGGGAGACGGGGAAAAAGGAGAGGGGGAGGGGCTGTTTACATGTTGGTGGTCGGCGGGGCTTTAAGGCTCTAACTCTATACTCTGGGAGGGGGAAGAAGAAGGAAAGAGGAGAGAGAGGAGGGGGAGAGGGAAGGAAGCAGGAGAGGGAGGAGGAGGAGGAGGGTGACAGAGGAGAGAGAAAAGTAGGGGAGTTAACTTAACAACTTTCTGGCAAGACTGTGGGACAATTTTGTTGAAAGGGCGGAGGAGGAGGAGGAAGAAATGGAGGGGAAGGGTTGATGGAATGGTTTGGAACGGGGAGGAACAAAAGAGGGGAAGAAAGACAGGAAGGGAGGGAAAGGAGAGGAGTTTAGAGTGACAGAAAGAGAGGAGCGAAGAGACGGCGAATAAGAAAGGATGGAATAGGGAAAGAAAACAAAAGGGGGGAAAAAGGGGGGAGGAAGAGGGAGGGAAGAAAGGAGGGAGAAGGGAAACAGGAGAAGACACGAATAGAGAGAGAATAGGAGAGGGAGAGAGAGGGGAGAGAGAGGGGAGAGAAGAAGGAAGAGGTGGGGAGAAAACCCACCCCAACATACATCACCCCCACCCATTCCACCTCCCCATATTCTCTCCCAGCAGTACTGAAACCTCAACTTACTCCACCCATCTCCCCAAACTCCTCCCTTGAACCTCTAAACACACCTCCCCACCCCAACTCCCCACATTTTGAACCCTCAACACATCTCCCCACAACTTCTCCTACCACCAACCTCTCCCCTCACCTCACCCAACCTCTCCTCACCCAACCCTCCCTCACCCCTCTGAACACGAAAACAAAACGCATACAACAGACTCTCCTCATAGGCCAGGGGTCACGGTCCACCTGCTAATTACCACACCTAGCTAATAACCTGGCCAATAATTACCTCATTGGCGGATGGGGACTAAAGGGAAGGAACAGTCCACTCCGCTGCCTCACAGTCTCTTGCTCTGTGTTATTTTTTTTTAAACTTGGTCTTTCTATTAAATGTTTGTATTAAATGATGATCTCGCTATCTAAACCTAACTCAGTCTAGTTTAACCTAACCTAACCTAACCAACTCAGTCTAGTTTAACCTAACCTAACCCAACCTAACCTAACCTAACCTAAACCTAACTCAGTCTAGTTTAACCTAACCTAACCTAACTCAGTCTAGTTTAACCAACCTAACCTAAACTAACGCAATGTAACCTAACTTGACGCAAATAAGTCTTACGCACACCTAACCTAATCTAAACTAACCTAATCTAACCTATTAACTAACCTTAACTAGCTTAACCTAATCCAAACTCCACACCCCCCACCCTTGAAACCAAACACCCCCCTGAACCCCTTACATCCACCCTCACTCCACATCCACCCCTGACCCCATCCACCCTCACCCCCACATCCACCCTGACCCCCATCCACCCTCACCCCACATCCACCTCGCTCCCATCATCCTGACCACATCCACCTCCACCTCCCCACCTCCAGGTAGACTTAGATTATTCATTCATTCCCAAAAAGTAAAAATAAATAATTTTTTTCACTCACTTTTCAAACCAGGGTGAGGGGATGAGGAGGGTGAAGTGAGGAGGGTTGAAAGGTTGAGAGGATGAGGTGAGAGAGTTGAGGGTGATAAAGTGAAGGTGAATAACCATCTTTATATATATTTAGTAGTTTGTAATATTTAACATACACACATACACAAATATACTCTTCAATGACATACACAACTCAAATATAGTCGTGAAATAACTCAAAGTAAACTACAGGTTAATTAAGCCATACAGGTTGATCATCACTACAAAAATACACACACACACAAACACACACATAAAAATACACATAAAATACACACAAAATACACACAACAAAAATACACATACAAGTTATCACCCCCACCTCTCAAGTCCTGAAAACCCAACACGACTTTTGAAATGGAAGTTAACTATTCCCCCCCCCACTTCTCCCCACCCCCACACACAACACCCACCCATTACCCCATCCCCACACTTCCCCCATCACCCCCCCTCCACACACACACACATCTACAGAAATGCGAGAGGAATAAAAAAACCGTATTCCTGAGGGCAAGCTAAGGATTTTCCTCTTATACTCAGGATTCAAATGACCGTATATATTCTTACCGTTGTATACATTAGTAGTAAACTTCTCCACTCTCACCATACTGAGCGAGGATTATTTTGACTCTCAGAAACTCTACTCCTCCTTCCTTTCTACCTTTCCATCCATCCTCCTTCCACATGCTCCATTTTTCCGCACTCCTTCATTCCTTCCTTCTGTCTACTTTTCCATCCATTTCCTTCCTTTTTTCCCCAACTACTTTTCTCACTTTCCTCCCTCCTTTTCCAAACGATTACCACCACTTCATAAATACCAATACCTATCCCATCCGCTCTCTCTCTCTCTCTCTTTCCCTTCCATATCTTATCACTCTTCCTCTATCCATTTCTTTCACCTTTTCCTCTTCCTCCATCCACCCCCTCCTTCCTTACTTACCATTCTTTCTCTCTCTCTCCTCCTCCCCCTTTCTCTCCCCTCCCATCATCATCCTCCTTCCCACTCCTCTTCCACCTTCCTTCCCACACACCTTTCCTCTCTCTCTCTCTTCCCATCCAATACTCTTCCATCCCACCCAGTCTTCAAGCCTCCGTCACGCACCTTCTAACCACCACTCTCCACGCCATCCTCCACGCCTGCTGTCACCATCCTCCACGCCTCCTGCCATCTCCACCATCCTCCACGCCTCTGTCACCATCCTCCACGCCTCCTGTCACCATCCTCCACGCCTCCTGTCACTATCCTCCACGCCTCCTTGTCACATCTCCACGTCTCACCACCACCTTTCACCACACACACACACACACACACACACACACACACACACACACACACACACACACACACAGTAGACGAGCTTCACTAAGTTGGAAATCAGCCTAAACTCATTTTCATATTCCTTAACTTCTCTTTGGTGATTTCGGCAGCCAGTTCCGATTCAGTAGCCCCAAAGATAGTCCCAGTAGCCCCCCAAGAGTGTGTAGTCCCCTTGTGGATATTCCTACCTAGCCCCCCCCCTTCACTGTAGTCCTCAAATATTTCCTGAGTATAGTTAGATATGACCCTAAGATAGAGAGATTTATATAGCCCCTTTAGTCAGGTCTATATAGTCTCCTTAGTCAGGTCTATATAGCCCAATACATTCAGGTCTATATAGCCCCCTTACAGAGCCAGGCCTAAATAGCCCCTAAGACAGCCAGATCTATATTCCCCTTACACAGCCAGGCCTACATAGCCCCTTAGGTCTATATAGTCCCCCTCTAATGCTAGGCCTACGTAGCCATTTCAAAGTAATATTTGCATAGTAGTCCCATGGAAACCTAAGCACACGAAACCTCTGTCAGGATAAGCCTATACGTAGCCCCTAGAGCCTACCTAGACTCTCAGCGCCTACGTAGCCCCTAGCTAGGCTCTAAAGAGAAGCCAAGACCTTCCTGAAGCTTCACTCTAATAGGCTTCTGAGGCCTGTTATCATGACCTTCTCTCTTATTCTGTTTCTTCCTCTTATTTTTCTTCCTGTTCCTCCAATTCTGCTTCTTCTTCTCTTCCTCTTTCTCTTATTTATTCTTCCTTTCTTCCTCCTCCTACTCTGCTTCTCTTCCTCCTCCCACTACTGTGTTCATTTCTTCTCCTCTTCCTCTTTCCTTTCCTCTTCCTATACATTATCCTCCTCCTCCTCCTCCTCTTAGAAACGGTAACGAATGAAGGGTAGAAACGAAAAGAGGAAGAAGGAAAAAGAATGAAGTTATCAAAGAAGGAAGAAAATGGAGATGTAAAAAAGAAAACAGGAAGGCAGAAAAGAAGGAAGGAAGGATGGGGGAAATAAATAAAAGAAAGAAAGGAGGGAAGGATGGACGGTAGAAAATAAGGAAGGGAGGAGAAAAGAAGATAGGGAGGATAGATGGAAGTAAAGATGACAGGAAGGAAGAGAATGAAAGAAATGAAAGAAATAAAGGAAGAGAAAAGAAAAATAATGAAGGAAGGAATAAATTAAAGAAATAAGAAAGGAAAAGAAGAAAAAGGAAGCAGCAAGGAAGTAATGAAAGACGGAATGAAGGAAGGAAGGAAGGAAGGAATATATCAGCAAGATACTTATTGGACACAAGACTCATTGCCTAGTTAATAATATTGTTGGACCAACCTCGGTGACACGCCAGTTAGGAGGAGGAGGAGGAGGAAGAGGAAGACAAAGGGAGCAAGTAGGAGGAAGACGAAAGATAAAGCAAGAAGGAGGAGGGGGAATGGCGAGAAAGAGGCAAGGAGGAGGGAGAAGGACGAAGAACAAGCAAAAATGAAGAGAGAAAACGAGAAAGGAGGAAACACGAAAAAAATGTAAAATTAAGATTAACAACAAGATTAGGAAGAAGCAACATTAGGAGGAGGAGGAGGAGGAGGTGAGTGAGGGGAGGAGGAGGTGAATGAGGAGGAGAAGGAGAGTGGAGGGGGTGGGGGAGGAGAGAGGGGTGAGGCAGAGGAAGGGAGGGGGAGAGAGAGAGGGGAAGGCAGGGGAGAGGAGAGGGAGGGAAGGGAGAAGGAAGAGGTGAGGGAGAGTAGGGAGAAGAGGAGGCAAGTGAGTAGGAGGAGGCAGGAAAGGAGAGGAGGAGCAGAGTAGTGGGTAAGCAGGCAGGCAGGCAGGCAGGCAGGCAGGCAGGCAGGTAAGGGGCTCGCAGACCATAATTACTTGAACTACCTGACGCATAAGCAGAGAGGACTTAACCCCTTTAAAGTGTCCTGTCTTACAGCAAGGTAAAGTACACCTGGAGTTCCCCACCACACCTCTTAATTAAAACATCCACTATGGAGTCAAAAGGCACCTGTACCGTATAAGGGGCAGGTAAAGGGGGTAGGGCAGGTAAGAGGTGCTAAGGGATAAAATTATTGGTAGTTGTTATTGCATGTGTAAAGGGCTGGTAAGGGGTGCTCAGAGGTAAAACTGTAAGTAGTCTTGTATGTGTCAGGGCTGGATAAGGGCGGTTTTAAGGGCTTAGTGGAGATAAAACAACATCAAAAACAACAACAACAACAATCAGGAGTTTTAAAAATTCTACCCCAAGTTACGAAAGTTCTTAAGGGCTTCTCTAGCATCCCCCTGACGTATACAAGGGGTGATAAGGGCTGATTAATAAGGGCTCAGGGACAAATTGCCTCAAAGAGTAAGTCAAACTCTGGAGTCAAAAAAAAAATCTAATGATCACTTAAATGTAAAGGGCGCTAAGGAAGGGTCCTAAGGGAGGTTAAGGGAAGGGGGAGTACTGTTACCAATTATCTCCGTGTGGTAAGAGCTATTAAGAGATGGTGGTAAGGGCTATTAAGGGCTGGTGGAAAGGGCTATTAAGGGTTGGTGGTAAGGGCTATAAAGGGCTGGTGGTAAGGCTGGCTAAGGGCTGGTGGTAAGGGCTATTAAGGGCTGGTGGTAAGGGCTATTAAGGGCTGGTAAGGGCAGGCTATTAAGGGCTGGTGGTAAGGGCTATTAAGGGCTGGTGGTAAGGGCTATGGCTGGTGGCAAGGGCATATGGGCTGGTGGTAAGGGCTAAGGGCTGGTGGCAAGGGCTATTAAGGGCTGGTGGTAAAGGTTATTAAGGACTGTAGCTGGCTCACTCAAACATTACCTCCTGACACCGTAATGGAAGTGACGGAAGGAGAGAGAGAGAGAGAGAGAGAGAGAGGATGGAAGGCGGTGGGAGGGAGGGAGCACAAGATAAAAGTATCCACATTAAGGGTAGGCCTAGGAACTGGCTCCTACACACACACTACCTGGGCCCCTAGAGAGTCTGGAGAGGAGGAGGAGGAGGAGGAGGAGGAGGAGGAGGAGGAGAAGGAGAAGGAGAAGGAGAAGAAGAAGAAGAAGAAGAAGAAGAAGAAGAAGAAGAAGAAGAAGAAGAAGAAGAAGAAGAAGAAGAAGAAGAAGAAGAAGAAAGAAGAAGAAGAAGAAGAAGAAGAAGAAGAAGAAGAAGAAGAAGAAGAAGAAGAAGAAAGAAGAAAAGAAGAAGAAGAAGAAGAAGAAGAAGAAGAAGAAGAAGAAGAAGAAGAAGAAGAAGAAGAAGAAGAAGAAGAAGAAGAAGAAGAAGAAGAAGAAGAAGAAAGAAGAAGAAGAAGAAGAAGAAGAAGAAGAAGAAGAAGAAGAAGAAGAAGAAGAAGAAGAAGAAGAAGAAGAAGAAGAAGAAGAAGAAGAAGAAGAAGAAGAAGAAGAAGAAGAAGAAGAAGAAGAAGAAGAAGAAGAAGAAGAAGAAGAAGAAGAAGAAGAAGAAGAAGAAGAAGAAGAAGAAGAAGAAGAAGAAGAAGAAGAAGAAGAAGAAGAAGAAGAAGAAGAAGAAGAAGAAGAAGAAGAAGAAGAAGAAGAAGAAGAAGAAGAAGAAGAAGAAGAAAGAAGAAGAAGAAGAAGAAGAAGAAGAAGAACTGGTAGGAAGGCGAGGAATATTTACATTAATTTAGCTAAATATCTCCACACTAGAGGCAATGTCTGCAAGCAACCACCATCCACCCCTCCTCCTCTCCACCCAACACCCCCTCCTCCACCACCACCATCCACCCTCCACCACTACCACCACCACCATCCACCCCTCCTCCACCACCACCATCCACCCTCCTCCACCAACACCCCCTCCACCACCACCATCCACCCTCCACCAACACCCTCCCTCCACTCACCCCCTCTGGATCGTGGGCAGCTGAGGCGAAAAGCCGAGAAATATATTTGCACTGTATATGTTAACTAGCTTAAGGTCAAGTCCCTAATAGTGTAAGGCCTCGCCCCTAATATAAGGTCTCGCCTCATTAGTGTAAGGTCTCTCGCCCCTAATAGTGTGAGGTCTCGCCCCTATTAGTGTAAGGTCTCGCCCCTAATAGTAAGGTCTCGCCCTAATAGTGTAAGGTCTCGCCCCTAATAGTGTAAGGTCTCGCCCTAATAGTGTAAGGTCTCGCCCCCACAGTGTAAGGTCTCGCCCCTAATATATATACTGTATGGTTCAATATAACGGTGCCATAAGTACAGTGCCACTAACAGAGAAGTAGGAGTGCCATAAGCACAGTGCCACTAATAAAGAATTGGGAGTACAGTGCCACTAATAGAGAAGAGGAGGCCATAAGTACAGTGCCACTAGAGAAGAAGGAGTGCCATAAGTACAGTGCCACTAATAGAGAATTGGAGTGCCATAAGCACAGTGCCACTAATAGAGAAGAGGAGTGCCCAAGTACAGTGCCACTAATAGAGAAGAGGAGTGCCATAAGTACAGTGCCACTAATAGAGAAGTAGGAGTGCCATAAGTATAGTGCCACTAATAGAGGAGTGCCATAAGCATAGTGCCACTAATAGAGAGAAGTAGAGTGCCATGTATAGTGCCACTAATAGAGAAGTAGAGTGCCATAAGTACAGTGCCACTAATAGAGAAGTAGGAGTGCCATAAGCACAGTGCCACTAATAGAGAAGTAGGAGTGCTACAAGTACAGTGCCACTAATAGAGAATGGAGTGCCATAAGTACAGTGCCACTAATAGAGAAGTAGGAGTGCCATAAGTACAGCACAATTAATAGAGAATTGGAGTGCCATAAGTACAGTGCCACTAATAGAGAAGTAGGAGTGCCCTTAGCACAGTGCCACTAATAGAGAATAGGAGTGCCAAGCACAGTGCCACTAATAGAGAAGTAGGAGTGCCATATACAGTGCCAACAATAGAGAAGTAGGAGTGCCATAAGCACAGTGCCACTAATAGAGAAGGAGTGCCATAAGTACAGTGCCACTAATAGAGAAGAGGAGTGCCATAAGTACAGTGCCACCACCATGAGAAGGAGTGCTCAAGTACAGTGCCACAAGAAGTAGAGTGCCACAAGAAGTGCTACTAATAGAGAAGGAGTGCCATAAGTATAGTGCCACTAATAGAGAAGGAGTGCCATAAGTATAGTGCCACTAATAGAGAAGGAGTGCCATAAGTACAGTGCCACTAATAGAGAAGGAGTGCCATAAGTATAGTGCCACTAATAGAGAAGTAGGAGTGCCATGCAGTGCCACTAATAGAGAAGTAGGAGTGCCATAAGCAAGGAAAATAATTAATAAAGAATGGGAGTGCCATAAGTACAGTGCCACTACTAATAGAGAAGTAGGAGGCCATAAGTACAGTGCCACTAATAAAGAATGGAGTGCCATAAGCACAGTGCCACCAATAGAGAAGTAGGAGTGCCAAGTACAGTGCCACTACAGAGAGAAGGAGGCCATAAGTATAGTGCCACCACAGAGAAGTAGGAAGCATAAGTACAGTGCCACTAATAGAGAAGGAGTGCCATAAGATACCACTAATAGAGAAGAGAGTGCCATAAGTACAGTACCAATAGAGAAGAGGAGTGCCACAAGTACAGTGCCACTAATAGAGAATTGGGAGTGCCTAAGCACAGTGCCACTAATATAGAGAAGTAGGAGTGCCACAAGTACAGTGCCACTAATAGAGAAGTAGGAGCCATAAGTACAGTGCCACTAATAGAGAATGGAGTGCCATAAGTACAGTGCCACATAAAAGAGGTAGGAGTGCCACAGTGCCACTAATAGAGAAGAGGAGCTATACAGTGCCACTAATAGAGAATGGAGTGCCATAAGTACAGTGCCACTAATAGAGAAGAGGAGTGCCATAAGTACAAGTGCCACTAATAGAGAAGGAGTGCCTAAGCACAGTGCCACCACAGAGAAGTAGGAGTGCTACAAGCACAGTGCCACCACAAAGAATTGGAGTGCCATAAGTACAGTGCCAACTAATAGAGAAGTAGGAGTGCCATAAGCACAGTGCCACTAATAGAGAAGAGAGTGCCATAAGCACAGTGCCACTAGAGAAGTAGGAGGCTATACACAGCCACTAATAGAGAAGGGAGTCATAAGTACAGTGCCATCAATAGAGAAGAGGAGTGCCATAAGTACAGTGCCACTAATAAAGAATGGAGTGCCAGTACAGTGCCACTAATAGAGAAGTAGGAGTGCCATAAGTACAGTGCCACTAATAGAGAAGGGAGTGCCATAAGTATAGTGCCACTAATAGAGAAGTAGGAGTGCCATACACAGTGCCACTAATAGAGAAGTAGGAGTTATGCAGTGCCACTAATAGAGAAGAGGAGGCCATAAGACAGTGCCACTAATAGAGAAGGAGTGCCATATATAGTGCCACTAATAGAGAAGCAGGAGTGCCATAAGTACAGTGCCACTAATAGAGAAGGAGTGCCATAGTGCCACTAATAGAGAAGAGGAGTGCCATTATGCCACTAATAGAGAAGGAGTGCCATAAGTACAGTGCCACTAATAGAGAAGTAGGAGTGCCATAAGTACAGTGCCACTAATAGAGAAGTAGGAGTGCCATAAGCACAGTGCCACTAATAGAGAAGTAGGAGTGCCATAAGTACAGTGCCACTAATAGAGAATGGAGTGCATAAGCACAGTGCCACTAATAGAGAAGAGAGTGCCATAAGTACAGTGCCACATCAGAGAAGAAGTGCCAAGCACAGTGCCAATAGAGAAGTAGGAGTGCCATAAGCACAGTGCCACTAATAAAGAAGGAGTGCCATAAGCACAGTGCCACTAATAGAGTAGGAGTGCCAAGGGCACAGTGCCACTAATAGAGAAAGGAGTGCCATAAGCACAGCCACTAATAGAGAAGTAGAGTGCCATAAGTACAGTGCCACTAATAGAGAATGGAGGCCATAAGCACAGTGCCACTAATAGAGAAGAGGAGTGCCATAAGTACAGTGCCACTAATAAAGAAGGAGTGCCATAAGCACAGTGCCACCACAGAGAAGTAGGAGTGCCATAAGCACAGTGCCACTAATAGAGAAGAGGAGTCACAAGTACAGTGCCACCACAGAGAAGTAGGAGTGCCATACAGTGCCACTAATAGAAGAATTGGAGCAAGTACAGTGCCACTAATAGAGAGTAGGAGTGCCATAAGTACAGTGCCACTCTAAAGAAGGAGGCCATAAGTACAGAATGCCACTAATAGAGAAGTAGGAGTGCCATAAGCAGCCACTAATAGAGAAGTAGGAGCTAAGCACAGTGCCACTAATAGAGAAGAGGAGTGCCATAAGTACAGTGCCACTAATAGAGAATGGGAGTTAAGTACAGTGCCACTAATAGAGAAGTAGGAGTGCCATAGTACAGTGCCACTATTAAAGAATGGGAGTGCCATAAGCACAGTGCCACTAATAGAGAAGTAAGGAGTGCCAAGCACAGTGCCACTAATAGAGAAGTAGGAGTGCCATAAGTACAGTGCCACTAATAAAGAATGGGAGTGCCATACACAGTGCCACTAATAGAGAAGTAGGAGTGCCATAAGCACAAGTGCCACTATTGAGAAGTAGGAGTGCCATAAGTACAGTGCCACTAATAAGAATGGAGTGCCATAAGCACAGTGCCACTAATAGAGAGGTAGGAGTGCCATAAGTACAGTGCCACTAGAGAAGTAGGAGTGCCATAAGTACAGTGCCACTAATAAAGAATTGGGAGTGCCATAAGTACAGTGCCACTAATAAGAGAAGTAGGAGTGCCATAAGTACAGTGCCACTAATAAAGAATTGGGAGTGCCATAAGTACAGTGCCACTAATAGAGAAGGAGTGCCATAAGTATAAGTGCCACTAATAGAGAAGAGGAGTGCCATAGGCACAGTGCCACTAATAGAGAAGTAGGAGCCATAAGTACAGTGCACTAACAAAGAATTGGGAGTGCCTATACAAGTGCACTAATAGAGAAGAAGAGTGAAGTACAGTGCCACTAATAGAGGAGTACCATAAGTACAGTGCCACTAATAGAGAAGGAATGCCATAAGTACAGTGCCACTAATAGAAGAGGAATGCCATAATGCAGTGCCACTAATAAAGAATTGGGAGTGCCATAAGTACAGTGCCACTAATAAGTAGGAGTGCCAAAGTGCAATCAAAAATTGGGAGTGCCTTAAGTACAGTGCCACTAATAGAGAAATAGTGCCATAAGTACAGTGCCACTAATAGAAGATACCCATAAGTACAGTGCCACTAATAGAGAAGGAGTGCCATAAGTACAGTGCCACTAATAGAGAAGTCAGTGCCATAAGTACAGTGCCATTAATAGAGAGGTAGGAGTGCCATAAGTACAGTGCCAACAGCCAGGGCATGTGAGGTATCGTGGTATCTGGGACAACAAGGAAGATAAGATTATTTACATACCAACAGGCGAGGGTAAGAAAGAGGGGGAGGAGGAAGGAAGAGGAAGGAGGAAGAAGAAGACCATATAGAATCATTAAGGTCTGATAAGGGCTTTGGCGGCGTATGAGGGCTGGTAAGGGCTTTTTGGAGGCGTATGAGGGCTGATAAGGCTTTTGAGGATGAGGGCTGGTGGGCTTTTGGCGGCGTATGAGGGCTGGTAGGGCTTATTTGGAGGCGTATGAGGCTGGTAAGGGCTTTGGCGGCGTGGAGGGCGGTAGGGCTTTGGGCAGGCTGGTTTTGGCGGCGTAGCGGGCTGATAGGTTATTTGGAGGCGATGAGGCTAATAAGGGCTTATTTGGAGGCTGATGAGGCGGTAAGGGCTCTTTGGCGGCGTATGAGGGCTGATAAGGGCTTATTTGGAGGCGTATGAGGGCTGATAAGGGCTGTTACTGATTAAGGGGATCCAGAAGGGTTTGTGAGATTTTAACATGATTCTTGTACCTAGTAAATGTTACTTGCCTACTACCACCACCATCATCACTAGCCTACCACCACCATCCACTAGACCTACCACCACCACCACCACTAGCCTACCACCACCATCACTAGACCTACCACCACCACCACCACTTGTCTACCATCACCATCACTCGGCTACCACTAATCTACCACCATCACCACCATACCAATCACCCACCACCACTCCCCCCCCTTTTCCTTGCTTACCAGATCTAGTAATTAAGTCAGATTCCTAAACCTTAATTGTAGAGAAATACAATAAAGATATAAATAAACCCATAACTTCACCAGTTACTGATTGCCGGAGCTAATTAAGCCACGTGATTATATAGAGTTAGCGAGCCGTGGGCTAATTAGTAATTAACCCCACTAGCAGTACTTCCCGACACTGGGATTGACTGAGGTCATTAGTCGTCGAGGTCAGTTCTGATTTTTTGACTACAGGAGGCAGAGAGGTCAGAGGGTCATTATATAATACCTCACCTCCCTCCCCTCCCCATCTATCCACCCAGGGTCAATTTTTGGTGGGGTTTAGAGGGAGAAGGGGTGGTGGGGGATGGGGGATGGGGTGATGGGGTAAGGAGGTCTGTGGGGAAGGGCAGGAGGAATGGGGAGGTAGGAAGGAAGGTGAAGAAGGTAGCACTAAGGGAAGGGGTGGTGAGGATGGGCGGTGGTGAGGGAGGGGTGGGGTTACAGGGGTAGTGAGAGGTGAGGATGGGAGGAGGTGAGGGAGAGGGTGGGGTTAAGGGGTAGTGAGAGGTGAGGATGGGAGGAGGTGTGGGAGGGGGTGGGGTTAGGGGTAGTGAGGGGTGAGGGATGGGAGGAGGTGAGGATGGGAGGGGTGAGGGGGTGGGGTTAAGGGGTAGTGATAGGTGAGGATAGGAGGGAGGTGAGGGATGGAGGGAGGTGAGGGGGAGAGGGTGGGGTTAGGGGTGGTGGTGAGGGATGGGAGGGAGGTGGGGGATGGGGAGGGTGTAGGTGTATTATGATTCCTCGAGATCCTGGAAGTAATCCTAGGAGTCAAGGTAACACCACCACACCTGCAGATGGATTAAGGATACCACAGGAAGGGATTAATGATGGATTGGATAAGCTGGAGGCATAGGGAGGTTCTTTATCCAGCGGTGAAGTGATAGATGAGGAAGGAGAGGAAGAAGAGGAAGAGGTAGAAGATGAAGAAAAATGGAAAGATAAAAGAAAAGAGGAAGAGGAGGAGGAGGAGGAGGAGGAGGAGGAGGAGGAGGAGGAGGAGGAGGAGGAGGAGGAGGAGGAGGAGGAGGAGGATGAAAAGAGGAGGAGAAAGAAATGTTTAATTACACAAAAATAATTACAGTAGTTATATGCAGGACTACTACTATCTATCGAGCTATCTATCTATCTATCTATCTATCTATCTAACAGTCAGTCAGTAAATCAAACAGTCCATCTATCAATCTATTAAACTATCTACTCTACTTATCTGTCAATCAGTCAATTCATCTATCCATCATACTATCTATTTAAGTCAATCATATCTATCGATCTATCAGGGAGTCAATCCTTATAGTCTATCAATATATCTATCTATCTATCTATCTATCTACGACACTCCAATCACAGTTAATAGCTCAGAGAACATCCAATGACCCCCCCCCCCACACCACACCACAATCACCCCCACACACACCTAACACCCCTCCACCCCCCACACTACAGTAACACCCCCCTCCACACACCACAGTAACACCCCTCCCCCCACCACAGTAACATCCCCTCTAACCCCCACACAATAACACCCCTCCTTCCCCCCCACACACCACAGTAACACCCCTCCCCCACACACCACAGTAACACCACCCCTCCCCCACCACAGTAACACCCCTCCTCCCACAGTAACACCCCCTCCTAACCCCCACACACCACAGTCCCCTCCTTCCCCCCCACACACCACAGTAACACCCCTCCCCCACACACACACAGCAATACCACCCCTCCCCCCACACCACAACACCCGTCCCCCCACACACCACAGTACCCCCTCCCTCCCTTCCCCCACACACCACAGTAACACCCCCCCTCCCCCCACACACCACAGTAACACCTCCTTCCCCCACACCACAGTAACACCCCTCCTTCCCCCACACACCACAGTAACACCCCCTCCTTCCCCCCACACACCACAGTACCTTCCTCCCACACACCACAGTAACACCCCTCCCTCCCCCACCACAGTAACACCCCTCCCTCCCCCACACACACCCCCCCACACACACCACAGCACCCCTTCCCCCACACACCACAGTAACACCCCCTCCCTACCACACCACAGTACCCCTCCCCCCACACACCACAGTAACACCCCCTCCTTCCCCCACACACCACAGTAACACCCTTCCTCCACACACCACAGTAACACCCCTCCCTCCCCCACACCACAGTAACACCCCTCCCTCCCCACACCAAGTAACCCCTCCCTCCCCACACACCACAGTAACACCCGTCCCCCCACACACCACAGTACCCCTCCCTCCCTTCCCCCACACACCACAGTACCCCTCCCCCACACACCACAGTACCCCTCCTTCCCCCCACCACAGCCCCCTCCTTCCCCCACACACCACAGCACCCCCTCCTTCCCCACACACCACAGTAACACCCCCTTCCTCCACACACCATAACACCCCTCCCTCCCCCACACCACAGCACCCCCTCCCTCCCCACACACCACATGCCACCCCTCCCTCCCCCACACCAGCAACCCCTCCCCACACACCACAGCCTCCCTCCCAACCCCCACACCACAGTACCCCTCCTTCCCCCCCCACAACACCCCTCCCCACACACCACAGTAACACCCCTCCCCCACACCACAGTAACACCCCGTCCCCACACCACAGTAACACCCCCCTCCCCTCCCTCCCCCACACACCACAGTAACACCCCCCCCCCCACGCACCACAGTAACACCCCTCCTTCCCCACACCACAGTAACACCCCTCCTTCCCCCACACACCACAGTAACACCCCTCTTCCCCACACACCACAGTACCCCCTTCCTCCACACACCACAGTAACACCCTCCCTCCCCACACCACAGTAACACCCCCTCCCTCCCCACACCACAGTAACACCCCTCCCTCCCCACACACACCACAGTAACACCCCTTCCCACACACCCACAGTAACACCCTCCTACACACACCACAGAAACACCCCTCCCTCCACACCACATCAACACCCCCTTCCCCACACACCACAGTAACACCCTCCTTCCCCCACACCACAGTAACACCCTCCACCCCCACAGTAACACCCTCTCCCCACAACACAAACTATCTCTCCATCTATCTATTAACGATAAAAGGAAATAAAATTACCCTAAGGCCATTTAGCGCCATAACAACAAAGACAATAACAACTACAACCAACAGGTCATTTAACTCACCAACAACAACGATAACGGGACGATGGTAAATGGAGCAAGAACACGGGGAAATATCTCTCTCTCTCTTTCTCTCTCTCTCTCTCTCTCTCTCTCTCTCTCTCTCTCTCTCTCTCTCTCTCTCCTACTCTCACCTCTCTTTACCTCCCTTCTCTCATTGTATCGGGTTAAAATACACACTGAATGAACCCTCCCCTCCTCTCTCCGCCCCCTCCTCTAACCGTCGTCCCCCCCAGCCGCCCCCCTCCTCTAACACTTGTCCCTCCCCTCTCCTCTCTGGTATTCAACTTCCAATGTCGCTTTTCCGGTAATTGCCAAAATTCCGGATACGGGACCGGCAAATACTACAGTACCGGCAACCCGATAACGAAGTCAGGAGGAGGAGGAGGGGGGGAGGGGAGGGGAGTTAGCGGTTGACGTTGGTAGCCAGACGGTGAGAGGACGAAGGGGAAGAGGGGATGAGGAGGAAGAGCAGAGGAAGGGAAAGGAAGAGAGAGGGAAAACCATGAGTAAGAGAGGAAAGGAATGCGAGGATATGGAGGAAAGGCGATGGAGAAGGAAGGAACGGGAGAGAGAGAGAGAGAGAGAGAGAGAGAGAGAGAGAACAACACACCACCGACCCATAAGCTCATTACACCGACACAAACATTATATCCACAATCAACCCCATTTCCCTTCACTTTTTTTTTTTGTGGCGAAATATTCTCCTGTGGTGATACGAATGAACAGACAGACAGACAGACAAACGGACAGACAGTGAACGATAGATATCCACAGACAGACAGACAGACACATAACAGCCAAGTGGCGAAATTGACAACAGACAGGCAAGCACAGAGCCAAGCCAAGTTTACAGTGATATAACCAACAGAATAACAGACAAAGACATACAGACATACAGATCAAGAGCCAGGTCTGCAACGCACACTCCCGCCCATACCTATTCCAGACTGGCCTCATTCCATCGGCCCAATTAAAAGTATCGGGAGAACTTGCAACAAAATTCCAGGATACACACACACACACACACACACACACACACACACACACACACATTCCTGGCAACTGTATCTGCTAACTCTCCATATCCCCACCAGCAGCTGCCGTAGTGTATAGCTCCAGACACTATACACCACTGTAGTGTATAGCTCCAGGCACTATACACCACTGTAGTGTATAGCTCCAGACACTATACACCACTGTAGTGTATAGCTCCAGACACTATACTCACCGTAGTGTATAGCTCCAGACACTATACACCACTGTAGTGTATAGCTCCAGACACTTATACTCCACCTTAGTGTATAGCTCCAGACACTATACACCACTGTAGTGTATAGCTCCAGACACTATACACCACTGGTGTATAGCTCAGACACTATACACCACTGTAGTGTATAGCTCCAGACACTATCACACCACTGTAGTGTATAGCTCAGACACTATACACCACTGTAGTGTATAGCTCCAGACACTACTACACCACCGTAGTATAGCTCAGACACTATACCGTAGTGTATAGCTCCAGACACTATACACCACTGTAGTGTATAGCTCCAGGCACTATACACCACTGTAGTGTATAGCTCAGACACTATACACCACTGTAGTGTATAGCTCAGACACTATACTCCACCGTAGTGTATAGCTCCAGACACTATACACCACTGTAGTGTATAGCTCCAGACACTATACACCACTGTAGTGTATAGCTCCAGACACTATACACCACTGTAGTGTATAGCTCCAGACACTATACACCACTGTAGTGTATAGCTCAGACACTATACACCACTGTAGTGTATAGCTCCAGACACTATACACCACTGTAGTGTATAGCTCCAGACACTATACACCACCGTAGTGTATAGCTCAGACACTATACACCACCGTAGTGTATAGCTCAGACACTATACACCACTGTAGTGTATAGCTCAGACACTATACACCACTGTAGTGTAACCAGACACTATACACCACTGTGGTGTATAGCTCAGACACTATCACCACCGTAGTGTATAGCTCCAGACACTATACACCACCGTAGTGTATAGCTCCAGACACCTATACACCACTGTAGTGTATAGCTCCCCAGGTTATCTCTCACCCAGGTATCACTTGCAGGTCATCGGCACCAGGTAACACAGTCATTAGGGTCAACTGGCCAGGTCCTCAGCTGCTGTCGGGCCGAGTGTCTTGAGATAGTTGTTGTTGTGTGGTGATGGTTGTTGTTGTTGTTGTTGTGTGGTGATGGTTGTTGTTATTGTCGTTGTTGTGTGGTGATGGTTGTTGTTATTGTCGTGTTGTTGTGTGGTGATGGTTGTTGTTGTTGTTGTTGTGTGGTGATGGTTGTTGTTGTGTCGTGTTGTTGTCTGTTGTTGGTGGTGGTTGTTGTGTGGTGGTGGTTGGTGGTGGTTGTTGTGTGGTGATGGTGGTGGTTGTTGTTGTTGTTATTATTATTGTTGTCGGGTTGTGTTTTTGTTGTCGGGTTTAATCTCGGGTTTAAGTCTTTGGATCATGTTTTTGTAAACCTCTGATTTAACTTAAGACTGGTAAGGCATTGAGACTTAATGAACTTCTAATTAAAAAAGTCTTAATAAACTTCTAATAAAAAAAGTCTTAACGAACTTCTAATGAAAAAAGTCTTAATAAACTTCTAATTAAAAAAGTCTTAATAAACGTCTAAATAAAAAGTCTTAATAAACTTCCAATAAAAAAGTCTTAATAAACTTCTAATAAAAAAGTCTTAATAAACTTCTAAATTAAAAAAGTCTTAATAAACTTCTAATTAAAAAGTCTTAATAAACTTCCAATAAAAAAGTCTTAATAAACTTCTAATTAAAAAATCTTAATAAACTTCTAAATTAAAAAAGTCTTAATAAACTTCTAATTCAAAAAGTCTTAATGAACTATAAAAAAAATCCCAAAAATTCTAAAAAAAATTATGTTTGTTTTGTTTGAGGACATGTACTGATAAATGTATCCACCTTAAGGCCCTATTTTATTGACTTCGAATCGCTACGTCCATGTCCTAACAGACCCCAACTCTTTACCCATGTCCCAATAGACTCCAACTCACTTTACCCATGTCCCAATAGACCCCAACTCACTTTACCCATGTCCCAATAGACCCCAACTCACTTTACCCATGTCCCAATAGACCCCAACTCACTTTACCCATGTCCCAATAGACCCCAACTAACTTTACCCATGTCCCAATAGACCCCAACTCTTTACCCATGTCCCAATAGGACCCTAACTCTTATCCATGTCCCAATAGACCCCTAACTCACTCTTTACCCATGTCCCAATAGACCCCAACTAACTTTTACCCATGTCCCAATAGATCCCAACTTCTTACCTGGCGTCCCAATAGGACCCCTGTAACTCACTTTACCCATGTCCCAATAGACCCCAACTAACTTTACCCATGTCCCAATAGACCCCAACTCTTTACCCATGTCCCAATAGACCCCAACTCGCTTTACCCATGTCCCAATAGACCCCAACTCTTTACCCATGTCCCAATAGACCCCAACTCGCTTTACCCATGTCCCAATAGACCCCAACTCGCTTTACCCATGTCCCAATAGACCCCAACTCACCAAGGGGACAGAAAGTACTTGCCGATATACTATCATCTATATTAATGAAGGCAAACTTGGGCTTATTTTTTACCTCACACCGACACGAGGAAGGAAGGAAGGAAGGAAGGAAGGAAGGAAGGAAGGAAGGAAGGAATCGGGGCGTCTTCCTAACACTCATCTCCAGGGCTAAATCGGTCCCTAGGTTAGGTTCTATAACTAGCTAAGGTTGGTTGGGTTAGGTTCGGTTGGGTTGGGTTGGGTTCTACTACTACTAGCAGCTATGGTGGGTTAGGTTAGGTTCGGTTGGGTTGGGTTGGGATAGGTTCTACTACTTGCTAAGGTTGGTGTAATACTATGCTATGCCACCTTACTATTTGGGGATTAAAAAATATTTATTATTATTATTTTTTATTAATTTTTTGTGTTATTATTATTATTATTATTATTATTATTATTATTATTATTATTATTATTATTATTATCATCATCATCTAAGTGAGCATTAACTTACATCCATAAAAGCTGTACAATATAATAACACTTTCTAATACCTCTAAACAACTGGCCAAAGGAAAACTAATTAAAGTGTACTGAAATTCCCTAAAAGCTTACTGAGAGACAAGCAATAAGAGACAACAACATTACCATACCATAACACGACGGAAAACACTGACGTTGGTGGGTTAAAAGTCCGCCCACGAGAACTCTTTTATAAATAAGACGAGGTCGAGCTAACAGAATTAAGCTTCAAGTGCTCTTCCCGCGATATTTTTTCCTCCTGTGGTGTAGCCGAGGCGAGAACACAGCCAGCCAACCACCGAGGCGAGAACACAAGACATCCAGCCACCGAGGCGAGAACACAGACATCCAGCCACCGAGGCGAGAACACAGACATCCAGCCAGCCACCCACCGAGGCGACAACACAACCAGCCGAGCGACAACACAGCCAGCCACCGAGAACACAGACATCCAGCCACCGAGGCGAGAACACAGACATCCAGCCACCGAGGCGAGAACACAGACATCCGGCCACCGGGAGGCGAGAACACAGACATCCAGCCAGCCACCCACCGATGCGACAACACAGCCAGCCACCGAGGCGAGAACACAGACATCCAGCCACCGAGGCGAGAACACAGACATCCAACCACCGAGGCGAGAACACAAGACATCCAGCCACCGAGGCGAGAACACAGACATCCAACCACCGAGGCGAGAACACAGCCAGTCAGCCAGCGAGGCGTGAAGAGGTCGAGGAAACGCTCACTGGTCGGTGTTTCAGGGTCATTATACCTTAAAGAAACAAGAAATTATACGAGAAACGTTTAGCCGCCAAAGGAAGAAAGTTATGCGGAGGAATATTAAGGCGCCAAAACTTTTAAGATTTCTCGTAGGAAACGTTTAACCGCGAAAACTAGGATATACGCGAGGGGATATTTCAGCGCTTATTTATTTATTTGTATTTTTTCACTTAAACGCCAAAAAATTATACCCACCCCGCCAATAAAAAAAAATTACTAAATTCTTTCAGATCTTTAAAATTCGACGCTGGTAACGTTTAACGGCCCAAAACCACAAAATTACACAGGGAAAATATTTAGTCACCAAAACTTTTTAGATCTCACACGGGAAACGTTTAACCGCCCCCCCCCCCAAAAAAAAAACACGCTAGGGAATATTTACGCGCCAAAAAATCAAAGTTTTCAGGGGGGGAAACATTAAACAACCAAAAACACGAAAAATACGCGGGTAATATTTAGACGCCAACAAAAGAAAATTCCACGCGGGAAACAATCTTACCTGTCAAAACAAAAGAAACTACGCGCTGAAATACTTATCCGCCATTACAAACAAGACTCACGCGCGGGAAACGTTTAAACCACCAAAACAAGAAAATTAAGCGGGAAATATTTAGGCGCCAACACCAGTGAAGGTTTTATGCGGGAAAACACTTAACTTATATATATAACAAAAAAGACGGAGGATCATTACTCACGTCTAAACAAGGTACTTAACCCTCCCCCTCCTTTTCCTCCCCCCACACTACTTTCTTCTTCCTCCTCTCCCTCCCTTTCCTCCTCATCCCACTCCCCTTCCTCTTCCTTCCCATCCTTTCCTCCTCCTCTTTCCCTTCCCTTCAACTCCCCTTCCCTCCCATCCTCTATTCTTCCTTCTCTCTCTCCATTTTCCTTCTCCCCGTTTCCCTTTCCTCCTTCCCCTACCATTTCTCCTCCTCACCCCCCTCCCCTCCCTACCTGGTCATAAGGCCACCACCTCTGGCTTCCTAATCTCAACTCGATGACTTCTGATGATCGCGTCTTGTGGGGAGATTATCAAGTGATGAGGCTGTCATGATCTGCTGTAACAGGACCCACCTCTCTCTCTCTCTCTCTCTCGGCTGTGTACAGGAGAAAACATCAAATCGGACTTAAAAGTTGTTTTTCGCCACATCAAAACTTTTTTTTTTCACTTCAGAGGAAAATTAGAATCAGTTTTTGTTGTTTTTGAAGACTAAAAAAAATTAATCTTCTTTTTTACGTCTGAACAAAATTAAATTACAGATTTAATTTTCTTCGTAAAAAAAACAATATTAAAATCCACACACTGTTGATTTTCACTTCAAAATAAAAACAAAAATAATAACAAAAAGAATAAGATCATTTGTATATTTTTTCGCATTTAAAAAAATCTGAATACAAAAAATCAACATAAATACAAAATTAATACAAGTGATGTTTTTTCCCAGATTCAGTCCTCACTTTGGTATCTTAGAGCCTTAACAAAAGTAACAAAAGTATTCACAAAATAATAATAGACTTACAAATATACAACACATTTTCAAGAATTAATTACTGTGGTCAGTCTGCAAGTCTTCCTAATTAATCAAGGAAAATACAAGTTACTAATTAACCAAGATAAATATTTGTTTCTAATTAATCAAGGTAAATATTTTTGTGAGGTTCTCAACTGGCTCAGCCATGTTAATATTGTTATTATTATCCACTCTGTATCTGTATTTTTCTAGCTAAATAAACTGTTACAAACAAACCTGTTACAAACTAATTATTACAGGTAAACACTTCTTGTCAACAATCCCTCACGATAAGGACGCTTCCCTCCCTCTGTGGTCTCCTTCACAACACCACCACCTATTTTTCACCCTCCTCTAAAATTAGGCCTCAGTCTGCCTCGCCACCTAAATCTTACTAATTACTCATTATCCCTCAATTACTGCCCAATTTGCTGGATATTAGTGTATCATTATGCTTCCCAGTCTTCTCTCTACACCTTCTGGGTCACCGACAAACTGGCCAGGAACGAGGCATTCCCACAGACTTGTAAGAGGAAGTGTAGATGGATTCTCAGAGGGTCGTAAATGGATGTGAAAAAAAAGATAAGATTCTTAGAAAGTCGTAAAAATTAAGTTTTCTCATATAAAGATGTACTTAAGTTCCCCTAACTGATGGATTCTCAGAACGTCGCAGAAACTCGCAATATTTTGTTTTCTCGTAAGAGGATTTGTGGATGAATTTTCAAGAGTTCGTAAGATCCCCATTTCTCGTAATTAAAAGTGTAATAGGTGGATTCTCGGAAGATCGGGAGGGGGGGGGGGGTATTAAACTCTTAAGAGACTAGTAAGATCAACTTTTTCTCGTAACTGAGGATGTAAAAGCTCAACTGATTGGTTAGATTCTCGAAGGTCGTAAGATCAATTTTTTCTCGTAAGTTAGGGTAATATTCTACCCTAACTAGATGATATATACGACAAAATCTATAAAAAAATATATATATACCGTTCATCCCATCCTGGAGACCACCAACTTGTCATATATAGTGTATGTAAATAAGCTACTGGGGTTATGTGACATGCTGGGTTGGGTTGGGTTGGGTTGGGTTAGGAATTGATAACAAGACGAGAGACGAAGTTTTTTTTGTGTTTTAGTTCAGTTGTTTGGAATTATTCTGGCCTTTTTTTCTTCATTCTTTAGCTTCTTTCTTGAGCTTCTTTCATCTTCCATACGCTTCTCTCTTCTTTCTTGTCTCGAACTTTTTTCTTCTTTCTTGACCTTTTTCTTCTTTCTTATTTCAAATGCCTTACATAACTACGTTTTCGGATCACCTGGCCAATGATTACCCCCATGCAACTTACCTCACGTGATGATTAGAGCGTAAGAACCTTTGAGAAACCATCCATGTGGTGTCGAGGCTTAAGTGAACCAGTTAGATGCATTGCCACCTCACCTCTCGTGCCAGGGGATGTACTTTAACGATACGACTCCTGAGAATTGATCTTTGTGTCAGCTCAATGGATTCCTTCTCACATCCTCAAGGTTAAGAGTAAAAATTAATGCACGATCCCTTGAGAATCCACAGTGTAACAACCCTTCCCACCCTCCCTTAGCCGTGTACCACCCTCCCTTAGCCGTGTACCACCCTCCCTTAGCCGTGTACCACCCTCCCTTAGCCGTGTAACCCCCTCCCTTAGCCATGGACCCTCCCCTCTAGCCGTGTACCTACCCCTCCCTTAACCGTGTACCTCCCACCTCCCTTAACCGTGTACCCCTCCCTTAACCATGTACCTCCCCCTCCCTTAGCCATGCACTTCCCCCTCTGGTCTTGTACCCCCCTTAGGCCATGTACACCCCCCATAGGGCCATGTACCTCCCTCTCCTAGGCCATGTACCAAGTAGATCAACACCCCAAGACCAAGCAAACAACACCCTCCCTCCTCCTCCTCCTCAGCCATTACAGGTGCGCTAACAGACAATAACTGTGTGTCTGAGGCCATCACACGACCGCTACCTACTGTACACCAGCCAGCCACTACACCTCTCTCCCTCCATGGCCTTTACTGTAAGCACCACCGGAAGCACAACAACGTGGGCCTCTGCTACAGTAAGGGATTTAACCCGGATGTGGATCGTGGTTATGTGGATCGTGGTTATGTGGATCGTGGTTATGTGGATCGTGGTTATGTGGATTGTGGTTATGTGGATTGTGGTTATGTGGATCGTGGTTATGTGGATCGTGGTTATGTGGATCGTGGTTATGTGGATCGTGGTTATGTGGATCGAAGTTATGTGGATCGTGGTTATGTGGATCGTGGTTATGTGGATCGTGGTTATGTGGATCGTAGTTATGTGGATCGTAGTTATTTAGTATGTAGTGTGGCGTAACGGATTGGCGAGAACATATAAACTGCTGTAAGTATAGAGCTATTACCGTTTGTATTACTCGCACCAACGGATTAATAACGGGGTGTATTGTACTGCTGTTAAAGGAATATACAATACTGCAGTCGATAAGGAATGTATGATGGTATTAAAATATGCTGTGGAGTATACCCGGTATATACTTCATACACGATGGTATTTACTGATGGTGAAGAATATACTACAAGAGATGAAGTATACTAGAGGTGAAATATACTAGAGTTAAAGTATACTAGAGCTAAAGTATACGACAAGAGATGAAGTATACTAGAGGTGAAATATACTAGATGCAGCCTAAGAAATACAAACGTGAGGATCGCTAAAATGAAGTATACTAGAGATGAAGTATACTAGAGTTAAAGTATACTAGAGCTAAAGTATACCACAAGAGATGAAATATATACTCCATACACCCTTAAATAATAAAGTATACTACACACGAGGATGATTGGAGCGTTGTCTTGAAACATCCTGAACATTAAGCTACACGTCTGTTGTGAACTATATTGGACGCAACACGGAAATAACACCATAAACGGATCTGTGCTGTGACCCTGTGTAGCATTCGAGAGACAAGCTTGAGGAACAATTGACTGGGAGGGGCACCTACAACCCTACAAGCAACTACAACACAGCTTACTAGCCTCCATATTTCACGTATCTTTACAACCTTCCCCTCCAAACAAGGAATAAATGTTTATTATCTAGAGAGAGAGAGAGAGAGAGAGAGCTACACAAGGGAGGAAGAATTTCAGAACAGCAGCAGCAGCAGCTTGACGACGTGGGTCCACACACACACACACACACACACACACCTCCCTCCCTCTGGCTGATACAGTGATCATGCAACTGTGGCCGTCAGCACCACACACACACACACACAAGAATCTCGCCAAGTTCTTATTTGGTTAAGGTTTCAAACGTCTGCCCAGTGTTGGTTTTCTTAATAATAATAATAATAATAATAATAATAATAATAATAATAACAATAATAATAATAAAATAACAATAAAAGTAATAATAATAATAATAATTAATAATAATAATAATGATAATAATAATAATACAATAAATAATAACACTAAAGTAATATAAAATTTAACACTGATAATAATACCGATAATGACAACAATAACGGCTAAATCAATTAAAATAAAAACATTAACGGTAATAAAAGAGGAAAACTAATAATAATAACAATAATTAATACAGGGTAGGGTGGGGTCAGGTGGGGTGGGGTCAGGTGGGGTGGGGTCAGGTGGGGTGGGGTCAGGTGCTGTTAGGTTAGGTTAGGTTATGTCAAGAAGCAAAGAAAAAAGAAATCATAAGAACGTGAAAGGGAACACCACTTCACAGCTGGGGTCATCCGTGGCATTTCCTGAAGCGGGCAGGCAAGAGGAAGAGGAGGGGGGGAAGAGGAGGAGGAAGGAGGAAGAGGAGGAGGAGGAAGAGGAGGAAGAGGAGGAGGAGGAAGAGGGAAGGAAGAGAGGGATGTAGAAAGGAAGAGGAGAAGGAGAAGAGGGAGGGAGGGAAGAGGTTCAAGTAAGGTCAAAACCCTCATACGTTGGTCAGTCTCCACCACCGTGCCTGGGGAGCTAACTCAACCTGGACAAGACGTGGGTAGGCAGCGTCTCTATGATGTGTGTGTGTGTGTGTGTGTGTGTGTGTGTGTGTGTGTGTGTGACGTGTGAGTGCATGACGAAAAAGTGACCTCAAGCAAACCCCTTACCTTCATTCTCTGCCACCCCTGCCCCCCCCTTACCACCCCAACTCCTCTACCTCTCCCCCCTCCTACCCCTATCTCTCCCCTCTCATAATCCTCCCTCGTCTCCCCCCCCCTCCCCTCCCTCTCATAATCCTCCTCGTCTCCCCCACCCCCCTCTCCCCTCCCCTCTCATAATCCTCCCTCGTCTCCCCACCCCCTCGTCTCCCCCCACCCCCCTCTCCCCTCCCCTCTCATAATCCTCCCCTCGTCTCCCCCACCCCCCTCTCCCCTCCTCCCCCCCTCTCCCCTCCCCTCGTCTCCCCACCCCCCCTCTCCCCTCCCTCTCATAATCTGTAATAGTATAATGTTAATGTAGGCGAATTAATCAACACTTCTACTGTTTAATTAACGTAATGGTTCCTAATTACTAGTACAACTGGTCATTAGGGACAGTGACGTCAGAATTAAATTACTGAACCATAACAGTGAAAAGAAGTACTATCTAGCAACACCTGGCAGCAATAATTAACAGGTGCAATCTATCAACACACACACCACATACACACAGACACAGACACACACACACACACACACACACACACACACCACACACACACAGACACACACCACACACACACACACACACACACACACACACACACACATAGAGCACCTACAATATATATTTGCCCTAAATGTATTATACAACAGTCACACATCAAACAGGGGGTGACTGTTGTGGCCGTGCCTCTAAAATAACGGAACGCCATAACTCAGCGCTGACAACTGCACTTGCTCCTTAAATAAACGTTGCCAAGTCTCAGCACCAATGATCGCCTGGTGGTGGTGGTGGTGGTGGTGGTGGTGGAGGTGGGAGTGGTGGAGGAGTGGGAGTGGTGGTGGGAGTGGTGGTGGTGGTGGGTTGGTGAGTGGTGTGGTGAAGGTGGTGGTGGTGAGGGTGGTTGTGGTGAAGGTGGTGGTGGTGGGGGTGGTGGTGAGGGTGGTTGTGGTGAAGGTGGTGGTGGTGAGGGTGGTTGTGGTTCCAAACTTCACCATCATCACCACCACCTCCACCACTGCACCACCACTCTCCTCCTCCACTAGCACCACCACTCTCCTCCTCCACTAGCACCACCACTCTCCTCCTCCACTAGCACCACCACTCTCCTCCTCCACTAGCACCACCACTCTCCTCCTCCACTCTCTCCTCCTCACTCTGCACCACCACTCTCCTCCTCCACTAGCACCACCACTCCCACTAGCACCACCACTACTATCTCCTCCTCCACCACCACCTCTCCTCCTCCACTTCTCCACTAGGCACCAGCACCACCACTCTCACTTCCTCCCCACTTCCCACTCCAATTCATCAGAAATTGTGAATGAAATGCTAAGTCAAGTCACATTACACGTGACGTAATTAAAGAAATCTTGATACGAGGGAATATTTTTGGGAGGGCTGTTACGTCCTTAGTTCAGTAATAATAATAATAATAATAATAATAATAATAATAAAACTCAAGACCTAAAATTCATACCAACTTCATTTACTTATTCCCAGAATCATTAAACACACACACACACACACACACACACACACACACACACACACAAAACCCTAATAATTAAGAGAAGCGGCCCTCACACACACGCTAATAGTGGACACCCAATACCGGTTAAATATCATCGCTATATTTCCCTTGATGCTCACCAAATAATCGCCAATAGACACAATCCCATAAAAGTACACGCACACGCACACACACACACACACACACAATTAGTAGGGAGAGAGTGTGTGTGTGTGTACAGGTGCTACACACGAGGGGCCGCCTCCCAATCACCTGATACAAAGCTTTTAATTTACAGGTAGATGAGGATGGGGCGCGACATACCCTCCTATCCCCCCACCACCCACCCCCCTCCCGACCTTTTGTGCCCTCCCTATCCTACCTGATACACCTTCCTATCCTTCCCCCCTCACTATCCTACCTGATGCACCTTCCTATCCTCCCCCCCCCTATCCTACCTAATACACACTCCTACTCCCACTATCCTACCTGAAGCGCCCACCTCTCCCCCCTCCATCGCCTTTTCTCTACCCTACTCCATCCTCCAAAGTGTGGCACAACAATCCTACTCCCTATCCTACCGCCTCCAACCCTTCTTTCCTCCAACCTATTCTGGTATTTCTCCCTCTTTCTCCTTATCTCCTATCCTTAACCCCTCCGCCTATCCCCTACCTCACCTTCCATCCATCCTTCGATCTCTTCCTACGCATCCTTCCCGTTCCTACCACAACCAAACCTAACCACCACTAACCACCCCCAACCACTGAACTATCTACCTTAATTAACAAGTCTTTAGTAGTTTACCTGGATATACCTGTAATTAAGACACGTATTTGTTTACCTGATCCCCTGTTAATATTGTCTATGATAACAAATATAAGTGTATCATCATCATCATCATCATCATCATCATCATCATCATCATCATCATCATCATCATTATCCATTTTATTGTCTGTATACTGAAAAAAAAGGTCACTTACTTTTTTCCCACACAGAAGTCACATCAACAATAATTATTTCCGCGTTTTTATTCAAGTAACACAAAAGTTCACTAAGGAAGACTTGTATACCTCTGTCTGCCCCCTCCCTCCCCCCCACCCTCTTGTGTTTACTGAAATCAACACAAGGGGAATGACATGTAAACAAATTTAAAAGTTATGAACGAAATTATTAGCTAAAGAATATTATCGAAAAATGATGGTGGGAATTTTATTTAATCTCTCTCTTTCTCTCTCTCTCTCTCTCTCACACACCAGCATGAGTAATCTTTATCGCATCTGTTTATTGTATATCTCTCTCTCTCTCTCTCTCTCTCTCTCTCTCTCTCTCTCTCTCTCTCTCTCTCTCACATTGCGTGGTCGGGCGTTATAATTACAAGGTAAATAATTTGCATATTTCATTACGCTACGAGGCTTACTAAAGAAGACCAAGTACACACACACGCCACTATTACCCACTTACACCACTGCCCTCCTACACCCATGTACACCACTGCCCTCCACCTACACTTATGTACACCAATACCTACCTACTCATGTACACCAATACCCACTTACCCATGTACACCATTACCCACCACCTACACTCATGTACACCACTACCCACCACCTACACTCATGTACACCACTACCCACCTACACCCATGTACACCACTACCCACCACCTACACCCATGTAGACCAATACCCACTTCCACCCACTTAGGTCAATCCACGCCACTATCCACACAAATCTTCAAATGGAAACACGAGTGCGTATCCCCGGCTACAAGCAAGGATTCGAATCCTGGTCCCGACAAGCCCATCAAGCACCAGGAATTACCATCTGGCCACAGCCCGGACCTCAGCATTAATTCTGACTCTGGTCCGAGCAAACCCCCCACAATCCCTTGACTCGAGATTCGAACCCTGGGCCTCACACCAAACTTGAAACACAACTCCACAACCCGGATTCGAAACCTCAAGAAATGGAAGCCCAAGATCGAGACCCGGGCTTAGAACCCTGGGGTCTCTCTCGAATCTTTAACTGGATTTTAACTGAAATTTGAACCCGTTTAGTCAAAGCTTCGAACTGGAAAGGAGGGAGGGGCTGAAACACCTCCTTCCTCCACCCCTTCCCCTCCAACCGGGGCTTTGAACAGGGGGAAGGGGGCTCCAAAAAACACCCCCTCCCCCAACACCTTAAACGAGGGGAAGAAAGGGGGGGAATCTGAACCCCCCCCCCTTTCCTACTGGACCTCGAACTAAGAGAGGGGGAAGGATAAAAACACCCACATCACCTCCCTCCCTCCCTCTCCCCCACCAAGCTCCGAAAGAGGGGAGAGAGGGAGGGGAGGAAAGAATAAAAAAATTCCGTCCATCACCATCCACCCCCCTCCCACTCCACCCCCCCCGGCTCAAGCACCAAAACCCTTCAACAACTAAGGATGAAGATGGGAAGAGGAGGAGGAGGGGTAATAAGAAGAGGAGATAGAAGAGGAGGAAGAGAGGTAGGAAAAACAGGAGGATGAGGGAAGTAAAAAGACGAGGAGGAGGAGGAGGAGGAGGGGAAGGAGAAAGAAGAGGAACAGGAGAATGAGGAAGAAACGGAGAAGGAAAGAAGAGGAGGAGGAAGAAGAGGAGGTAGGAAGACGAGGAAGAGAAGAAGAGGAAGTGGGAAAAAGAGGAGAATCCACGAGGAAGACCATTATCGCCTAACTCGTTTTCCACTATGCTCCCAGGCCAAATCCCCCCACCCCCCCACCTACACTCTCTTGACCCCCACCACACCCCTCATCACCCCCCATTAACCCCCCCCTTCACAGAGTCTAAGTTGAGTATTAGTGCCGACAAGCCCTTCCTTGTCTGTACTGTATGTTGTGTTAATTCTCACCTCACCACCCCGAGAGAGAGAGAGAGAGAGAGAGAGAGAGAGAGAGAGAGAGAGACCTTGGATCAGTTCACGTCATTAATACATAGACACATCAGGAAACAGCTCAGTTAAGTGCTAGAGGCTGTAAGTGTCACGAACGGGTCTGTATGTATGTAATAATAATAATAATAATAATAATAATAATAATTAACGGTTTATTGAAAAAGTTCTGCAGCCCGAAAATGAACATTGGACATAAATGACTTATTACATACATTGGTGGTTTAACAAAAGCCTTCATTAGAGAAAGATAAAGGAACATACAGTGAACATACAGATTAATGTTTACAGTGGAGGTCACGTAGTGTAGTAACTCCCTCACAGATGGTGTTATGAGGGCTTGACGTGGTGTAGTAATTCCCTCACAGGTGGTGTTATGAGGGGCTTGACGTGGTGTAGCAGTTCCTTCACAGGTGGTGTTATGAGGGGCTTGACGTGGTGTAGTAATTCCCTCACGGATGGTGTTATGAGGGGCATCACGTGGTGTAGTATTTCCCTCACAGATGGTGTTATGAGGGGCATCACGTGGTGTAGTAATTCCCTCACGGATGGCGTTATGAGGGGCATCACGTGGTGTAGTATTTCCCTCACAGATGGTGTTATGAGGGCATCACGTGGTGTAGTAATTCCCTCATAGATGGTGTTATGAGGGCCTCGTGGTGTAGTAATTCCTCACAGATGGTGTTGAGGGCATCACTTGGTGTAATGATAATTCCATCACGAGATGGTGTTATGAAGGGCATCACGTGGTGTAGTAATTCCTCACAGATGGTGTTATGGGGGCATCACGTGGTGTAGTAATTCCCTCACAGATGGTGTTATGGGGGCATCACGTGGTGTAGTAATTCCCTCACAGATGGTGTTATGAGGGGCATCACGTGGTGTAGTAATTCCCCACAGATGGTGTTATGAGGGGCATCACGTGGTGTAGTAATTCCCTCACAGATGGTGTTATGAGGGGCATCACGTGGTGTAGTAATTCCCTCACAGATGGTGCTATGTTTTTAAGCGTGTATGTGTGTAGGGAGGGAAGGGTCAAGGTTAACAAACTCTCTCTACTCTTAGGTCAAAGGTCAAATTCACCATGCCTCGCCCAACACCTGGTTTATTATGGAAGTAATGGGAGGAAGGGAGAAGGTGGAGGAAGGAGAGCAGGAAGGGGGCGGAGGAGGAAAGAGGACGGAGGAGGGGAAGGAGAAAGAGGAGGGAAGGAGGAGGGGGGAGGAAGGAGGAGAGGAGAGAGGGAGGAAGGAGTGGGTACAGAAAATGAGGGGAGAGATGAGGGGGGAGGAGGGAAGGTCGGGGAGGAAGGGGAATGGAAGGAATGGGAGGAGGGTGAAAGTTTAAAGTCCTTGTCACCATTCATACCGCCGGGCATGAGTTAACACCCCGCTCAGTGCAAAGGTCAGTCAGCTGTGAGAGGGAGGATGAGAGGAGGATGGGGGGTCGGTGGGAGGGGAGTCGGTGGGAGGAGTCAGGTGGGAGGGGGTCGGTGGGAGGGGGGTCGGTGGGAGGGGGGTCAGTTGGAGGGTCGGTGGGAGGGGGGTCGGTGGGAGAGTCAGTGGGAGGGGGTCAGTGGGAGGGTCAGTGGGAGGAGTCAGTGGGAGGGTCAGTGGAGGTCAGTGGAGGGTCAGTGGGAGGGTCAGTAGGAGGTCAGTGAGAGGTCAGTGGGGAGGTCGGTGGGAGGTCGGTGGGAGGGGGTCAGGGTCGGTGGGAGGTCAGTGGGGAGGTCAGTGGGAGGGTGGGAGGAGGTCAGGAGGAGGACAGTGGGAGGGGGGTCGTGGGAGAGGTCGGTGGGAGGGAGTCGGTGGGAGGGGGTCAGTGGGAGGGGGGTCGGTGGGAGGAGTCGGTGGGAGGGGAGTCGGTGGGAGAGAGGGTAGTGGAGGGGGATCGGTGGGAGGGGGTCGGTGGGGGGGACGGCCGGTGGGGAGGATGTCATAGCTTTTTTACACTGTTGGAGTTTATTCAGGAAGGTGTAGCTGACGTGATGGATAAACCTGAACTTGATTTAACATACAAAAACGTCTTATGAACTGTAAATATGTAGTTTTAACTTTTATAATTAACCTTACGTAGTTTAACATAGCAAACCTGTTATCAATGTAGCGTAGTTTTGATTTAACATGGCTAAACTTCTTATTAACCTTACATAGCCTTAATTTTAACATGTAGCAGGCGAGTTAGCTTCCAGGAAATGGTTAATATTAGTATAGCCTTCATTTTAACATGTTAATAATAATAAAACAAACCTATGTGTAATATTTCCTGGTTTAAGAAGAAAAACCAGCACATAAAACTATCACGATTCCTGTAAAAAAAAAAAAGTTTCAGCATTGACAGCCAATCAGAAATCACTTTAAGTACCCGAATAGCCAATGAGAAACGGAGGAGGAAAAAACAATATTGTGATAGCCAATAAGAAATGAAAAAAAAAGGAATATTATTATTTTTTAACTCTCCCTCTTCCAAGACAGCCAATAAAAGCAGCTCGACCCTAGTATATCCAATAAGAAAACAGTTTGCCAGGGAGGAAGGTCAGAGTAGCCAATAACAGAACAGTTTATCCCGAATAGCCAATAGGAAAACTTCCCCAGACACAATAACAACTAGCTAACCCTCCCCTCCTTTTCCCACCATCTCATTTCCCTCCTTCT
>NW_024751680.1:270000-302500 GCF_018991925.1 Homarus americanus | reverse complement strand
AAGAAGGATGGAGGATTGAGGGAGGAGAGGGAGGGAGTTGGGGTAAAATAAAAAAAGAGAGAAGGAGAGAGAATGAGAGAAGAATTGGGAGATAGACGAAGTGAGAGTAAGAGAATGAGGAGATAAGAGAGACTTTTGGAGAGATTTGTCTGTCTCCCGTGACCAACTGCTAATGGTGGTGAGGGAAGGAGAGGGAGGGGAAGGAGGAGGGGAAGGAGGAGGAGGGGAAGGAGGAGGGATGGAGAGAGAGAGAGAGAGAGAGAGAGATCAACAACTCAGGAACAGCATCAGCACCCCCTCAGGACAGCATCAGCACCCCTCAGACAGCATCAGCACCCTCAGGACAGCATCAGCACCCCCTCAGGACAGCATCAGCACCCCTCAGGACAGCATCAGCACCCCTCAGGACAGCATCAGCACCCTCAGGACAACATCAGCACCCCTTCAGAACAGCATCAGCACCCCCCTAAGACAGCATCAGCACCCCCAGGACAGCATCAGCACCCCCTCAGGACAGCATCAGCACCCCTTCAGGACAGCATCAGCACCCCTCAGGACAGCATCAGCACCTCCCCTGGACAGCATCAGCACCCCTCAGGACAGCATCAGCACCCTCCAGACAGCATCAGCACCCTCAGGACAGCATCAGCACCCCTCAGGACAGCATCAGCACCCCCTCAGGACAGCATCAGCACCCCCTCAGGACAGCATCAGCACCCCTCAGGACAGCATCAGCACCCCCCTCAAGGACAGCATCAGCACCTCAGGACAGCATCAGCACCCTGGAGACAGCATCAGCACCTCAGGACAGCATCGCACCCCTCAGGGACATCAGCACCCTTCAGAACAGCATCAGCACCTCGACACATCAGCACCCCACACCCTCAGGACAGCATCAGCACCCTCAGGACAGCATCAGCACCCTCACAACACACAGACACATCAGCACCCTCGGACAGCACACTGACAGCATCAGCACCTCAAATCAGCACCTCAGAACAGCATCAGTACCCTCAGGACAGGATCAGCACCCCCCAGGACAGCATCAGCACCCCCTTGGGACATCAGCACCCTCAGGACAGCATCAGCACCCCCTTAGAGACAGCATCAGCACCTCCCAGACAGCATCAGCACCCCCTTGAGACAGCATCAGCACCCTCAGGACAGCATCAGTACCCTCAGGACAGGATCAGCCCCCCTCAAGGACAGCATCAGCACCCCTCTGAGACATCAGCACCCCTCAGGACAGCATCAGCACCCCCACCACAGACAAATGACAAGATAATGACAATAATAAGTGACCTTTAACAACCTCCAGTCACAATTATACACCTGTCTTGCTCCTACTTCTACCCCATCCCTCACCTCTCAAACCTTTCCTCGTCTCATTCCCTCTCCTCCTTCCTTCCTTCACCTCCCTCCCACTACCTCCTCCACCTTCCTTCCTCACCTCACACCTCCCCCCCTTCCCCGAGTTAGTAATGCGATTAACTCACTTTTCCCTAACTAAGTGGCTGGGCACTCCACTTTATCTACTCAATATTACTTCTTCCTCACGCGTAGTTACTCATTATAAAGTGAAACTTCGTGCGGTGCTAACAAGCCCCCTCTGCTATGTTACTTCTCCAAAAACCAACATTACTTAAAACGAACTACACCATGACACGTACTTACTTATTTACTTATACTTACAATAAAACTACCTTGAATTTACTTAAGACAAAGCACTCTACCACACGTACTTATACACTTATAATAGCGCCACTTTACCCTACTTAACTGGCGGTCCCCACACAGGTAGACAGGTCACCTCTACACACACCAGGGAGAGAAAAACACCTCAATTAATAATAATCATCACTACTTAGAAACATATCAGGTAGATTTAGTCCGTCTACCTGTGTCTGTCTGTCTGTCTGTCTACCTGTGTCTGTCTGTCTGTCTGTCTGTCTGTCTATATAATAATCCTCTATCTATATATCTATTTTAGCTCTATCTTTATCTATCTATCTATCGTTTTATCTATTTATCTAACTATCTATCTACAATCTCTACCTGACCTACCTACAATAGCTCACTACCTCAATTCGCAACAGAAAATGGATTAGAAAAATAAGAACAACAACATCAAAAAAAATAAATAATAATAATAAATAAAATAAAATAATAATAAATAATAATAACAATAATAATAATAATGATAATAATAATAATAATAATAATAATAAATAATAATAAAAAAATAGTAATAATAACTACTAATAATATATGATAATAATAATAATAATAATAATAATAATAATAAAAATAAAATATAAATAAAATAATAATATATATATGTAATAATAATAATATGTAATGATGATAATAATAATGAATTCTCTCGGTTCATGGGATTCAATATGGATTCGAATCTCTTTATTAAACAATCCAAATCCAATTTATTCACTAACAACCATCCGCACGAAATGTAACACACACACTTCTTAATCAACCAACCTTAAATACCTAACAAGCAAGAGAGTGGAAGGACTGCTCTGCTTCCTCGCCCCTCCTCCTCAAGTCCTACCAGCCCCATGGCCCCCCCCTGGCCCGGCCCTCTAATTAATAAATCGATACACACCACAGACCTTTGGTTAACACACACACACACACACACACAGATATACCACAATGTCTGTCTGTCTGTCTGTCTATCATCTATCGATCTATAAGGGTATTCTGCTGTCTCAGCTATCTCACATATATATATCCACATTCTATCCATCTACTTATATTTAAATCACACCCATCCAACCGATCATCCGCCAAACTACTCAACCGCCCATCAAACCACTCATCCACCCAATCACTCATCCATCCATCCACTCACTCATCCAACTACCCACTCAACAAACCCACACCTCATACCCCTACCACTCACTCCTTCCTTCCTCCTCCACCTCCGTCCCATCCACGCTCCGTACCCATCCACCCACGCTCCGTACCCATCCACCCACGCCTCCTACCCACCCCAAGCCCCTGCCACACAGGTCGACGCCTGAACCAGAAAGATGGTCCCACACACACACACACATCTCCGTCTGTACCGACTGAGGCGATACCACAAATACTCCACTTCCTCCCTACCTCACCACTTCCTCCCTACCTCACCACTTCCCTCCCTACCTCCCACCACTTCCCTCCCCCTACCTCACCCTCCTCCTACCTCACTTCCTCCCTCCTCACCTTCCCTCCCTACCTCCCCACTTCCCTCCTACCACCTCCCCCTACCTCACCACTCTCCCCTCACCACTTCCTCCCACCCCTTCCCTCCCTACCTCATCACCTCCCTCCCTACCTCCCTCCTCCTACCTCCCTCCCTACCTCCCCTTCCCTCCCTACTCACCACCTCCCTCCTCCTCCCTCCCACCTCACCACCTCCCTTACCTCACTAACCTCCCTCCCCTCACACCACTCCCTCCCTACCTCATCCTTCCCTCCCTACCTCACCACTCTCCCTGCCTCCCCACCTCCCTCCCTCCCACCTCCCACCTCACCACCTCCCTCCCTACTCACCACTTCCCTCCCTACCTCATCACTTCCCTCCCCTCACCACTTCCCCTCACCTCACACCTCCTCCACCTCCCCCTCCTACCTCTCCCTCCCCACCTCCCCCCCCTCCCTACTCACCCCCCTCCCCACCTCACCTCCCTCCCCTCCCTCACCACCTCCCTCCCTCCCCCCTCCCTCCCCTACCTCACCACTTCCCTCCCCCACCTCATCCCACCTCCCTCCCCACTCACCACTTCCTCCCTACCTCCCACCTCCCTCCCTACCTCACCACTTCCCTCCCTCACCCCCTACCTCCACCACCCCCTCCCTCACCCACCTCCCTCCCCTACCCTCTCCTACCACTCCCTCCCTACCTCACCCTTCCTCCCCTCCCTCCCTCCCCTCCTACCTCCCTCCCCTACCTCACCACTCCTCCTACCTCACCACTTCCCTCCCACCTCATCCCCTCCCCCTACCTCCCACCTCCCTCCCCTCACCTACCTCCCCTCCCCTACCTCCCCCACCTCCCTCCCCCCTCACCACCTCCCTCCCTCTCACCACTTCCTCCCTACCCCACCACTTCCCTCCTCCTACCTCCTCCCTACCTCACCCTCCCCTACCTCCCTCCCCCTCCCCTACTCCCAACCTCCCTCCCCCTACCTCACCACTTCCCTCCCCTACCTCACCACTTCCCTCCCCTACCACTCCCTCCCCTCCACTTCCCTCCCTACCTCCACTTCCCTCCCTACCTCACCACTTCCTCCCTACCTCACCCTCCTCCCCTACCTCCCTCTACCTCACCACTTCCTCCTACCTCACCACTCCCTCCCTACCTCCTCCCCTACCTCCCACCACCCCTCCCCACTTCCTCCTACCCCACCACTTCCTCCCTACCTCACCACTTCCTCCCTACTCTCCACTTCCTCCTACCTCCTCCCCTACCTCACCACTTCCCTCCCTACCTCACCACTTCCCTCTTAATGGGTGTTGCCCCACAATCCAAGATGGCAGCTAAAATATATTCGATTTCTAAAAGTTACCACCATCATAAACAACGACGCCTATAATTGTAAGGAGCTAGTTAACCCGATGTTCAAGGGATAAGCCCAGGAAGATCGGACAACTCGTTAACCGCATCGGCTAACCATTACCTCCCAAGGAACAGATGTTAAATCGATTTATATACACGTTCCCTCGAGCATTGCCGAGTGCAGAAGAGAAAACAGTGATCGGGAACTGAATCCAGAATCATTCACACAGGCTTTCGGGTGAACGTCCAAAGGATTACACTATGGCAACGGGTCTACACACACACACACACACACACACAGAACCTCAGACGACCACCCTAGTCAACCCGGATATGTGATTACCTTCCCCTCCTCCCCCGGCAGGAACTGTAGACACCCAGGTAGGTCTTCCCACCCATACTGTCGCCTCCTACCTCTCTTGTGATCCTCGGGTAGTGTACGTCACTCAGGTGTGCAACTGTACCTAGAGTTTACCTGGATTGTATAACTGTGTACCTAGAGTTTACCTGGAGGTGTATAACTGTACCTAGAGTTTACCTGGAGGTGTATAACTGTACCTAGAGTTTACCAGGTGTATAACTGTGTACCCAGAGTTTACCTGGAATTGTATAACTGTGTACCTAGAGTTTACCTGGAGGTGGTAACTGTGTACCTAGAGTTTACCTGGAGGTGTGTAACTGTACCTAGAGTTTACCGGAGGTATATCATTGTGTACCTAGAGTTTACCTGAGTGTGTAACTTTGTACCTAGAGTTTACCTGGAGGTGTATAACTGTACCTAGAGTTTACCTGAGGTATGCCTGTGCCTAAGATTTACTGGAGGTGTGTAACTGTGTACCTAGAGTTTACCTGAGGTGTATAAGCCTAGAGTTTACCTGGAGGTGTATAACTGTGTACCTAGAGTTTACCTGGAGGTGTATAACTGTACCTAGAGTTTACCTGGGGTGTGCCTCAGTTTACCTGGAGGTGTATAACTGTACCTAGAGTTTACCTGGAGGTGTAACTGTGTGCCTAGAGTTTACCTGAGGTGTATAACTGTGCCTAGAGTTTACCTGGAGGTGTGTAACTTGTACCTAGAGTTTACCTGGAGGTGTATAACTGTTATAGAGTTTTCGGAGGTGTATAACTGTACCTAGAGTTTACCTGGGAGGTGTGTAACTGTACCTAGAGTTTACCTGGAGGTGTATAACTGTGTACCTAGAGTTTACCTGGAGGTGTGTAACTGTGTACCTAGAGCTTACCTGGAGGTGTATAACTGTATCCAGAGTTTACACGGAGTGTGTAACTGTACATAGAGTTTACAGGTGTATAACTGTGCCTAGAGTTTACCTGGAGGTGTATAACTGTACCTAGAGTTTACCTGAGGTGTGTACTGTACCTAGAGTTTACCTGAGGTTAACTGTGACCTAGAGTTTACCTGGAGGTGTATAACTGTGTACCTAGAGTTTACCTGGAGGTGTATAACTGTACCTAGAGTTTACCTGGAGGTGTGTAACTGTACCTAAGTTTACCTGGAGGTGTATAACTGTACCTAGAGTTTACCTGGAGGTGTATAACTGTACCTAGAGTTTACCTGGAGGTGTGTAACTGTAACTAGAGTTTACCTGGAGGTGTACTGTACCTAGAGTTTACCTGGAGGTGTATAACTGTGTACCTAGAGTTTACCTGGGTGTGTAACTGTACCTAGAGTTTACCTGGAGGTGTATAACTGTACCTAAGTTTACCTGGAGGTGTATAACTGTACCTAGAAGGAGGTGTATAACTTACCTAGAGTTTACCTGGAGGTGTGTAACTGTATCTAAGTTTACCTGGAGGTGTATAACTGTGTACCTAGAGTTTACCTGGAGGGTGTATCTGTACCTAGAGTTTACCTGGAGGTGTGTAAAACTGTACTAGAAGTTTACCTGGAGTGCCTAACTGATTTACTGGAGGTGTATAACTGTACCTAGAGTTTACTGGAGGTGTGTAACTGTATCTAGAGTTTACCTGAGGTGTATAACTGTACCTAAGTTTACCTGGAGGTGTATCTCATGTACCTAGAGTTTACCTGGAGGTGTGTAACTGTACCTAGAGTTTACCTGGAGGTGTCTGTACTAGAGTTTACCTGGAGGTGTATAACTGTATCTAAGTTTACCTGGAGGTGTGTAACTGTACCTAGAGTTTACCTGGAGGTGTGTAACTGTACCTAGAGTTTACCTGGAGGTGTATAACTGTGTACCTAGAGTTTACAGGTGTGTACTATTGTACCTAGAGTTTACCTGGAGGTGTATCTGTACCTAAAAGTTTACCTGGAGGTGAAATAACTGTACCTAAGTTTACCTGGAGGTGTATAACTGTGTACCTAGAAGTTTACCGGTGTATAACTGTGTACCTAGAGTTTACCTGGAGGTGTGTAACTGTGTACCTAGAAGTTTGGAGGTGTATAACTGTACCCTAGAGTTTACCGGAGGTGTATAACTGTGCCTAGAGTTTACCGAAGTGTATAACTGTGTACCCTAGAGTTTACCTGGGTGTGTAACTGTGTGTACCTAGAGAGTTTACCTGGAGGTGTATAACTGTACCTAGAGTTTACCTGGGTGTGTAAACTGTACCTAGAGTTTACCTAGAGTTGTATAACTGTGTACCTAGAGTTTACCTGGAGTGTGATCTGTGTACCTAGAGTTTACCTGGAGGTGTATAACTGTACCTAGAGTTTACCTGGAGGTGTATAACAGTACCTATTTACCCGGAGGTGTGTAACTGTACCTAGGTTACCTGGAGGTGTATAACCTGTGTACCTAGAGTTTACCTGGAGGTGTGTAACTGTGTACCTAGGGGTGTATACCTGTATCTAGCCTGGAGGTGTATAACTGTACCCTAGAGTTCACCTGGAGGTGTATAACTGTGTACCTAGAGTTTACCTGGAGGGTATAACTGTACATAGAGTTTACCTGGAGGTGTATAACTGTACATAGAGTTTACCTGGAGGTGTATAACTGTACCTAGAGTTCACCTGGAGGTGTATAACTGTACCTAGAGTTTACCTGGAGGTGTATAACTGTACCTAGAGTTCACCTGGAGGTGTATAATTGTACCTAGAGTTTACCTGGAGGTGTATAACTGTACCTAGAGTTTACCTGGAGGTGTATAACTGTACATAGAGTTTACCTGGAGGTGTATAACTGTACATAGAATTTACCTGGAGGTGTATAACTGTACCTAGAGTTCACCTGGGTGTATAACTGTACCTAGAGTTTACCTGGAGGTGTATAACTGTACCTAGAGTTCACCTGGAGGTGTATAACTGTGCTAAGTTTACCTGGAGGTCGTTACAAGGTCGACAATTAACAGGTGTAAACAAAACAATTTACCTGGATAGGGAGGGGAGGGGCGGGGAGGGGATGGAGAGTAGGTGTTGGTACTAGGGAGAAATGTTGCCTCTACTCTAGCTAGCATCACCAAGTACACCGTGGAAGTTACGAGACAAGTCAGGGCGTCACATATCACATTGCCAAGATACACGTTACATCTATCCTCTTATATGGTGTGTGTGTGTGTGTGTGTGTGTGTGTGTGTGTGTGTGTGTGTGTGTGTGTGTGTGTGTGTGTGTGTGTGTGTGTGTTGTGTGTGTGTGTGTGTGTGTGTGTGTGTAGATTTTTTACAAGGTGATATAGTTATACTACTGGTACTGACTCATACTACAAGATGGTGGGGATACTCCTACTATTACTACTACTACTACTAAATACTACTTAACTACTATTACCACAACTACTACTACTAAAATACTTTTTTTTATCTAAACACAATGGCCTCCAGCCTCCCCCAATAGCCACACCTTCGCCACCATTTTATTACCTTAATATTAAATATCCTAATACATAAGTAGCTATCCTATCTGTGTTGAGTTAGTTGAGCCACAGATCTATGCGGCATTCAGTGACTGTAGCCTCATAGTCAATATCTGTAGCTGTTGTCGGCTTTGGAGCCGAAGCTCTCGTTCCCCTGAGGCAGAGCCACTACCACTACTGCAGAAGGTAAGTGTGGTGAAGATCCCAATACCACAATCGTAACAACTGTCCTTCTGCTGATCAAGGCGGCGACCTCCTTTCCCTCTTCTCTCCTCCACTCTATAACCAACCCCACCCCTCCCCTCCCCTTCCATCTCCTCCACCTCTCTCCCGCCCATATTAATTTTTTTTACCTCAACAAATGACTAGTAAGGCCCTCATCTCCTCTCCCATTCCCTCCTGCCTCCTCCACTCCATAACCAACCCCTTCCCTCCTAACCCCTCCCACCTCCTCTCACCTGCGATCACCTGTAATCCACCACAACTCCTCAAGGCTCCAACTAAGGCTCCTAGACTTTAAGCTCAACACTGTAGTCCAAAGATGTCAATACGGGTGTTCAGATTTAACTAATTAACCTACGCCCCATCCCATCCCCACTTCCATCCACGCCCATCCCACTTCATTCTCGGCCTATCCCTCCTCAATCCCGACTCATCCCACTTCTATCCCGGCCCACTCCTGTCTCACCTGCAAGTCGGAACATCTGGACCAAGCAAGACTGTTTCTTTGGAGTAACTTTAAACTTTATGTCTAATTTCCTCTCTCTCTCTCTCTCTCTCTCTCTCTCTCTCTCTCTCTCTCTCTCTCTTCCACCCGACCCATCCATCCCATCCACCCCCCCTCCCAGTAGTCAGCTAGGATGGGAGGTAAATCGTCTGGGAGCTGGAGGAGAGGCGGATCACATAACTCACTAGCTACTCTAATGAGGAGGACATCCACCCACCCGCCCGCCCTCCAAGTGTTACCTTCTCTTCAAGTGTTACCTTCCCTTCAAGTGTTACCTTCCCTTCAAGTGTTACCTTCCCTTCAAGTGTTACCTTCCCTTCAAGTATTACCTTCCACTTCAAGTGTTACCTTCCCTTCAAGTGTTACCTTCCCTCTATGTGTCAAATATACATAATTATAAGTGAATAAGTATACATACATATTATACATAAATATAATATGAATAAATACAAAAATCTACAAAATAAATTAATAAAATATATGAAAATGAAAAACAAATAAAAATTACAATGAAAACAAATATAAACGAATAAAATATTAAATAAAAATAAATAACAAACGAAGTAGATAAAAAAATAAAATGAAACAATTACCTGACATAAATAACCAACACCAACCACCCCACCTGCAACCGACCCTGCAATAGGCCACCACTGACCACCCACCTTACCACCAACCAGGCCCATTCCAATACTGACCAGCCATACCACCAACACTCTACCTACAATAGGCCCTTGACCAGCCACTTGACCGCCTGACCAGCCGCACACCATGATACATTACCCTTGACAGGGCCCACCCATGACCACTTTGACCAATACCTTATATGACCACTTACCACCATGACCGTTACCGATAGACCCACTTATGACCACTGACCAGTACTTACATATGACCTTACCAAATTCTTGCACTGGCAGTACCACTGGCAGACAGCACACACTTTGCTACCAACACTAATTTCACAGCCAGCACACACTGTGCAAGCCACACCACTGACCCATCCCACCACCAACCACCCCCACCCAACCACCCCACCACCAACCACCCCACCACCACCACCCCCACCACCAACCACCCCAACCACCCCCCACCACTAACCACCCCACCACCATACACCACCAACCACCCCGCCACCACCATGCAAGACCTTGAGAGAAAGTCGTGACCTCCAGACAGGAACAACACACGAATTAGTGAAGAAAAGTAGGAAGAGAGAGTATAGCGGTGACCTGACAGCCTACCTATGTATCCACGCACGCACGCCAGACGCCTCGGTGAAAGCAGTCGACTCAGGCAGAAGGCACACCCTTATTTCTCTCTATCTTGTTCAGTCATGCCCCCTTTCTCTCTCTCCCTCTCTTCTTCTTCTTCGTCAGCAATATTTAATGAACGAGTATTTTTGGTTACAGTATATTGAATATCGTCAGATTGTTAAAGCTACAACTCTTTAATTCATTCGGAATAATAATAATAATAATAACAATAATAATAATAACAATAATAAAAATAATAAAAGTTAATAATGATAATAATAATAATAACAACACAAACTGCACAAAAGTAGTGGAAAAAACCAAATCTGTACCCGCTGCCATACATGTAAACACCATCCGCCACTGTCGACTTTCCGAGACCTCACTCCTCGCCCATCACTCACACTGCCAAACCAATATCATCTCACAGCAAAAATTCTGTAGTGACTTTTGACGGCCGAGAGAAAAAAAAATAAATAAAAAAAAAAATACTCAGAATCCATCACTACTGATATCCTTGGACTGCATCCTGGTAGTATTCTGAGCTACGGGGGAGGGAGGGGGGGAGGGAGAGGCAATATCACCCTCCTGAAAAATCCTTCGGACCCCATCTCGGATTCACAGCGACTTTTTCCTGTCCAAGTTTCTCGCGATATTTTAGTTTTTTGGGTTTTGTGTAAAGGTTTATTATTATTATTAGTAGTAGTAGTAGTATAGAAGTAATAACAATTAGTAGTAGCAATAATAGTAATTAGTAGTATTAATAGCAATTAGTAAAAGCAGTAATAGCAATTAGTAGTAGTAATAAGAGCAATATGTAGTAGTAATAATAGCAGGAGCATAATATTACCATTATCAGTTTCTACTAGAAAACTTTACATTCCTTGTGTTAATTATATCTAGTCTTATTTTACATTACTATTATTAAACATTTTACATAGACTGGAGACATAACGAAGGCCTCTGACTCACTAGGTTACGACACCAATATAGCGGTCATGAGGTTGTCGACACAGCCTCCTCCACCACCACTCACTCCAGCCTTGTATCCACATTTAGGGAGGAAAAAAAATGACTCAGCAATCACTAAGAATTCGTCCATGAGTTAATTTTTACCCAGTAACTGATGCTAAGGGAAGGTATGGTAACGAAGGCAAAGTGTTATTGTAATTTTCAGGTCAATTTAGATATTTTTATTATTATTTAGATTTAATCAGCCTTAGATTGTTTTTCATTTATGAGAATTTAAAGAAAATAATCTGAAAATTCCAGCTCTTTTAGGCTATCCTTGGCTGAATTGACTTTCTGTTTGCGGTTGTGCGTATGACTACACATGCAGAACTGTATTTACTGAACCAATGTAAACTTGTATGCTAATTTTACCATTTATCTGTCTATATATCTCGCCCCTGCCTGGTACGAGCTCGGCCGGACACTTTCTCGTGACCGTGGTCGAGGGAGTAGGAGACTTGGCATAGCAGCAGAACAGGACACTTGGCACCACCGCCTGGCTGACCAACAGACGGCCGCGGGTACAACAACCTCTCAGTTCTGTTTCTCCATTCATTCCTCGGTCATGTACATGTTGCTTTGTTTCTTATACAACGTAAAAATACATTCTATAGTCTCTTTTACACATATACATTCAGTAAATAAAGAAAGATAAGCTACAAGTAGATGAATATATAAAAGGTATGTGTGCAACTTCAACCTTTCCTGTCCAAACTAATTTTTTTTCTCCCCCTCCCCCGGACTAACATCATTACCAGCGCCTAATATGAATTACTATCCCTAATCCAGATCACGTTACTGATAATTGAAAGTAGCAGCAATTTACCAAATCCGATCAGTGGTAGTAGAGACTGACTGGGACGTCTCTCGTGTCAGTTATGGACGAAGAATTCAGCGTTGACCATACTAGGAAAAAGATGATGCCTTCTTTTACCCCTAGAATCTCGCTAAGATCTTTTTCCCTCTTCAACCGATCACATCCTTACAACATACAAAAAAAGGCTTTGAAATTGCACTGAGACTCTATCATAACATAATCAACATTGTGCGTGGTTTTATTATTAGTTCAGAGGAAAAAAATTAACGTCTTGGTAGTTTTAAATATCAGTATGGTGTAGGTTGAAGGCAAGTCAGGGTGTGTGTGTGTAGGTCCTCCCTCTCTCGTTCCTCTGCTTCCCCCTGTCTCCTACGTTTCCCCCTTCCTCCTACTCTTCCTCCTAAGCCACACAGTAAGCGGATGATGTGTAGAAGAGGCACCCCAGCCAATGTCACCCGATTATAACACACTCTAACCTAACTCCAACGTAATCTAACATAACCTAATCTAAACTAATTTAACCTAGTGTATAATCTAACATAACCTATATTTAACATAACCTAACCGATATTTAAACTAATCTAACCTAAAGTATTCTAACCTAACCTATACTTTACCTAACCTAAAGTAACCTAACCTAACCTAACCCAAAGTATTCTAACCTAACCTAATCACAATACAGAAATAACATAACATCCACTATACCTGTACCACACACCTGTACTCTCACCTTTATAAAACTAATAACAATCACTGTATTTCACCCCCTCCCCCACCCCACCTGCCCTTCATAACAATTCCTATACCCACATCTGAACACTGTAGTCTGAACCACTGCTAACTGACTCTATAGCCTCTGTCAGATTCGGATTTGCTGTGACCGGGGTTAAATTAGTGTTGGTGACGCTGTGTGTTGGTGAGGGAGTGTGTTGGTGAGTAGCTCCATCAGTTGGGGTTAGTGTTGGAGAAGCAGTGTGTTGGTGACGCTGTGTGTTGGTGAGGGAGTGTGTTGGTGAGTAGCTCCATCAGTTGGGGTTAGTGTTGGTGAAGCAGTGTGTTGGTGAGAGCCGCACCCGCCCGCCTGCACTGCCCGCCGCCCTCATAATGGTTTCACGCAAACCAAATGTTTTAATAATGAAAAGATTCAACCACCAGCGTCATGGGGGAATCCATTTGCCTTCCGACGCGAGGAATCTCAGATATATGTAGCTATGATGAGAGAGGAGAGAGAGAGAGAGAGAGAGAGAGAGACTATGAGTACATCACAACACGCGTCTGGGAACATCAAAGCGCTGTGTTACTGCCAGTCACGTGGACCTCCAGCCACTAACCCGCCAGCTGATTTTGGTTGAAAGAAATAAGGGTGTTCAATCATCAGGTAAAGTAAGCTGGGTGTGTGTCTAATTTTCACCTGATCCACATTCATCGTGCGAACCTTTGGGAATGAAGCCAACCAGGAAGCCAGTCAGCGAGCCAGAAGCAGTAATCAGTCAGCCAGTCAGTCAGTAAGCAGCAGCCACCCAATAGTCAGTCAGTCAACCAGCACCAGCCAAGTCAGCCAGCCAGCACTAATCAGTCAGTCAGCCCGCATCAGCCAGGCAGCATCAACCAGCCAGCATCAGCCAGGCAGCATTAACCAGCCAGCATCAGTCAGCCAGCCCTCCACCACGACCGCTCAAGTTATTACTCTGTCAAGATTGTGTCTACACCGCCTCCACTCTCTTAATTAAAATTACGACACAGCCGACAATAACAGTCTTTACTGCACCCAGGCAAGATTATTCTCTCCCCTTCCTACTCCACATATCAAGAAGCGCTCAACACACTGACCCCCCTCGGCTCTCTCTGACCATCACCACGACCTCATCTGCAAATATGGTGAGAAGCTTCTGCACCATCCTCGACACCGGCGCCTACTACCACCTGAGATCCCTCGTCCGAGAATTGCTGTTCGACACCACAACCGCATCCAGCCCATACGAGCGCGTACTGATCGCTATAAGAACAGCCCAGTCCCAACCATCGTAAAAATTATCAACAACTCGTAATCAACCAGTGTATTCACTTCCAGTCAATCTTACCTTTTTGCACTGTCACTATGTTGAAATGCCCTGTAGTATGACCTTCTCCCCGCCTAATTATTATATATCATATTTGCATCACATATGTTACTTGTATATTATTTGTCAATCAAGAGACCCATTCCACAATTATGTAACTGTATATTTTCACCCTTCCGGCTGCCATGCTCTTTCAATAAACCGTTAATTATTATTATTTTTATTATTATTATTATTAACTGCTCTCCACCTCTCGTCATAATGATGTCACTCTTGCGTCTAGCCAATTAAATTTTTTCTTCACACGATCACCTAATTAATTAATCTGTTACCTACTTGCTGTTAAATCTTTCTTTCCAATACATGATTTCATACATTTGTGCCGTAACGTCTTTCGAATACATTACGTAACCAAATGTATTCCTATTGTAATATCTTTCTAATACACCAACTAAATATATTTGTATTGTAAAGTCTTTCCAATATCTTAGTTAAATATATCTGTAATCTTTTCTCAAGTCATTATCATAAATTTCGTAATTTTAAAACAAACTGTAACCCTACCTTTCAGGCATAAACTGTAACTCAACTTTCAGGCATAAACTGGAACCCAACTTTCAGGCATAATCTGTAACCCAACTTTCAGGCATAACCCAACTTTCATGTTAAACTGTAACCCAACTTTCAGCATAAACTGTACCCCAACTTTCAGGCATAAACTGTAACCCAACTTTCAGACAAACTTTACCTTAACTTCAGACATAAACTGCAACCTGGGAATTTTCAGACGAAACTGTACCTAAACTTTCAGGCATAAACTGTAACCTTTCAGACATAAATTGTAATTCCCCCACTCTCAGACATAAACTATAACCTTCAGACATAAACTGTACCTTTAACTCTAAAGGCATAACCGTAACCTTTCAGACATAAACTGCACCTTAACTTCCCAGACATAACCGTAATCTCCAGACATAAACTGTACCTGAACTTCCCAGACATAAACTGTAACCTTTCAGACATAAACTGTACCTTAACCTCCAGACATAAACTGTAACCTTTCAGACATAAACTGTACCTTAACTTCCTGGTGACACAAACTGTAACCTTCTTAGACATAAACCGGTAACTTTGCATCCTCCAGACATAAACTGTAACCTTTCAGACATAAACTGTAACCCTAACTTTCAGACATAAACTGTAACTCAACTTTCAGGCATAAACTGTAACCCAACTTTCAGGCATAAACTGTACCCTAACTTTCAGACATAAACTGTAACCCAACTTTCAGACAAACTGTACCTAAACTTTCAGGCATAAACTGTAACCTTTCAGACATAAACTGTACCTTAACTTCCAGACATAAACTGTAACCTTTCAGACATAAACTGCACCTTAACTTCCAGACATAAACTATAACCTTTCAGACATAAACTGTAACCCAAGAATCGGCGCTGATTTTACCATTTATCGACCTTTCAGACAATTATGAATTATTGTTTTGTAAGTTCGTGGGATTTACAGTATATACTAAAATAATTTTTGACCAATATTTCGGTAATTCACTTATAATTATATAACGTATTATTTTAAGTAATTTAATTCCACAAAATATATAAAGATTCAAATATAAAGTAGGATTTTTTTTTTATGTGGCAACACTACACGATCAACAAGTGTTCTAGTGCTGGCGGTAATGTGTGTCTGTTTACCTGTGATGTATTGTAAGGTAAATTGTTGCATATTGGAGGCAGTGTATTAAAGGAACTCACACAAGCTCACAAACCCGACTCACAAACAAGGTTCATACATACTCACAAACCCAACTCACAAACAAGACACACATTCACAAACCCGACTTACATACTCACAAACCCGACTTACATACTCACAAATTCGACTCACACACTCTCACAAACCCGACTAACATACTCACAAACCCGACCTACATACTCACAAACCCGACTTACATACTCACAAACCCGACTCACACACTCTCACAAACCCGACTTGCATACTCACAAACCCGACTTACATACTCACAAACCCGACTTACATACTCACAAGCCCGACTTACATACTCACAAACCCGACTTACATACTCACAAATCCGACTCACACACTCTCATAAACCCGACTCACACAGAGCCAGTTCCTCCCCATGCTCCACTAAGCTGTTTCCATCGGCATCCCTTGGTTAAGTGTCTTCGATTCCGAGCTTCCAGCTGATTGGCCTACGGTGGTGCACGGCAGGGAGGGAGGAAGGAGGGAAGGGGTAGGGAAGGAGGGAGGAGAGGAAGGAAGGAGGGAGGGGGTAGGGAAGGAAGGAGGAAGAGGAGAAATAATTGAGAGGGAGGTAAAAATGGAATGAGAGAAGGAGGAATGAATTTGATGAAAATAAACAAGATTCTCCTCCCCCACCTACTCTTCCCTCCTTCCTTCCTTCCTCCTACACCTACCCTTCCTTCCTTCCTTCCTCCTGAGCATGTTACAACACGGTGGTGCCCGGGAAGATCAATAACACCATGTGACCGCCACAATGATTGCCTTCCTCGATTGAATATAAATGTCATGCAAATGTATCCACCAGGGCGAGCCGCGTCCTCCCTACCAAACATTCCTCAACTCATTTTTTTTTAGTAATTATTTTTTTTTATACCGTAATTAAGTACCTAATGTAGACCGTCTCATGTGAATTATTTTTTACCATTATTTTTATCACGTCTGTCGTATTTGTCTTTTTTTTTTCCCCCAGACACTTGAAGATTAAAACACCTTAGTTTGTTTTACCTGGTGATTAAACACCTTAATAATACCTGGTGGGGGTTAAAGTTAGGGTATTTAATCATTAGGTGACATAAGTTAAGGTGGCTAATCTTCAGGTGATTCCTTTTTCCTTTTAATTTGGGGTTTAATAATTCTTTTCCCTCTCAAAGCAACAGTGGGCTCCCGTATGTGTGAGAGCGGTATAGTGTAAACTTGACCTGTCTCTGGTGAAGGTAGCAACGTAGCCACTGCACTCGATCGCCTTCACTTCCCAAACTGTATAATTGTTAATACCCATTCATAGCTGGGTGGCCTGAGCTTGAACCAGATACCCTTAGCATAGGAAGCGAGTTTTATATCCACTCTCATTGTAACCCTTAACCAAGATTTAATAGTCCCTTAACTAGTGATTACGCATCCCCTTTCCCCTTAACTAAGAATTTAAAGATATTTTCCCCTTTAACAATTTACAGTAAAAAAAATATCTTTACTTAGGGTTCAGGAAACATTTTCTCTGACTAGGCATTAAAGTATTATTTTTCATTAACTCGATTTATTATTTTATCCTAGAACTGAGGTATAATAACTTACCCTGGGGAGGAAGGAAAGGGGGGAGGAAGGAAAGGGGGGGAAAGAGGGGGGAGAGAGAGAGGGAGGGAGGCGGAAGAAAGGAGAACGAGACGGGACGGAGAAAGGGAGGGAGGGGGAGATAGGGAGACGGAGGAGGAAGGGTTAGAGAGGGAGAGGGGGGAAGAGGTAGGAGGGAGGGGGAGGGAAAGGGTTAGGTAGAGGGGGAGGAAAGAGAAGGAAGGGAGGAGAGAGGGGAAGAGGCGGGGGGGAGGGGGGAGGAAAGAGACGGGGAGGGAGGAGAGAGGGGAAAGAAGCGGGAGGGAGGGGGAGGAAAGGGTTAGGGAGGGAGGAAAAAGGCGAGAGAGAGGCGGCAGGTAAGGGTCTCAGTGTACAACCATCAGCTTGTACAGACTATGTATGTTGGCAGCCATGGGTACGTATCTTTATTATATACACACTGCCTGCACTACCGCGTAAATATAAATATGCATGTGCGTGTGTGTGTGTGTGTACTTAACCCACCCATGTATACACGTCCCCCTGATTCATTCCCACGTCCGTCCCTCAAAAAAAACTAAGAAAAAAAAACAAGAAAAAACTCTTTAAAACTAAATCCCCACAGTTTTTTTTTTACCTACTACCTCCACACCCCCTCACCAGCTAACCTGCGGAATGTGCCAATATACACAATAAAACCATTTAAAAACGCCACTTTTTTTTCTATATTTTGAGTGGTGCAGCGCGCCTTATGGGAGGGGGGGGGGGCCGTCAGCTAGGTCCCGACTTGTGAAAATTCCTACGTTGATATAACTTTTTTTTTTCATCTGGGGCCACGCCTCGAATTCACAAAGATTGGTAGTTTTTCCTCCCCTTCCTTAAACTAGCATAGTGTGTGGAGGTGCCTGGCTCAAACCTACAGCGGCAAAAAACAATGATGGCGTCGGAATTGCACTGTGACTATCCATAACCCTACCACTGCGAGATCCATATGGCATTTTATTTCCCCGCAACTAAACACGCGAGCGACTGAGTGAGTAAACGAGCGAGCGAATGAGTGAGTAAGCGAGCGAGTGAGCGAATGAATGAGCGAGTGGTTTATATATTGCAAGAAAAACAAATACTGGGTCAAGACGGTGGTGGCATTACAGAGACAAACTATAACCCAACTTAATGTTACAGTCTTCAGTTTTCCCGGACCACATGAAGATTAGACACCCCAGTTTATATTACCTGCTAAAGCTTAATTACCCTCACGCTACCTGGGGGTTGGGTTAGGTTAGGTTTAGGTTGGTTAAGCTTCGATTGGGTTAGGTTAGGTAGGTTAAGCTTAGATTGGGTTAGGTTAGGTTTAGGTTGGGTTAGGTTAGGTAGGTTAAGTTTAGATTGGGTTAGGTTAGGTTTAGGTTGGGTTAGGTTAGGTTTAGGTTGGGTTAGGTTAGGTTTAGGTTGGGTTAGGTTAATTGTGTTTAAAGAAGCCGTATATTCCTTCCTTCACTTAACCGGATAACACGAATCAAACTAACCTCCATAGTGTGTGTGTGTGTGTGTATGAGTGTGTGTGTGTGTGTGTGTGTGTGTGTGTGTGTGTGTGTGTGTGTGTGTGTGTGTGTGTTATAAACTCCACACTTGAGGACACGGACTTATACATTATGACGTTTCCAATGGAGTTTATCTGTTATGAATTACATTAGGGTGTTAGGGAAATATTTACCGTCACTATAATTTACTGGTGTTAGGGAAATATTTACCGTCACTATAATTACTGGTGTTAGGAAATATTTACCGTCACTATAATTCACTGGTGTTAGGGAAATATTTACCGTCACTATAATTCACTGGTGTTAGGGAAATATTTACCGTCACTATAATTCACTGGTGTTAGAGAAATATTTACCGTCACTATAATTCACTGGTGTTAGAGAAATATTTACCGTCACTATAATTCACTTGTGTTAGGGAAATATTTACCGTCACTATAATTCACTGGTGTTAGGGAAATATTTACCGTCACTATAATTTACTGGTGTTAGGGAAATATTTACCGTCACTATAATCCAATATAAATTTCCAGTGATATAATTATACACACATTAAATAATTCAACAGCTATTTATTATACCAATGATAAACACACGCATCACAGGCCTATAATTTAATATATATTCACTATGAGTATACCAGTATAAACATGTACACACCATAGGCCTATATACATCAATATATATATTTACTCTAAAGGAATCAACTTTTCTGGTCACCTATCAACACAACTATCAAGGGAGGGGGGGTTATAGCTTCACTTGTTGATGTTATAATGTTAATATTAATGGACTTTAATAACTAAGGTCTCTAAAGCTGTAGTCTACTGTAAATCTGTAGATTAATGTAGTTACGATACACATATATAGCCTAATGTGATACACCCTCATACTACATAAGCTAATAACCAATTTACTAAGGTAGATGACTTTCACTACTGACTGATAACACCCACGACCATGAGAGGGATCAATTGACTTATATCGCATAGAGTAAACAAAAAATTATTTAAGATGGAGTCACAATATTTTCGTTTTGAAGAGCCAATGAGGAGGTCATGCCTGAGAGAGAGAGAGAGAGAGAGAGAGAGAGTCAATCAATCTTTCCTCTCCTTTCAACAAACCGTGAATGGTCAACATGTGCCTCCGTCCTTGATACGACGGGAAGGTGGGTGACGGGGGTGGGGAAATGACAGGGTGGGGGAGGAGGGAGGGGGTTGGAGGGTGGGGGTGGGGATCGTCATCCAGCCAGCGTGTGGGAGTGACGACAAGGAAGGTTAAAACGTGGGTTAGTAGTGGGTGGGTGAGGGAGGGGGAGGACGGGAAGTGGGAGGGAAGGGGAGGCTGAGTGGAGGAGGAGGAGGAGGAGGAGGGAGGTTGAGGGTGTAGTCACTGTAGGCTGGGTAGAATGCGCTGGTGTGGTGTGTTGGGGGAGGGGCGGGGAGAGGGGGGGAGGGGTGGTGTAGGAGGCTCTGTGGCATCAGGTGACGGGAAGGAGGAAGTAGTGGTAACGAATTGGGCTGGGTAGTGGTGGTGGCTGGAGTAACATAATGGACGTTGACGTGTGGTTGGGTAATACTGTACTGGCGATAAGATACTTAATTATATCATCTAGCTGATTAGTAGTGTAGTGGGGGTGAAGGTGGGGTTGGTGGTGGTGGGGGAATTGGTGGTGGTGGGGGTGGTGGTGGGGGGTGGTGGTGGGGAATTGGTGGTGGTGGGGGGTGGTGGTGGGGGTGGTGGTGGCAGTGGTAGGAATTGGTGGCAGTAGTGGTAATAGTAGTGAGTGTAGTAGTAGTCGTGGTGGTAGTAGTCGTGGTGGTGGTGGTAGTAGTAGTGTGGTCAGTAGTAGTGGGTGTTGTTAAGCAGTGGTAGAGTGACAGTGAGACAGATAAGGAAGTGGTAGTAAAGGGTGTTAAATGGCAGTGCATGGGTGGTAAGTGGCAGCAGGTGGTTAAGAGGAAGATGGTAAGTAGCATCCTGGCTGTAGTAGAAGGCGGAGAGTGGTGGTGGTGGGGAGAATTGGTGGTGGGGGAGGTGGTGGTGGGGGAGGTGGGGAGGTGGTGGTGGTGGGGAGTGGTGGTGGTGGTGGGGAGGTGGTGGTGGTGGGAGGTGGTGGTGGTGGCAGGAGGAGATGGTAGTGGTGGTGGTGGGGAGGGAGGCTGTGGTGAGTGGTGGTGGGAGGGAAGACCAGCCCAGCGGGGAGGACAGTAGGAGGTTGTGGTGGCAGGTGTCAGTGCCAGCAGCCACTGTCACCAAGTCACAGTGACCTACAGGAGGGAGGCTGTGAAGGAACTGAATGTAAATGAGTGGCAATAATCCACTCCAGGATGACCTATCCGCAGCTGGCCTCCTCCTCACACTGAGCAGGAGGAGAAATGAGAGAGAGAGAAGTAAGGGGAGAGGGAGGAGGGAGGGAGGGGGAGGGGGAGGAGGAGGAAGAGGAGGAGGAGGAGGAGGAGAAACGGAAGGGGGAAAAGGGGGAGAGGGAGGGAGGAAGGGTAGGGTTGGCCAGCAGAGGTGGGTAAGGGGGTTGTAGAGGGTGTGGTGGGAGGGGGAGGTTATTAAGAGTGGGTGGATAGCAGAGAAGTGGGTAGGGTGGGGTGGATGTAAGTGGATGTCATCAAAGAAGGTGCTGCTGCAGGTGTTAAAGTGGAAGGTATCTAAACATGTGGATAACACCCGCTTGATCTCTGTAAAAAAAAATCTGTTCATTCCCAGTTTCCCACCATCAATTACCTCCTGATGTGATGCCGTAAAAAAAAAAAAAAACTCACTCCCCATTGAAACAGTCAAGTATTCTACGCTATTAAGTCTATCGTGTCCACAAAGCTTCAGAATAAGTGCAAATGTCTTTCATATCAATAAGTCATTCTACATCAACTTGTTTTTTTTTTCACGGGGAACAGTTCACAAAAAAAAACAATATTACAGACCTGAAGTTAGACTGAAGCCGTAATATTATCACCATCAAACGTTCAGCTTGAGTGCAATATGGGTCTCTCAATTTCACCTGCCAGCGATCACTGAAACATCAACCTGTGTATATTTTTTTTACAATGTTCGGTTCTCAAAAATATTACAGGAAGTTGTAGCTGGACTAAAGGTGTACTACTTCACGTTAGGAATGATCACGTGAAAAACAAACCCGGGCAGCAGGCGAGACTCCCAGGGAAACACATCTTTTCGCAGCTCACCCATTGAATTTTACCTCCCTGACACACACACTTCATTAGGACACTGCACCAGTCCCAGCCGTCGAAAACTTTTCCAGTTAGACTCTTTGCCCTGAATTCGTGTGTGCTATGATACCTTCCTCACATTTATCAACACTACTCGGCCATGTCTGTTTGCTACGTCTCTGTGTTTCATTTATCATAAACAATGGAAAGTGTGAAACCTTGGCAATCTCTCTCTCTCTCTCCCAATTAGACCCTGCGTTCTGGATTCGCGTACTGTGATACCTGCCTCACATTTATCAACGCCTAGGCTTCCTGCAGGGTGTTAAATCACTATTCAATCTATCACTAACAATGGCAAGTCTGAAACCAAAGTTCCCAGGCCATCATAACACAGCTCAAGTTTGTGTGCCGAGATATGTGTAAAGTCAGTGTTCTTATCCTCAAGGGTGGGTGTGTGAAATCTGGTCATTGGAATTATACCCCTACAAATAAACACAAGATCCACCCACGATTTGAATACACTTATACAGTACCATACATATAAGGTGTGTCATTTATTTTTTTTTCAGGCATTTTACATTTTTCGATTATTCTTCTAAATAATTCAGAGAATACTACCCACAGTTCTCTGACTACTACTGAACAAATCTCTACATATACCCTGTAGTGGCGTAATTAATGCATATAAACAATGGAACTCCGTCTAATGGCCTCACGGAATGACACCAGGCATAACGACGTCATTCTAAACAAGACAATGTAAACAGAAGAGCTCCAGTGGGCAGTACAGTAAGGGTCTACTTGTCTGTTCCAGCCGTGTGTTTAAAAGGACAGAATTATTTACCCACGGGTTAAAACTGTTCACAAGGCTCCAGTTCAAACCATAGTAGGAAAGGTTATATTTTTGGTCGTTACTTGTGAATTCGTCTTAAAGAGAAGTATTTATATCCCGTCACTTACTGAGGGAATTAAAAGTCATCATACTCAAGAAATTCATTAATAGTGTTCAGCGAGTTTTAATCACCGTACCCAGGAGTGATAATCATAATAACGGTAAAATCATTGTATGTAGTTAAGTAAATAAATCTTAATCCACAGAAAACTGAAGTTATCATACACTGGAAGTAAAAAAAAAATAAATAAAAAATTAATTCTTAGAAATAAACTGACGCATCTCAACAACTGACGTCATCATGCTGAGGAAACCAAAAAAACCCATCGTACTCTGAACACAAACATCATCATTGTACTCAAGCTATAAATACAAAACAATTCTGGCACTGTTTCTTTAAGACATGAAACTATTGTACTCATAGAAAATCTCTCGTACTCGAATTAAATTAGAGGTTGGGTGAAGAACTTGGAGGAGCAAGTGGTCGCTTGGGTCGTGGATGAGAGGGAACGTCTATCAACATTTCACGACCTCACGCACCACACCACCCCCTTAGCCCAGCCAGGACACGTATGCTTCATCATGCAACAGCACCCGCACCAAATATCTCTGCCACCAAACTGTTTAATATATAATAAAAGATTCTCGCGAGTTTTGTTACGTGAATAAAATCTCTTCAGGTAAGGAAATATGATCCAGTGTTGTGCCGGAGACTCAGTTCAAAAGCCTAGTCTCCAATTTAGTGTCAAAATAAAAAAATAAAAAACAAAACAATGACGGCTATATGAGGAGCCCTGATTGGATAACAAGGCCGGTACCTCACTTGATTGACCAATCAGGTTTTCGATCTGTACCACGAATAGGTTTTACGAAACGGCATTTTATTATTTTATTTCACCAACACGAAAACTAATTTATGGACATTTCCTCAAATAATACTCAAACGAAAGGTAATGTATCACAAGATTCTTGAAAAAAAAAAAGGTTAATCTCGCGTGAAGCTGATGAAAACACGTCACAGCCTGGCAATAAACCACACCAACACCCCATTAGGAAAAATTGCAAACCATACTATTACAAACAAAAGGAATTCCGATTGTAATGACACACACACACACTGACACACACACCCACTGACACACACACACTGACTGACACACACACACACACCCACAGATTTCTGGGAATGGTAAATGTTACTGTGTCAATTGTCGTTGTGGTTGCCGTAGTACCTGTCGTCGCCACTGTTGATGAGATTGCCGTCGAGCTGTAAAAGTTAACAAGAGCGTCCGCGTGTGTGAGAGCGCAGTCGATGGTAAACTTTCACTAAAAGCATCCAATATTTCGCCGTCACTGAAACATAGCTCAGGGGCCAGAATGAGCTGAGAGAGAGGGGGAGCGAGAGTGAGTGGGAGTTAACTGGGCAGTAACTGTTAACAGGGGACCAGTGTGTGTGTGTGTGTGGGCAGTAACTGTTAAGAGGTTATCAGTGAGTGGCAGTAACTGGACGGCCGATGACCTGTATGTTGCTATTCCGATCAGTGAACACGATGGGAGAGGCACACAGGCCCTCACCAGAGTGTGTGTGTGTGTGTGTGTGTGTGTGTGTGTGTGTGTGTGTGTGTGTGTCGCATAGGTATCTCGGTATATGTTTAGTAAAGTATATATAATTTTCAAGACCTGGTAATATCATATCAAAATACTGCAGGCAAAATTATCCTACTCCGAATACTAAGCCAACAACCTTCAGCTAACTAAGCATTAAACAAGTATGAATCACCTAAGGCACCTTGAGAATTCCCGGAACTGCAAGATAGAGATACCACACCACACGCTAAGCAATAACTTTGAATCGACAAAATATACATTGCATGTATTTCACAACTAAAACACGTGATAATTCTGGTGAGTGTGAATAACGCGGTAATGTGTGTGCTCCTGGCTGTAAGCAGGCGAGGTATTGCGTGCTGGCTGGCACGGTAACCCACTGAGCTCTGGGAAGCTGACACCGGCTCTGCTCGCCTGTAAATTAGTTATATTTTATCATTTCACTGTTCCCCCTCTTCCCTCAAGCTATGAATAACATTACAAAAATATGTGCCACATATACGTACAATATATCTCTTATATTTTCTTCGTGAATTTGTTAAATAAACAAATTCAAACACTGTTCCACCGATTTCTCCAAGGCGCACACTTTATGACTGGCGTCAATGCCATCACTTACTAAAACTTTCACCTGCGCCATAACGCTCCTTAGTCGGTATCATATATATATATAAATATATTATAACCACAAAGAATATTATAAAGGTCAACGTTTCTTTGTGGTGTTCATTAGCCTTTAATAAGGAGACACCACTCAAGGCCACGTCACCATCAACACACAATATGTCTTCCAGTTTATATTAGAGGGGCTAGGGTGAGGCACGATGACTACCTGACTGGAGTAACCAAATATAAGAGCTGCCGTGTAATGATCAACAACTCCACTCCTGCAGACTTCACCTAATCACAGAACACACACAGGTCCTCTCCCTCACCTCTACTGTAGCTCCGGCACACCAACACAATCTGCACGAACTAACGGGTGCAAATTATACTCTCAAATTTAATAAGGACATAACATGCACCTGGTCCATTCACACCATCGGTCACTAGTATTGACATACCCTCATACTTCACACTAGAGAACAAACTTACTACTAAATACATTATGATGAAATACTTATAGAAGCTTCCGTGTCCCTCTCCGGTTAGAAATTATCTAACTACAAAAACGATTTAATAAATTCAAAGAAATATATAATGCTTACCGACGAGGCTATGTCAGCATTCCCCAACACACACCCACACAATCTCCTCTACCCCCCCACCACCACCTTTCCCATCGTACAAACTTAATGTGGGACCCAACACCTATTACTTAACGTGTTATTTGCTCTGGCCACACAGCCACAAACATCACCAGCGACCTCATTAACTTTTCAGGGACACGGTCAAATACTTCCGAGTTATCGCCCTAAACATTACGCATATTTAATCAAGTCCATCAACAAGGGATTAAAGGAGGGTGGCTATTTATCACCCGCCCAACTCACTGTCTTATACAACATCACCTTTCCGAAAAACCCTGACAACAACGTATAAGAAACAGTGAAGGGTATTTTAATATGTAACAGGAGGCGAGAGATTAAGCTTAATCCACAAAGGGGAAGGAAAAGGAGGGAGTGTGTACAGACCAGACAACGCTAAAGATTTGTGTAACTTAACAAATAAATAAAATCAATCTACTTCAGGCAGCCATTCCTCCTTCACACTTACATAAAAACAACACCTTCAGAGCCGTAAAAAACAGCTGTAGAAGAAGGAAAAAAAAATTGACAACATTGTATATACCTTTTAACCCGGCACAACACTCATGTCCATATACCCGTGTAAAGAATGCGACAACTATGCCAAGTATTTAACCCCTTTCCTCAACCACATCCAACCTAAGTCAACCATAAACCAAGACAGTAACGACGTCCACTAACTATAGAACTACAATATAACTCAATCTAAACAACATATATGGAAGAGAAATTTTTCCATTCGTTCCCTAAAATTACTCGTCACTGTTAGTTTCCCTTACCCAGATCAATAATCCATTACGGTTACCACTGGCAAAAAATGTACCAAGTAAACACGCATTACACACAACCATTAAACACTGACATATGTTCCAAAGTTTTCATATTCATACTCGAAATAAATAAATAAATACCATGATGGTCTATAAATTGGATGGCATTCTGACTCCCAATTAACTCATGTGTCCGGTCTGAAGGTCAAGTCATGGTATAATTATAAAACACTTCAGAGTTATTATGACTTAGAAACATTTCTCAGGCAGTTAGAAAGATCATACTATCATTATAATGTAAATCGTAACTTTAAAACCAAGCCCACAGGTAGACGGTAACTTGTATAAATAGTTTCGTTGGCCAGTTGTAAATACAGGTATATTATACATTACTTACCTATAAAGTACATTTACATCTGGATAGTGTGTGAGTGGGTAGCGAAATTGTAGGGTGTTAGTATGTGTTAAGTCTTTTGATGTGGGTTGGGTTTTTTAAAGTGTGAGGCAGTGCTGAGGTGTTAGTTATATTTGAGACTATTTTGAGAGACCTAACCTAACTGAAGCATCTCTATACAAGTAACAATCCTGTTTTAGAAGAGGGTTAAGATATTCGATTCTGGACTAAATGCCTCACCCCATCTGGCACTAATTACTGTACTCGGGCAGCGGGGGATTAAGATGCCTACAGTTTAGGTCTACTCTTGGCGCCTTCACCGTAAACACTATGTCTTATTTAAGGTTAACAACATCCCTAAGTAAGAGTTGTAACCGAGCAAACTGTGTCGGCAATTTAACCAATAACAGGGTCCAAGTCTTTGGTGTATCTGGCGTTAAAAGACTTCCATATATCGAAGTTAAAGGAGGAAACTATCCCACCAGCTGTGTGTAAAAGCCTCATTCTGCCTCACAATATCCAAAAACATTTTCTTTATAAACGCTGTCTGAACAAAATTAAGTCCATCGCCCGTTAAGAACTGCCACTCCACCCTGAGACGGTGCGGCCACAGCGAGAATGTTACAAGAATAACAGGAAATTATGTGGAGTTTTATGAGCTTGGGATTGTCGTGTTTGGCTCAAGTGGATGTTGTCAACGTATCCCGACCGTCGCTGCTGGGGCTCTGGCCTAGAAATTTTACCAAGAAAATGACCCATTGTGTGTAATACAAGTGATCAATATTTCTTACTCGGGACCAGCCACAAGCCGTACATGTAAACACACTCGTAACAAATGCGGCAACGTTTATTACTTATCCCGTTTGCATAAGGAGAGAGTATATGAAGCGGTGAATCACGCGTGAAATGGAAAATATAAATTCGAGCCAAGACAATTTATTTTACCAAGCTTCATGATGAGATGTACCACAGAGAGTAAATAAATATATGAAGCATTATTCTTTGTCCACTTGATAACAATATTAGACTTTATATTAGTTAAGAGAAAATACCCAACGTTAATGCTTCAACCTATGAGTCATAACGATATATTAAGACACAACACATACGGCAGGTCTTTCCCCGGAGTCTACAGGCAATGAATAGCACGCATGTAGTGAGCCTCGGTGCATGACGAGCCTACACTCAACCTTACACACACACACGACGCACCCTTGATATCAGAGCTTACACACACATACTGAGTCAACTCATGTCAACACACACACACAGAGCAGTCAGACTTCCCGTGACTTCATGGTTCAAATAGCACTTGTACATCCTGTTCACTGGAAGCACTAAGAACATTTAGACGAGCCCTTGAACTAGCAAAACTTAACTTAATGTTTACTTATTCCGGAAACTGAACAGCACACAGTCACTATTTGGCCGGATAACCTAAACTTGTTATCGACGGGTTGTGGATAAGGTTGATGTTTACTGATATTTTTAGTGGGGAGGGGGCGGGAGGGGGCGGGAGGGGGCGAGAGGGGCGTTGAGAGAATTTTCCTCTTACACCTCTTGTCCCAGTTAACATAAATCATAATTTCCATAGAGGCGGAAAAAGAGTCATACTGGTAATAAGACAAAATAATTACTCAGTATCATAAATTTTCTAGTGGACGAAACTTAAACCACAGTTTAGATCAAAGGCAAGTTACAAACATACTAGTAAAATGGAATGAACGGTACAACACATTTGACAGATCCACAATAAGTATGAAGTACACATTCCAGTAAACGTGGTGTGATAAAGTGTGGGATTCAATGTACAGTTACGGTCATAATTCCCTGGACACTGGACAATATATTATCTGGTTATGTTAGTACTTGAGGCTCATGAGGTGAAGTGGATTAAGATTTTATTATATTTTCTCAGATTTTTTTATTTATATTAAGGATTTTATTTATTTCACTTTGTGGTTCCGACATTTGATGAAAAGCAGAGTTATTAAAAAAAAATGTACATATAACCAACAAACAGATCCCAGATATTACCAAATGTTCAGGGAATTGTGACCGTAACTGAACATTACTAAAAAAAAAATAAAATAAACTTGAAAAAAACAAAAAAAACACGAAGGCATAAACACGAGATCCATACAAGGAAAAACAAACAAACTCTGAAGACGGCAAGTTCATTCTGAGAACTGATAGCCGTCACACTTTAAAATATATACTATACACAATATACCCGGCCCAACCCAACACTATATTGTTATTAATGTATTTTTAGTCAGCGATGAACCACATGCTGTTGTTCGTGTGTGTGTGTCGGGTGTACTACAATATGTCTGACTGTCTAGTTCACGTTATTCCTGTCAGATCGTGTTCTATCATGTCTCCTGTCAATTTATTTCTGGTTAATCCCTTTTAAGTTTGTATTCTTGTAACTCAGTATCTCGTGTCATTCCTGTCAGTTCATAAATCCGTCACACTTCCCTGTCTCTCAATTCTTATCCATCACATTATTTCAGATATTTAGCTTCTGTTTATTCTATACTTCTAAGGGCGTAAATAATTTTTTTTATTTCAGTGTTACGTTAAAAAGAAATCATTTACTGCATATTAATGAAAGTGATCAGGGGTACATCTCCACACACACACCGTAATACACCCACGTGACACACACTCATCTGTCCCATGACACATATACTCGATTACGCTCACACACACACACACACACACACCGTTCTCCAGAGCGAACTCAGGGCGAGGTTAACCAGGGCGATGACGTCACAAGGTAAAGCATTTCACATCAACTAGTTTCCTGTTGCCCAGTGTATAGCCGGCCCCGCTAAGACGAACCGCCCTTTAATGCACTGTGGGTGGACGCGGTGCTGCAGATACAGGCATAACTAATCGCTAATAAGGTGTTGAACTTGTACCCGCGGAGGTGAATGGGCGCCAGTTTGACTAACTTACTTGTGTCTTGTCGCGCGGTAAAAACTCCCACATCAAATATGTCGGCCATGCACCTCACCCGAGCCTAATAAATTTTCCGATGTACGTGTCCCCTGATTGGATACACGCCCCTTATTTACGCAGGCAGTGTTATAGAAAGCAATCTCGTCAAAACCCGCCCAGGGACCGTCAAAAATATAAAGTGAAAACCCGCGAAAAAATTAGCAATAAATAACGTTGACCATCGTTGGCCTGTAGCGCGGCGCCCGGCCCGGGTGTGTGGCAACACCGCCACGGTCAGCTGCTGGAGACTTGGCACCGCTGTCTTGCATTGCCAAGAGTTGGTATCATCGCTGACTCCTGCAAATTGCAACACTTGGGGGTGGTAGGGCAGCACTGGCCAGCCCAGCCCGCATGGCCCGTGAAATTCACACGCAATAAATTTGAATTAAAGAATTCAGTTGCCGACTATATAATTCCAAACTCCCGGTTAACGGGTATATGTTTATTTTGAGCTTTTGTGTCCGGGCGGCTCGGGTCCGTGAAGGCTTTTGTTTGCTTGTTAAATTTAAATGCAACAATTCAGCAGCGCTGTCGTAGTTATATTCTTGTTTATGCGCCCAGGGTAACCTACATTATGTAGAGCGAATGGCTTAATAACAAAGGCACGTCGTATCTATTCAAATCTAATATTTCATACAGCAAGACAAACACACGGCCAGCTACACATTAACCTCAGCATCCATTAAATGATATTTTTCCTAATATGACCAAAGTTAATATCAGCGGAATATAATAGGATTATAAAGTTGATAAGCACGAGCAGGGGCGTGATTATCACTCACGGAACATGACTTCATAATACTGTGTTACCTCTTAATGCCTCCCCCCTCCCTTCTGTTGCTCACTCATTTTCTTGTTCCTTTTTATGCTTGCAGTCACCACCTCCTTCCCTCAGCACCCGTCCCTATCACCACCTCCCTCCCTCAGCACCCGTCCCTGTCACCACCTCCCAACACCCGTCCCTATCACCACCTCCCTCCCAGCACCCGTCCCTGTCACCACCTCCTTCCCAACACCCGTCCCTATCACCCCTCCTCCCAGCACCCGTCCCTGTCACCACCTCCTCCCCAGCACCCGTCCCTATCACCACCTCCCTCCTCCAACACCCGTCCCTATCACCACCTCCTCCCCAGCACCCGTCCCTATCACCACCTCCCTCCCCAACACCCGTCCCTATCACCACCCCCCAGCACCCGTCCCTATCACCTCCTCCCTCCCAGCACCCGTCCCTATCACCACCTCCCTCCCCCAACACCCGTCCCTATCCCCACCTCCTCCCCAGCACCCGTCCCTATCACCACCTCCCTCCCCAGCACCCGTCCCTATCACCACCTCCCTCCTCCAACACCCGTCCCTATCACCACCTCCCTCCAACACCGTCCTCCACCACCTCCTCCCCAACACTCTCGTCCCTATCACCACCTTCCTCCCCAGCACCGTCCTATCCCACCTCCTCCCTCCCCAACACCCGTCCCTATCACCACCTCCCTCCAACACCCGTCCCCTATCACCCACCTCCCTCCTCCAACACCCGTCCCTATCACCACCCCCAGCACCCGTCTCCTATCACCACCTCCCCTCCAACACCCGTCCCTATGTATGTCTGTCTGTCTGTCTGTTTTTCACTAATTCCCTTGCACTTAACCCCTCCCCCGTCTCTCTCTCCCTCCAAACATCACTTACTCTCCTCAGCCTTATCTGTTCTGGAATGTGGGACGAGAGGGAGAGGATGAGGGGATAGAAGGGGTGGGACGAAGAGGAGTAACAAGAGAGGGGGAAGACCGAGAGGATAGAGAGGACAAATCCAATAGGAATTCAGGAGGAAAATGAGGAGGAGGAGGAAAGGAGGCAGGGAGACGGAGGTAGAAAGAAGGAAAGAGAAAAGGACGTAATGAAGGAAGGAAGGAGAGGGAAAACAAAAAGAAGAAGAGGGAGGATAGAAGGAAGGATAGAAAGACGAAATGATAGGGAGAGCAGAAGGTAACACGAAGGAAGGAAAAGTAAACTAGGGAGGGAGGAAACAAGGAGGAAAAAAGGGGGAAGGAAGGGAGGAAGGGAGAGTGGAAAGAAGGAAACAGAGAGGGAGGGAGGAAAGAAGGAAAGAAAACAGGGAGGGAGGAAACTGATAGAGATATGGAGGGAGGAAACAAGGAGATGGGGTGGGGGCGGGAGGGACAATCGCAAATGTTTCCGTTTCTGTTTGGTCGAAGTATGAATCCAATTTCGGTGGTAGGCGAGTGAGCTGGCGAGGCCCCTGACGAA
>NW_024751680.1:27500-265000 GCF_018991925.1 Homarus americanus | reverse complement strand
GCCGCGCCGCTCCCCTAAGACAAACATTTATCTTTGGTTGTTTGACGTTCCTCTCTCCCTCTCTCTCAGAGACACACGACGGCGCCTCGGTACTGTACACCCACTGGCAGGTTCTTCTCTACTGATACTACCCCTCGCCTTCAGTGGCTTCTTAAACCTGCCTCAGTTCTTCTCTTGAGGTTTTCCAAGACCGATATCGAAAACTCTTGGTCTGGAATCAATAGTTAGGTAGACTTTTTGAAGAGTTCTGTATTCCAAAAATCTTTCTTACAGTTTAGGCTTTAACATTACCTGTATGCATATGACGACTTGTTTGATGCGCCTTAAATATTTTCACCAGACTTTTCTATTATAAGTTCTGGCCTGGAGTCAATGGTACGCAGTTTTTATCAAGTATTCCTTACGCTTTCCAAAATATTTCTTTTGAAGCTCCGGACCAAAATCAATGGCATGAAGCCTTTCTGAAGCGGTCCTAATTCTTTCCAAGACCGTTTCTCTAAAGTTTTTGGTCTTGAATCAATGGTATGCAGCCCTTCTGAAGCGTCTCCAGTGCTTTCCAGAATCTCTCGTCAAGTCTAAAGTCGAGAATCGATGATGCGGAGTCTTTACTGGAGCGACTTTTTAAGCGTGAAGTTCGCAACCAATGAAACGGGAGCCTTTTAGGTCGACTTGTGAACTTCTGGAGCCAATGAGAGACAGCTTTCCTTAGGCTTAAGCTCTCGGCTGATGGGATGTGATATTTGAAAGATTTACACGGCTATCAATAAGCTTCGATATTCCGAGAGCAATTGTTAAGCTTAATAACGAAAATAAATTTAAAAGCTTATACAGTATAAAACCGAGTTATCACTAAGCTTCACAATTCCACAATCAATCTTTAATAGAAAATGCATTTCTGGGAACTACCTCAAAGTTTTAACCTTCCCAAACCTTTTAGCATTTCTCTAAGCTTAAGTTTTGAACCAGAGAGATGAGACCCAGGCACTGAGATCCTCCTTACAGCTCGGGAAACAGGATTCGGAAAGCCAATATCGCCAAAATCTGATTGACATTTCAGAGGATCGGGCGTGAGCAATACTTGAGGCTCCAATTGTGAAAATTTAAAGCGATGGTCAATAAGTTTCGTCATTCTACGCCGCTCAACAATGTACCATTTCTTTTAGGGTTTCCTGGTTGTAGACGGGAGGGCAATTTCGTTATGTTCACGTCATCGCGGCAAACATTTGGGGGCAATATTCAGAGACATAACATTGGCTACTGCAGTGAAAAGTATCGATGCACAAATAAAAAAAATATATACGCTCGTAGATAAAGTAATACTAATATTTGGAATATATAACATCGTAATACTTCTACAACAAAATTTCTAACGTGTAATATTTCTCAAAATATTTATCAGACAGCCCACATATACCTACCTGGTGTGTGTGTGTGTGTGTGTGTGTGTGTGTGTGTGTGTGTGTGTGTGTGTGTGTGTAGGCCTACTAACCCATATTAAACAGCCCTGTTTACACCTAACCCCTAACACTTGTATATCTGTCCAACCTGTATTTAAAGTTTCCCAACAAGTTTGAGTTAATAATGGTGTTTGGTAACTTGATCCACTAATCCACAACCCTTTATTTCTCAACCTAATTTTCGCCTAACTATAAATTTATCAAATTTAAAACATTGCAACGTGCTAGCCCCCGAGTTGATTGTTAAAGTTCCTTGGTTATATCACCTTTATTTAACCCTCACCTTTCACTTAAACAATTCGATCATATTAACTATTACAAACACAGCTTTTCTTATCCGTCTCTATTCTCAAGGTTCCTAATGCCCTGGATTAACTTTTGGCACCCTCCTATGAATGCTCGCTAGGGAATCAATAGCTATACTGTATACGGTGACAAAACTAAACCGATGCTGCTTCTATTACTAACGCTCCTATTTATAAACTCTAGTACTTTGCGTTATTTCGTATATAATCGTATTGCTATCTTGGATTTAGTCTCCTATACTTATACATTGTCTCTAACTCTATACCAACCTGAGAGTTGGTTCCCCATCATTACAACTTTACATTTTTCTGCATTCAATTGCCTTTGCCATTTTTGAGTCCATATTAAAAGTTTATTTCGATCTTTCTGTAACTTTTTTTTTCTATATTTTTGGCAGATAAATTTACTCGTGGTATCCCAATTTATTTCACAATTGATATTAAGTAACTCGGATCCAGTAATACATTCTAAGTGTTATATTATTCCAATGTAATATGTCAGACATCATAATCCTGGAGAATACAATTTTTTTTTTGTAACCAATATTCTCCCTCCAGCCGCTATTCCCACAGATCTACTCGGCATCGCCTACCCGGAACAGATATGAATGTAAATGACCAAAAGCCTAGTCATGACGAGCAGCCCTACCGACTCTTCCTCCCCCCCCCCCTTTTTTTTTTATCTCAAAAGAATATAAAATGAAGATTACCCTGTGACTTTCAATTCCCTCAGATATTTCAAGCATCCAATTTACGTACCAATTTTACGATGCATTACGCCGACCCGTTCACCGTATGAAGAAGACAAGGCGAGGCTACGCAAATATGGTGCCAAAACAATTTTTTTTTTTTAAGACTACGTGATTTTTGTGTGGGTAATTTTGCTTTCCTTTTACGAAACGCACCGGTCTGAGGTCTTCAGTAACATACAAGGAAAAACCAAAGATTTATTTTTGTTTGGGAGGAGGGGGGAGGGGGTAGGGGAGACGGGGTTACTATGGGTGAATGACACACTTGGCAAGACAATGAAAAAAATAAATAAATAAATAATCCACGATAATGCCTTCCATACCGGTAAATACTATCGAACAACACAACAATCACCCGGAATAGCTTCAATCATACAGTCGTTGTGGTAAATACCGAATACCCACTACAATAACACTGGTATATTAAAGAGGCAGCGGCGGGTTATAAACAGCATCGGCAAATTCAATACCAACAAACACTATTTTATCATCAACGTCGAGACCAAATAATAGTATAGCACAAACACGAGCGATGATGTTTGTGGCAATAAGTGGCTCTTCACGTAGAAACATACAACAGAAGTGAGGAACAGAATTAATTGCTTAATATAAAGGAAGAAGCAACTGAGAAGAGAATTCATAGTTGGACATTATTAGTAGCGGTAAGAGCAATTAATTAGAAACACAAAGGTGGAGTAATGTTAACGGTAGCCCAGAAGCAGCAGTAACACTCCTAGCATCAGAAATCAACAGTAACAACGGTAACACTCGTAACATTCTAAATCAACAGTAGCTACAACGGTAACCTCCCTAACACCAAAAAATTCAACAGTAGTAACAACGGTAACACCCCTAGCATCAGAAAAATCACAACAGGAACAGTTGAAACAGTACTATATACAACAGTACAGTACCAGCAACAGTAGGACCACAAACACCAACATCAAGCCAACAAACGGCACCATCCACATCAGATACATCAACCACGCTCCCACCCACGCCCACCCACGCCCACCCACGCTCCCAAAACCTCGCCACTCAACCGTTTCCCCGAATCATAATTTTTTCCCCTCAGAATGAACGACAAAATAAAAGTGAAGTAAATATGACGAAAAAAAAAAGTAATTACTCCTTGCAAATAAACACACGGACATATTAGTAACCAAATGTGTGAATAATTAATTGCAGCAAATGAAGTACAAACAAAAATAATTAATATGCGTTTGATGTCAAGGAAATTTTCTATCTATTAAAAAGATCTACTATGAATACGTTAATAAGACAGGTAATTAGCCTTATCAAATAGTTAATTACACAAAATAATGAGCAGGTAAATAATAGAATAAAAGAATAAAGAGGTGAATAATAAAGTAAAAGAAAAAATAAGTAAATAAAAGAATAAGAAAATAATAAAGTAAAGGAATAAATAGAAAATAATTGAATAAAAAAAAAGAAAGAAAATATATCTATGTCTGTTTTAATAGCCGAGATGTGAAGGAAAGAAGGACACAAATGCAACCACCTTGTTTTGAATGGTGGAGCCAGAACTGTGTGGCTGCTCCAAACGACACAATTAACTTCCAATTGCTCTAATAAAAGAGGGTTTCCTAGGCGTGGCTTTTCATTAGAGTTTATATAAGGCTGAGCACAATAATGGAGCTCCCAATACTTGCAGGCAGTGTGGAATGTGAGGAGGAAGCTGAAGTAAGTTGTTGGTTATCAGGGATACTAATTGAAAGGGTTAATTTTGGACTGTACAATATGATGATGATGATGATGATGATGATGATGATGATGAGGATGATGATGAGAATGATGATGATGATGATGATGAGGATGATGATGATGATGATGATGATGAGAATGATATAATAATAAAAAATAATAATAACACTAATAACAACTAATAATAACAATAATAATAACACTGATAATAACAATAAAATAGTAGGTGGGAAAAAAACCGAGAATGGAGGCGTCGTGTCCACCACCACCACCACAATATTTGAACCCATCGCCTGGAATAAATTGCCACATCGACATCTCGCTGCCGCCAGGTACAGTATATGGTCAGTGAAACATGATACAGCAAGACCCCCAGCCAGGTAGCAAGACCGCCACCCTCACTGATAACCCGCCAAGACAAAGTGGGCCAAACGTCACACCATAATTGAGGAAAAATACCGATATTATACCTCTTATGGGCGACCTACTTAACACAGCACATTGTCAAAATATCACGTTCATAACTCAGACGCTCGGATGAACAGTATTTCCAAGTCGGCGGAAACTTTGAGAACTCATTCACTACTCGACTTAATGCGGGAAAGCGCCATAACTACTGGCAGCATTTAGGAGACACCGACTCGATTCACCGAAATGCAAACTGGGTTAACATTACACAATATACACCTGGACCATTGTGGAGGAGGTCTTGTCGCTAACCGGCACCACGAAAATAATAATCTCAGTGGAGTGAAAGACGCAGTGGTATTGGACTCGGTCGATTGTACACATGCAATTCCTCGCGGGGTTGACATTTTCACCTACAACCAAGGTATAAACTCAACACCATAAACGTAGTCATACAACAGGTACAATTCCGTGTATAGATACGAAATTTAAAACCAAGTAAATAAAATATAATTGAAGATGATAACACACACACCAAGAGTTGGTCTTTGGCAGCGTTCAGCCCAACTATAAAAAAAACATTTTCTCAAGCGATAAACACTATCAGTCAGGTCACTGCTGGAGGACACTGTGTTGAATAAATGCAATCCATAATATATTAAAATGTTTAGGCATGAAATATGATAACAAATAATTTCGAAATATTATGGATACACATTTGTATTTTACCTTGTATAAGAACCTCATTAAATTCCTGTAAGGTGCACTTGATCAACAAGGCCGCCTTACACACAGACTTATGTTCTGCCAACTCAAACAGCTGCTTGACCAAATGGCAATGAAAACAATCAGGTCGATGACCAGGTAAACACAGTGAACCCGGGTCCAGGGTAAAAACTTGAGTTGTACCTCACATTAAGTTTAGTGCGAGGTACAACTCAAGTTACCAACAAAAAATACAACCAACTTATTTCATTTACTTATCCATGATATGCATTATTTATTCTTTCCATATTTGTTAGAATAATATTATCTGAGAGAATATGGGAAGAATAACGTCAGCGAATTCTGAGAACCCCGCGGTGAGGCTACGTGACGAGTAATATTACAAGGTTACCTCACCACTCGGAGGGGAGGAGACACCAGGTAACAGTGTACAAGTAGACGGGTCAGTCGCCAAATGCCACAACAACGACTGTTTTATAACATCTCAATATATACAGCAAAATGTTTAATCTAAAATACAGGAGTTTTTTTTTGCTGATATAAAGTAGATGTTTATATATACAGTATATATATATTATATTGATGTACGAGTATTTGATTATCTGCCCTACGTCTGTCAGTCTATAGGCCTAAGAAACTACTCACGCAGGCCCGGGAGCACAGTCGTTCATCTTACCATGTAGAATTATAACTCCCTCCCCTCTCACCACCCCACAGGAATAAATTCTCAAAGTTGACAAGGTAGGAATAATCAGGAGAAAAAACACAGCATATCGTACACCCGCCAGGCTACCATCACCTCCCGGATAACAGAACCCCCAGGAACTGCTAGTGGTCCTGGTCCAACCTACCGTGGGGCTGATGTGTGGAGAGTGGTAATAATTAAGTGTTGAATTTAAGGGAAAATAAAATGTTCTGTTCCTAGACCATTTAAAAAGCCATTATATAATTGAAAATCAATCTCCATACACAATGCTAAATAAGTTTTAAAATATAGAAGCCAATCAGAATATACTAAAATTACACCATTTTGTACGTTTAGGGCCCAACGTGAAGTATTTTAATCAGGACAATACTCCCGTTTGATATGTGTGAAGGACATTATCATAAATCTGTGTACAATGTCCTCAGCTTTATATACAACATCTCGTTACACCCGGAAAAAGAATGTTCTCCTCAAAATCAATGACTGTAAAGCCTTTTTACTCACCAAACAAACTACTTTAATAAATATAGAAGCTACACTCAAAATCCAAAGGACATTAGTACAAATCCTCTTTTTAATCTCCAATATAAGCCTGGCCAAATAAAATTCATTAATGTCGTTTCGAGATAACGTCCACTAATAAATTCAATAATAAAAAAAAAATGAAACAAATTAAAAAAAACTGCCATGAAAATCAGTAATGATGTTGTGCAATCTACAATATTACTCCCTTGCGGAAACCCAATCAAGCCACGTTTAATTTGCGCTAGAATGCAACTGTGGTGCTGATAAGTGTGAGGGGGAAGGGGGGGCGCTCCCTCATTGGTGCTAGTCTCTCATTCACTGGTGCTACTCACTCTCTCACACAGTGCTATTCTGTCTCTCTCTCTCTCTCTCTCCTCTTCGTATCTCCCTTCACTGTCCTCCCTCTCCCTACAACGCCGAGAGAGAGAGAGAGAGAGAGAGAGAGAGAGAGAGAGAGAGAGAGAGAGAGAGAGAGTATTAACTAAAGGAGAACAGAGTTGTGAACTTCTCTCCCCCAGTTCAGTCGTACAAGACAAACAACCTCGACACGGAACACAAATTAAGACAACTTCTTCAGCACACCATGTACGGCGGCGCCCAGTGTGTGTGTGTGTGTGTGTGTCCTCAACCCAACCTGAGGAACACGGGAGAGCCCATACACCCTAGTCTTACTCTCTCCCTTGGTCACGAGTCGACAATGTCATATACTCAGCTCCTAAGGTCACAACACACACACACCTATCTCTCTCTCTATATACTCACTGACAACAGTTCCCATCATCAAGACACGCACTCTTAACGTTTAATGATCCCTGGATATACAATTCCAACACACTCACGCCCTATGGATACGTACTGCCAACATCTCCATCCCAACAGTCCTCACTCCGGACACACGCTGCCAACACCCCCACTCCCAACACGCACCCTCCACTCATCCTCGTTCCCACCAACAAGACACACTGCCATTTACACGTGATCAACGAGGCTGTTTGTGTTCACAGCCCCCGGAGCCCCCATGATATATAACTCGGGTAGCCGAAATTAGCCACACTTTGGGACTAACTTATCAAACGCATCTTAAAACACCACCGGAATAAAAGAAACACCATCGCCGTTTCTCATATTTGCTTTGGATGTCATGAGCCCCGGGGTGCACTAATGTTCGTCGCCATGGATGAATACTTACGTGTGAATCATAAGAAGAAAATATCTAAGGGAATTGTCTCTTTAAAACTGCTTCCCTCAGTAAACTACAATTTCACAACCATCTCGGCCACAAAACCTGTAAAAATTATCGAGCAATTTGTCTGTGTATCTAATAATAATAATAATAATAATAATAATAACGCAATACTATAATTAATAATATATTTTTAATAATGACACCCCACAATACAAATATCACCGAACTGTAATAACAATAATTATACTAAAAATAATACTAACAGCATACCTAATAATCTGCTAATGATGCAATAATAGTAATAAATATGACAAGCTAATATCATCATTATTATGTTACAACCACTATATTAACAACAACAACAACAACTGCTTCACAACACTACACATTCCTTTCCCAAATACAAATTACAATAAAAAAAATCTCCACTTAAAAATAAAAAAGTAACAAAGACAGAACGAACCAATCACTTTTAGTATCAATTATCACTAAGTCAGTGTGACCTATCGTATCGCTCATTAAATTCAGACACAAAATTCCTAAGGTAGACAAGACTGGTGGAGGAACTGGAATCGTCGTTGGAGGAGGAAGCAGCCAAACCTGTATTAATTTCCCTAACAAGAGGGTCGAGGAACTCCGCTCATCTGCCTATTATATACAACAGTGAGGGGAGGTGGGGTGGGGGTAGGTGGGGTGGGGGTAGGTGGGGTGGGGGTAGGTGAGGTGGAGGATAAAAACCCTACACAGGCAGAGCTGTTGGAGTGAGGTAAAGATAGGATGCGGAAGAGGAAATTGCAGGAAGCCTACTCATTTCCTCACTAAGCGGACCGAGGAAGTCGTGTTCATCTGCTCACAGCGTTCCAAGATTGGAAAGCTCCCGAGATGAGGTTTAAGGCTGAAGTGTGATGTTATAGGGGAGGAAGAGTAGTAGTATCCACACGTGCCAATAACCAGTAACGTCTTACCTCCAAAACTGACCTAACTTCAATTACGGTGAACCTGGATGGTGGGGTGCCCTAGGGTCTGGAGCCCACAAGGTCATTACTACATGTTAGACGAATTTATGGAAGGGCCCCTTACGGGTGTACACTAGTAGGCTGTCGACCAGTGACAAACGAGTATCGTGTATGTCGGTATATTATTCAGCCAGCGGCAGGTGTCAAGGATAACGGTAGAAATTAATAATTGAATGATTCATAGCTATACGGTTTGGCGTCCACGGTGAGACAATAACAGCGTCTTGACAGCTTACTGGCGCGACCCACAGCCTTGAGAACATATATCACTTCCTTATTTCACCACAAACAGTACTAATGGGGTTAAGACCTCACCACAAACAGTAGTGACGGAATACTGAACTCGTGAAACACATTAGTAATTCCTAAGCTCTGTGTTCCATTAGTTTAGCAAGATAATATTACTTAAGTGCATGATTGTCGACTGGCATGACAACAAGCATCATATAATACTAAGCAGCTTCACAATAAGATAACATCAATACAGAATGAGCCTAAAAACTTTATAGTGAACGGTACTTAAAACAACAAAAGTTTACATCCCGGTCATGTTCTTTTTATATAACTCACTCGCCGAGCCTGGATGTGTGTGTGTGTTGATATCAAGTCGCGTTAGCGGAGTGATGTGCGGACCGTCTCCACTAAAGAGCAGTACAGTACTTACTTCCATGGTAGGTGGCCCTGATACCCCCGCAAGGAAACATAAACTCTTACACACACACACACAACAAACTCATTACTCGTCGCAGGAGCAATGAGTCAACTTACCCAATCTACGGACGGATGCAGAAGCAATATTGACAGCGCTGAGAAATATGACCTCATTTAAGCTCAGCGAATCGTGTAATTTTGATGCGAGTGAAATTAATATATCCTCTGTAGTTCCTTTGTGTACAAGAGGATGTGATATTATATTGTATACTGAACTTGGCCCCGAATTCTCAAAAGCTCGTTCACTCCTGCGGTACCTTGAAGGCGTAAATCCCCTCACTCACGGCACCCGGCTGACTTAAGTGTAAAAATAACATCAATTATGGCATCAAAATTACCAAGAGACTATAACTAGACACGTTCATTTAAAACCAATTACGGGACATAATTAACGTTCAGAACCTTGGTAAGTCTGGATACTCTGCTTCTCTACCATTATCATTCTAAAAATCTCTCTTTAAAATTCTTGTACTCGCACGGTCGCATTTTTTTCAGTTAATAATGTAAAATTTCACAGCAAACGATAAATCTTTTAACTTTCTGCCGTCCGTAAAATTGTGTATTATATTGTATTGCTGTACCCGCAATTGTCCTTTTAAGAGTAACCTAAATGTGCACTCGCCTGATTCCTGCTTTAACCATTATCCAGTCCTAACCAAATATCAAAGTTCACGATACATTCTGATTCACTGGCTTTTCACCCCGGCGCCTGCGCAGTCACGCAGCCTTCGGGGTCAACGTTCGGGTTCTTCGTCACTATCTCATAAACATACGCAGCTTACAACAATGATTACTGCGGTGTTCAGCCCGTCAGCCCTAGGAGAGAGAGAGAGAGAGAGAGAGAGAGAGAGAGAGAGAGAGAGCCTACCAAAGGTGTCAGACGAACTCATATTCAGTAAAAAATTCTACCCAGTAAAAATAAGAATTTCAAAAGGTGTCATCACTAATAATACAAATTTAAAACAATATTAAGAATAAAAATACTCAAAAGAGAAATAATTTTAAGCCGATCTTGCAAGTTTGTGTATAAATTTGCAACTTGTTTCTAAAGAATGTTCTTATTCATCTTGGAGAAGAAAATATCCCGGCGTGTGTAAGCCAACACCACTACCTTAGGGCACCACGCTGGAATTCCACACAGACTGGAATGTTTGTGGGGGGGGGGGGGTCGAGACACTCAGACCCACCTGGACAATGTTAAGTATTCAACATTTTAAAAGCACGAGCAGAAAAATGTGTATTAAATTTTTCATGGCAAAAGAGCAAGACGATGCAATTTTGTAACAACTAACAAATAATACGCCTTCAATTAAATTATTAAAATTAGCACAGATATATACGATTTAGCATTGACCAAGAGAACGTAGGCTATATATCGCTAGTTGATTATATATATATACGGTAATATAAGGGTAAATATTGTTTAATTAACCCTTAAAGCACTCAGTAAGTTTAGAATCAAATCGGCTTCATCGCTGGAACTGTCATCACACGGTGCATTGAGGCCAAGACGAAGACAAACTACCGCTACTGTAGTTTGTAATGAAAATCACAGCTGCAGTCAAATAAAATCCCACTAACTCTCACACTGTCGAGAACAAACTGTTATTGAGGTGCAGCAATAAGTGAAATTGTCACAGCTCTCTAGCCAAGTAGGCAACAATAGTCGAATATTATGAGGCATTTGTGCGCTTAAACCTATTTGCCAAATTACTGAGATTTCGAAGCGCTGTATCAGTAATGGTGAATCGCACTGCTATTCGGATACATCTCATCCCTGGAAATGAATATCTGAATTTCCAAGAGGATATTTCCCAGATTTCCATATATAAATACATAATTAAATGCTGGGAAGTAGTGGAGGGAGGAGGAGGAGGATGCAACACTGGATCATTCAGCGTATCAAGGAAGAACAGGAAATACGAAGCCTAAAATTAACACAGTAACACGTTTATAAAACTTGATCTTGTTTATTGTGGAAACAAAAGCTTAGTGGGCCCCACTGAGTAAGCTTGGCAACTAAAGCAGCTAAACCAACACAAACACTAGATTATCACAGTCAGCTTAATACTACAAAAGTGTCTGGTAGTCAGCCACAAAACATTCATTAATTATATTCTTGACAATGCATCACATAAGGTCAGTCGCCTTAGAAGGAAAATATCGAATGTTCTGAATTCCGTTCTTGTTGTTATGTACAGAACTCTTAATAGTTTAGTTTAAGATGCACCAACTGCTACGGTTAGAGGCGCCGGTCTCCCTGTCTTGAGTGTTTATAACAGACAACCTTTAATACCAAACAACACAAGAATAAAGGCGGCTAGGCATGGTGGGCGGCCAGTAAGACGTAGCTCCTGTTTACAACCAGCCATTACTTGTCACATCTGGCCAACCTATATTTGGAACTTCTCAGCCATCTGCTTAATAAACGATACTGATAACATGTTCCAATCATTACAATTATATTCCCAAATCAATACTTCGCAATTTCCTTCCTAAATTGTCTTGATTTGATAAGTTCACTGTCTTATCTACAACATCTATATTTAACGTCATCTTCCACTTATAGGCCTACACAACGATTATTATGACCCTCATTCTAAATTTATTGAATGTGGGTGACATAGGCCTAACGGCCTTTTAATGACAATACAGGTCGCCTACAGCACAGCGAAGACTAAGTCTTGTTTCAGCACAACAGGAGGTAGTGAGGCCTAAACTACGGCAAATTAAAAGTACCATTCACAGCAGGGTGGACCAGGGGTCCCAGGAGCGAAGAAGCAACCCTCAGAACCAGCGGCGAGCTGCACCCCATCTACGCCTCTTAACCCTTTGGCGGGCAGCGGCGCACCTAGGTATTTTATTCTGGCTAACGCCAGATAATTTTATTCAGCTGAGAGAGTTCTCTGCCCCCTAAAGGGCTAAGAGAATGTAAACTCAGTTTTCTTAATCTAGTTTCACATGGAGAGTTCCTATTGCTTGGAATTAACTGTCAACCTTCTCTGTATGCTTTCAGGAAAATTAATATCCATTCTTCAGTAAAGTTAACCAAAACCCTTTAGAACACAATCGAAATGAAGTCTTATTAATGCTATATAAAGTTATAAAATAACACTCCTAGCAGTCAGCAGAGGGAATAACTGGCTATCTTGCCTCAGTAACAAAGAAGGAAGTATACAACAATTTTTGTCTAATTTAGAAAATGACTAAGTTCCGCGCTTCAAGACCCGAGGTGTTGAAGTAGGTTAATACATCTTCACCACACTTAACAGACAGGAACAACACATGGTTAGTGAAGATGATGAGTAAAAACAAATTCTGTGTAGCTAAACATCACCTCGCGATCTTGGAATCCTTACCAAAATAATACAGGAAGCCCCCAAACCTAACTCTCAGATGCGGTACCTGAAAGTTTTTTACCTTTCATCTTTTTTAGGTTAATTAGTATCGTAGTATTTTGGTAAGGATTCCATTATGACATACTATGAGTTGTTGTTACAGTGCTAAATATATTGGTAACACAAACAAAATGAAAGGTGAATAGCTGTAATCAAGACATTTAGTGAAACATGTCAGCTGCTATACGGTATATCTATGTACTGTATAATTGTACACTGGGCAATTTTTTTTTACAAACTTCTTGGTAAAAAAACAAAAACAAGTTAAGTCGGTATTAACAAAGATGTATTTTAAGTGATTTACCAACTTGGTGCATTACCCAGGCAGAAAAAGAGAGACTACACACAAACTGTTCAGTATGTGTGACGGTAGATGACTGGACCACCTCTCGCTCTACCCCCGCCCCCCCCCCTCTCCATTAAGGCGGCCTTCTGTCCACACCTGACTGGGACGTGACCTCCTGAACAGGTAGAAAGAGTCACCTTCACTAGGCTCGCCATCTTTTGTTGACTCCTTCCTGCACGCTGTCTATACGAAACATATTTTCAAGGATTTCTTAACTACCGTTCCACATTTTATTTCCGATATGGCTCAACATAGGACTTTTTTTTTAGCTCCTGTACAAGCTTTTGTCCTCTACGTGGTCGGATTACAAACACAACATACATTCCCAACATCCACCAACTCACTTTTGACATAACACAGTACAGTACCGGTACACTGTTGATATAGCTTCTACGAAACAAAGGATTGCATAACGTAGCATGGCAACTTAGTTTACTGAAAGAGGTTTATACACCTAATAAGTATTCATAAGTACTATATACGGGCAACCCTCATCGTAACAGGTCTGATACGACAACAATGTCATAACAATGACTGGTCCGGCACCGGTATATAATTTCATTAGCATGAGCTTACCTGTATGCTTTAAACACGCAGCCGTGGGTTTATTTATTAACAATGTACTGATAATAGCAGACCTGCACACTTCAACATTAAACAATCATAAAAATCCAATATCATTACCAGAAACAATACACCAACGTCATCTACAAGAGTAAGGAATACATAAGGTTGGTTCCTCCTCCTTCACGGCGTCTTTGCACAATCTGTCACCTCCTCCTCCTCCTCTACTGCCTGAGGGCGAAGGGTGGGCCACCGTGTGAAGGCTGGGTTTAGGCCTATACCATCCTCTCTTCCCTAGAGGGGCCTAAACATTCATCAGTCTTTTAACAAAGCAAAACAAGTCTAAAGAGCTTAGATGCATCTCAATGAGCACCTATCGTGGCATGGATTCACAGGCAGTGAAAAGATTTGATATACAAACATAATAAATACCACAACCTTAAAAAACAAATGAATAAAAAGGTCTTTCGTGCACTAGAGTCAACACATTAAGGAATTTAAAATAATAGTTTAAATATAAATTCTTGCCAAACATCCATCTGGTTCTCAACATAGCGAAAACTCACAAGACCTTGAAGGCATCTCAATACGCACAACTTCGTACCAAATCAACCAATGCAAATGTTCAACGTAGTACACCGCAACACACGCTAACATCAAGGTTCTCTTAACACAACCGAACAACTCATAAGAGCTTGGCTGCATCTCAACAAGAAAATAACCTAATGAACTAAGCAAAGCAGACATTAAACTCAGACACACACAATAATCATGCCACACACACACACGCCTTAACATAAACACACCAAACATACGGCAGCTTGTAGGTTATCAATATACAAACAAAACCTGGTAGAGAATTAGTCTTAATATAGTGCACCCAGCATCATCTCAAAAGAAAATAGGATATCATCAAGTCTTTTACATGGCTTAACGACTCAGAAACTGGATGCACCCACGTATAAAATATATATATATATATATATATATATATATATATATATATATATATATATATATATATATATATATATATATAAATAACAGCTACGTACCAGGCAAAATATTATAGAAAAATGACCACTAACTTCTCGTTTTAAGTCTTAGTGTTTTAAATAGCAGTCACACCCCCAGCTGTTTAAAATCATGTGAAATAAAAATAAAAATACCAAAACATATTAAATTAAATCAAGCATCATAAAAAATTAAAATCATGAAACAGTAATGTGTGTTACAATAATAAACCTATCTCACCTACGACACACAAGACTGGTTGTTGTAAACACTCGTAAATGACAAACATATACAATGAAGGAGACACAACCGAGGTCTTAATCCAGGCAGTAGAGTGTTGATGGATGCAAGACATTAATCCCGCCTGCATACTCAACACCCATTACACAATTCCCTCTCTTAGTGCGTTTACCTACCTTCACTCCTACCATTTGTGGCTTAAAAAGTTAAAATACATTATATTATACGTGGATTAATGTAGCTTTTGATATATAAAACAAGTGAAGAATTTGTACAAAAAATATATAAATTTCACCTTGAATGATTGGGTGGTGGTGGGTAGAGTGGGGTCCTGCGTCTAAGTTCCTTGAGCACTCGGGCAGGATGGTTCAAGTTATCCCAGGCTAAAAGTTTTACAACACTACTATTACCAACCTTAAGCACTCGCAAGCATGGCCACACGTACACTGTTGGAGAACTTATGATTTAATTCCGCTGTACAAGCACTCGAAAATCACGTGTTTACGGGCTAACTACACAAACATGGAAACAACACTGACACGAGGACGCGACGTGCTCCACCTTCCACTGCCAACACAACACTGAATGATCAGCCAGTCCGTGATGGTTCCATTCTCGTCGCCCCGTTCTCTCTGGCAAGTGCGGCGGGGGAACTGGAGTTGGTCCACCACCTTATTTCCTCATTCATTCCTCCTTCCTTATATAAACCTCACACCAAATCTATTGCGCACATAATAATCTCCGTTATATCATTGTTTTAAGGATGAATATCTGCCACACCTCAGAAGATAATTTAAGGGTTTTATATCTTGCTCTTGAGAACAGTGGTCTGTCTCTCTCTCTCTCTCTTCACCAATACAAGGTCACGCATCTAGCATCCCAAAACAAGGACACCCTGATATTATCGGAAGACCCACCTGTAGGTGTTGTGGTCAAGGCCTCTCAGGTGAGTGCGTCGCGTACGGGAATTATTAACCTTCGGGGGGCGAGAGGAACGGAAATACAGGTGAGGGAGGGAAGAAGGTGCTTAGTTACAAGAAAATCATTAATCCTAAACTGTAATTATCGTCGTTATTGGCTGTTACGTAATTTAATAAAGTCATTTGGTGTTTACATGAGCCACAATCCGGGGGTAAATGGGCAACACTTGATAACACCAACGTAACTCAGGTCTGTCCGTTTGTTTGTACACACCTAGACTTAAATCTGTCTACGCTACTAATTAAAATCTGTCTAAATATTTGTCTCTACGCTACGTAATCAGAATCTGTCTACATGTTTGCCAATACCCAAACTTACACTCCATGAATCCTTGTATCTCCTATACACCCTAATAACACACTGTCCGTCTGTCTGTCTGTATTCATGCTAGCTCAATGTATACATCCTATCTGGAAAATAAAACCACAGTCATTTTGGTCATTATAATATCCTAATAATACGTAAATACTCGTGAAACATAATTCTATTCTGTTGGTTAATAAGACAATAGCTATCATATATCAGTGTATATTTTGTATTATTTCGCTAGAGTTATATTTATACCCACTAGTTATATGATACTGTCACATGGGAAGTGCCGTACCTGTGTTTGATACTTGAATCCAAACATAAATGAGTGTTAATAATTCTTACAGTAATACATGTACAGGTAGCTTATATAGCAGGTAGTAGACAGGTGCCAATCAGGGAGGTACTGCCGCCTGGGAAGATATTGGCAGCATAATGTATTGTCTAATGGTAGACCCTGCTACCATATGGCATCACGAAAATTGTGACCAAGTCCCAGGTTGCTGATCTGACTTTCTGCCTCATTTACACACAATTGTAGGGTCTCAATTGTTTCTATTACATGACAAAACATACATATATAGCGTTTCTCACTGTTGATTTTTTTTCTTTTTTTTTATTTCTTTATGGTTCTTTATTATTATTATTATTATTATTATTATTATTATTATTATTATTACATTTTCACCCCCCAGGCCCCGATGTGGGTCAGTGATCTGTGCCCGGGTGGGCTAATCCCCGTAAAAAAAATACTATTACTTCTACATGTGATTAAAATGTGTTGCGTTTGACTTCATTTGTTTATCAACAAGTACAGTAGGTGGTCACCTAAATAAAAAAAAGTGTTGTATTTTTAATGTGTGTCTGTGCCTCAACAGCTACGGTCTTATAAGAAAAATATTCACTCCCTCAGTTACCACATTAAACAACAACTTTAAACATCAGATATACGACAGAGGTTTAAAAAAGGAAAAATTGTTACACTATAATGTTTTGTAAATACCAAACATTTAAAGCTGAATTTGAATAATGTGAAGCAACAGAGAGTAAAACAGATACTCGTATGAGGGGAGGGGAGGAAGGGGTGTTGCGACACATAACAGTACCACACAGGGCGAACAATGTATGAGTGAGTGAGTGAACCTTTTAACATTTAAGATTTAGTGATTGGTGTAGTAATTACTTAGTGATCTGTTCTTAAATATCTTATATGTTGAAGTAAGTAAAAAGATAGAGAGCGATGCATGTATGTATATGTATGTATGTATATGTATGTATGTATGTATGTATGTATGTATGTATGTATGTACAGTCACTCACCTTTACGCAATATATTCTAAGATCCAAATATCATCACTAAATCGACCTTAGTTATAGCATTACACCTGTAGCCAAACTAAGCTTATTCTAGTAAAAGGAGAGTTCATTCTTATACTCACTCGATCAAGGTCTGAGTGAGTGTGTCGGGGAGAGACCTTTTCCATTCGTTGAGGGAAGAAATATCCAGGGAGGCAATATAGTCTCAAGCATCACTAGGTAAGGATACCCTGTATGTTTTTCATATAAATTCAGTTACATTATAAACTTGTGTGGTCGTATAAATAGTTTATAACCTATTGGTGTCCGAGATATCAGTACGAATGACTCATGGAAAGTTATATTTATATTGGAGAGTATCACCCTTTCTCACCCTGTCTATCTGTCCACCTGTCTCCGTCTTTATGATAGACAGACAGACAGAAGGACGGAAAAATACATTGTTGCATTCTATTAATAAAATAATATTTACTACATCCCTCACTCACACGTGTTCACATAATAAAAAACAAACCGAGAAATTAAGGTTTTGCATTATTTGATGTAATCGTTACTGGGGCGATGTATCCTAGCCTGGACACCATCCAGACCAGGTTAAAATACATGCATATAGGGTTGAAAACTGCATGGTTACTAAGTGATATTAAGATCTTAGAATATAAAGAGTATTAGTAACATAATTACGCTGTTGTGGTCACCTCGTTTAGGTGTGAAGGAAACGAGACCCCCCACCACCCCTCACCCCCCCCCCTCAGATACATTGTAGCCAGGTCTGAACTGCCACCAACAACAAGAGTTCTCGCCCGGGGGAAGAAGGGAGCTTTCTTTTACGAGTAACTGTACATGCATTTGCGTGTATACGTACATGTGTGCGTTCGTGTGTATGTGCGCGCGTGTGTGTTACTTTCGACGTCATCTACCCGACACCTGAAGCTGATTCACCTTACCATTGGATTATTACCAGTAACACCTGTCTGAGGGTACACCTGTCTGAGGGTACACCTGCCCGAGGGTACACCTGTCTGAGAGTACACCTGCCTGAAGGTACACCTGTCTGAGGGTACACCTGCCTGAGGGTACATCTGCCTGAAGGTACACCTGCCCGAGGGTACACCTGTCTGAGGGTACACCTGCCCGAGGGTACACCTGCCCGAGGGTACACCTGCCCGAGGGTACACCTGCCTGATGGTACACCATACTAATTATTCACCAACAATTAGGAGGAGTCAAAGGTTTGATTCACGTGTAAAATATATTAAACCTTGGACTCTTTTTTTTTCTTCCTTGTTATTCTTCAAAGGTTTAAAACATAACCTTGTATATGCTGTTTGTGGTGTTATCAAGAAAGAGCATTTAGATGAGGATTTAAAGAGATCATAGCGTTAATCCCTAGGGTGAAAATCTGCATTGAAAAAGGTTCAATATTTTTCTTCTTCCCTTCCCTTCCATTCTTTCTTCTTTCATCCTCTTCCTCCTCCTCTTCCTTGTTCCCTGATCCTCCTTCTTATCTTCTCTAATCCTCCTCCTCCTCTTCTTCCATGTTCTCTGATCCTGCTCCTTATCTTCTCTAAACCTCCTCCTCCTCCTCCTCTTCTTTGTTCCCTGATCCTCCTCCTCTTCCTTGTTCCCTGATCCTCCTCCTTTTCCTTGTTCTCTGATCCTCGTCTCTGTCTCCTCTCCTTCTTCTTACACCTTTCCTACTCCTCCTCCTCCTGTTTCTTACCTCTCCTCTACTCTTCTCCTCCTCCTTATTCTTTACTCATTCTCACTTCTTTTTACTCTTCTTATTTCCCTCTTTGTTTCTCCCCTTTTGTCACTCCTCTTCTTCCCTTCTGTGTTCCCTCCTCTCTCTCCCCTTCATGTTTCCATCCTAAATTCTCCCCCTTCCCTCCCTTTCCGCCCCCTCCCCTATTCTCCCCTCTTGTTCTCCCCTTCCCGTCCCCACCCCCTCCTCTCCCCCTCCTGAACCTTCCTCTCCTCCCCCAGTCCTCTCCTAAACTCCCTCCACCCCATCCCAACTCCTCTCTCCTCCCCACCCCATCCCAACGCCTCTCCCCTCCCCGTTCCATTACATCTCTTTTCCCCCTCATCACTCAATGTTCCCCTTCCATTAGAATCTCATTTAAACCCCATATATTATCTCTGTCATGTCAGGTATGTAGTGTAATGGTCATGTCAAGTATGCAGTGTTATGGTCATGTCAAGTATGCAGTGTTATTGACATGTCCTGGATATGAGTCACTTCACTGGGCTTTCTCCTTACTATACAAAGTTTCTCTTGGTTCAACATCTGTATGATAAGTATGTGTATTAAGACATACAGTACACTACAGACTAAAAAAAAGTTAGTCGTTAATGCACTGTAATACATCAAAATACCAAACACACTTGTAAATCACTTAAGTCAATATTAGATATACATGTGAGTTTGTCGGGAAAATACGAGTGTGTTCTGATAAGTGCATTTGACCAAGAAAGAGAAGGAGACATGTTAAGTATATGGATAAAACTCAATTATACTCTGATGGTCAAGGATCATTTTGGTTAAGTGTATATAAGATAGGTGTGAGAAATGCCTTGATGGTGAAGTTCATTCTGGCAAAGTTGTCCATTTGAGGGAGAAAGTGGTGGAGACTTCTTCAATTTCCGAACTATTAACCTCCTTCCTCCTCTCTCTCTCTCTCTCTCTCTCTCTCTCTTCACACACACACACACACACACACATAGGGCATTAGTGAGATGATCTTTTTTATTGTCTACCTGTTGATTGCTGCTGTATGACCTAACTTATAATAGGAGCTTAAAGACTGGTAAAGTGGGTCCACACCAACACTGTCGTCAACATGAAGGATAACTAATACAGACATTGCTGGAAATAAGGAGAAATAATCACTCCACATCAGTCTGTTTACTTAGCGATAATGTTTACAACACTAACGTCGCTAACATCTTTTCACAACATTGGTAATAAAACACCGATGATGTTGAATTGGTGTGGATCCATGTGAAGATGTTATGAGAGTTATATTTGGCTCTTACATCAACATCTCCCAAGGGTAAGATGTTGTTGTTGTTTACGATCAATAAACTATAATTAACACTATTTACTTGTCTCGTGTATAACTCGTGCTCACAGACCTTAGTTGTTGTTGAAGTATAAAATCACAGAAAAACATCAACACACGGAACGTTTTCATCCTCAACGTTTGTGGTACTGAACGTTTTAACCAACACGTGTCTGTTTTGGTCTCTTTCTGGTTTTTGCCTCTATCCATTTTATATAATCTTTTCTCTCTCTGCCTATTCCCCCCTCTTCGATTTTCCCCTCTCTTCTCTTTCCTTACCCCCCTCTTTCTCCCAACCCCCTCTCTCTCTCTCTCACTCTCTGACCCCTCTCCCTGCCCCCTCTCTCTCCCCTGACCCCCTCTCCCTGCTCCCCCCTCTCTCCTGTCTCCCCCTCTCCCCGTTCCACCTCTCTCTCTCTCCCTGCCCCCTCTCTCTCCCTCCTCTCTCTCTCCCCTGCCCCCCTCTCTCTCCCCCTGCCCCCCTCTCTCTCCCCTGTCTCTTTCTCTCTCCTGAGAATCTCATTTCTACCTTATCTCACACGTCATTTCCCACCTCCAGTAAAATGAACTTGCAAAACCTCTCAATTATAGTTTTTCAACACACTTATTACCCTCCTCACTTCCCTGGTTTCTCTCTCTCTCTCTCTCTCTCTCCCCCTGGTCCCTTGTCTCTCTCTCTCACCCCCTGGCCCCTCTCTCTCTCTCTCCTTTAACGTAGTATAGTTGTTCCTTTCTATTCCCTTTATTCGATACATTCTTTTCTCCTCTTTTCTTTTCTCTTTCTCTCTCCATTTCTTCCCTTCTTTCATCACTCCCCACCTCCTGTACCCTCTTCCTTCTTTTCTTTTCCCTTCTCTCCTCTTCCATCCTTCCTGTTTCCCTCTCTTTCAACACCCTTCCCCTCATTACACACACACACACACACACACACTCTCTCTCCTCTCTTTTCCCCCCTGTCCCCCTCCCTCCATCTATTTACCTCTCCTCTCTTCCTTCCCTCTCTCTTAACTCTTCCTGCCTCCTTCCCTCCCTCTTTCTATATCACCCCCTTCTCTCTCCCTCCTCCTTCTCAACTCTTCTTGTCTGTATCCTTCCCTCTTAACTCTTCCTTCTCTCTCTATCTATCTATCTCATTCTCTCCATCCCATCCTTCTTAACTCTTCCTGTCTGTACTCCCTCTCTTTCTCTCCCTCCCTCCCTTCTTCCCTCTTAACTCTTCCTGTCCGTCTCCCTCCCTCTCTCTATTCCATTCCTCCCTCTCTTTCTCTCCCTCCCTCCCTTCTTCCCTCTTAACTCTTCCTGTCCGTCTCCCTCCCTCTTCCTATTCCATTCCTCTTCGCCTCGTTTACATATATCCTCTTGTCAGCCTCATACACCCATTGCTTCCACCTGCCCAAAACAACACATCGTCTCACATCTCAGGCAAGACCAGCAGACCCAAAAACACCTTTCTTCTCTCTTCTCTCAATCAATATCTCACTATAGTTTCTCTCTTCTCACAATCAATATCTCACAACAATTACTTTCCTCTCTACTACCTGATGGAGTTCTTAAAAAAAAAATCTTAATATATACTCCTTAAAACATTCCTTAAAAAACTTCATTCAATTAAAACTTCTTTCTAAAAAAAAAAGCAACAATAATAATAACTTCTCCTAAAAATAAACCTTTCCTTCTAAATATAATTCCTTCTAAAAAACTTCCTTCTAAAAAACTTCCTTCTAAAAACTTCCTTCTAAAAACTTCCTTCTAAAAACTTCCTTCTAAAAAAAATCCTTCTAAAAAACTTCCTTCTAAAAAATATCTTCCTTCTAAAAAATAACTGCCTTCTAGAAAACACTTCATTCTAAAAACTTCCTTCTATAAAAAATTCTACAAAACTTCCTTCTAAAAAAATTCCCTTTACAAAATCTTCCTTCTCAAGAAACTTCCTTTTAAACAAAACTTCCTTCTAAAAAACTTCCTTCTAAAAAACTTCCTTCTATAAAAATATCTTCCTTCTAAAAAACTTCCTTCTTAAAAAAATCCTTCTAAAAAAACTTCCTTCTATAAAAAACTTTCTTCTAAAAAATATCTTCCTTCTAAAAAATAACTTCCTTCTAAAAAAAACTTCCTTCTAAAAAAACTTCCTTCTAAAAACTTCCTTCTAAACAAAATTTCCTTCTAATTAAAATAGCTTCTAAAAAACTTCCTTCTTTAAAATTTTATCCATAAACTGGGAATACTTCATAGATAGGGTACAGTCTCAGAGCAATATTTACGCCATTACAGTACTACCTCTATCATCAACCTCTGTTCTCAGTAACTATGTGAAATTACTCTTACTTTTTTCACACTCATGAATCATCATTCTTAAACAAACAAACAAACAACAACAACAAAAATCGTGGATTAAAAAAAATAAATTATCCATAACTCGAGGTAACAACACATCTAGTTAAGGTACAGTCACAGAGTAGTTTTGATGCCATGTTGTAGTCAAGATGATAGACGCTAAATTTCACTCCTATGCCGCTAGGGAGAGGAGGAAAAGGGAGGGAGGGGGAGGGGAGGGGGTGTCTGAGCGTAGTTTCCACGTCATTTAAACAACGTCAGTTTTAGGTCGTAGTTAAGATAAGCAACTTCGATATTTTCTTACGTTTCCAGTTAAAGGGAAATTTTCAAACACACGAGTCTTTGAGAATTTCCAGTCGAAGTTTAGAAGAAAGTAACTGTGTGTAGGTACTGAGAGGAAAGTAACTGTGTGTAGGTACTGAGAGGAAAGTAACTGTGTGTAAGTACTGAGAGGAAAGTAACTGTGTGTAGGTACTGAGAGGAAAGTAACTGTGTGTAGGTACTGAGGGGAAAGTAACTGTGTGTAGGTACTGAGAGGAAAGTAACTGTGTGTAGGTACTGAGGGGAAAGTAACTGTGTGTAGGTACTGAGGTGAAAGTAACTGAGAGGAGAGTTTGATGGTGGTGAAAATGGCATCAAGTTTGCTGTGAGACTTTAGTGTGACTGTGCGTTGTTTCAAGACTCAGTTAGGGAAGGAAATCCAACGTGTTATTGTTTGGTGACCTTAGGACCTGACTTGTGGATTCTACAACAAGGTTCTACTAACTTAAACTAAAGTAACTTAACCAAAATTACTTAACCGAACATAACCGAACCCAAAGTAACTTAACGAAACATAATAACCTACTGTAAAGTAACTTAACCGAACATACCTAACCTAAAGTAACTCAACGGAACATAACCTAAAGTAACTTAACCGACATAACTTAACCGAACATAACTGAACCTAACGCAGCTAAACTTAACAATATGGCAACTTAACCTAACTTAACCTAATGTAAACTAACACCAAATAAACATAACATAACATATTCTACCATGACACAAGACACACGGGTACTCTAAGACTAGTGTTTATGGCTGCACTAACGTCTAAGGCCCATACACAGGCTAACGAGATCTATTAAAGTATAAACAGTTCTTATCAGATAGCACAGACGCGGGGGGTGGTACTAGAGGGGAGGGGGTGGTACTAGGGGAGGGGTGGTACTAGGGGAGGGTGGTACTAGGGGAGGGGTGGTGTTGCTAGGGAGGGTGGGTACTAGGAAGGGGGTGGTACTAGGGGAGGGGGTGGTACTAGGGGAAGGGGTGGTACTAGGGGAGGGGTGGTACTAGGGAGGGGTGGTACTAGGGAGGTGGTACTGGGAAGGGATGGTACTAGGGGGAGGGGTGCCACTAGGAGGGGTGCCGCTAGGGGAATGTAACAAGGGGGCTGGGGTACCCACTTGGGGAGGGGTGTCACTAGGGGGAGGGTGCCACTAGGGGGGAGTCACTAAGGGGAGGATGCCACTAGGGGGAGGGGTGTCACTATGGGGAGGTTCCATTAAGGGGGTGCCACTAAGGGGGAGTACCACTATGGGGAGTGCCACTAGGGAGAGTGCCACTAGAAGGGGAGTGCCAATGGGGGGTACCAATAAGGAGGAGTGCCACTATGAGAGTGAGTGCCACTTGTGAAGGCGAGACGTGACTGTGGAGGCGTAGGCACTGGACTTGGCACTCCCATCATCGACAGTAAACAATAAAGGTACTATGGCACTAGTATATACAAGATCTGGCACTATGGCATCGTCTTTAATTACAGGAGAAAAACCTCTTAGACCCACAGCAGACAATGGAGGCACCATGACACTGCAACAAACACAGGTATATGACACTAAGGCAACTTTTTAGACAACACCGCCACCACTGACTCAATCCGTGCATGTTTACTTCCCTCTACTAACTCAAGTAAGATAATTGTCCTGTCAGGTAGGTAGCCACTGTTATTTGATGGTAACCGACCCATCCACAGTGAGAGAGAGAGAGAGAGAGAGAGAGAGAGAGAGAGAGAGAGAAGATAAAAAACAAAGAGAGAGAGAGAGGTACTGTAATTGGACTGTCAGGTAGTTAACCACCACTATTTACCTGTGACCGACCCACCCTCACTACATAACAGGCACGACAGGGAAGAGGGAACTCGGCTGTATCTCGTCATAACAGTAAGAGCCACAAGAGAGAGAGAGAGTATTCACTGCCATAATCTGTGGCCTCACCGTGAACCTAATAACTATCTCTCTACTCATGGATTCGTCAAGATTAACTGATAATGTCATCACTCAGCACTAGCCAGTCTACATGATCGTTAAGACAGCGAACCATTTCCTGATGATATCGTACAGGTGGTTAAAAAAATACAACCTACAAAATACAGTGATAATAACAATAATAATAATAATAATAAAAAAATAATAATAGAAAAAAAAAAAAAAAAAAAAAATAATAATAATAATAATAATAACTTGATAACACTTCCGATAGCTCATCAGTATTATGGAATTCGATATTACTCATGATAGAAGAATACAATTGGAGTGATAATCGTACGTTTGGCAACTACTAACCCGTTGGTCAAAAGCTTCTCCTAGTGGGTGATTCAGTGAAAGTCAAAAGTTTGATGCAAGAAAAATAGCTTCCTATGCATGCGAGGACTTGGAATATCAAGACACAAAAGGCCACAAGACCTCGACGTACTGTACAATACATACAAGAAGCCAACGCCACAGAACACACTAAAAGGGAACCGTCTAGGAGAATATTCTTACCAAGTTTCAGTAAAAATAGAGCCAGAAGTCTTTAAGGAGAAGTTGAAAATGTGAAAAGTTTATAGACGCACAACGACGGACGACTAACAGCTACGACCCAAATAAACTAAAAACATAAATGACGTGAGCGGAGGTTTGCTAGGAGTGGTGGGTGAGTGTGGTGGGGCAAGGCAGGGCTGGGAACACTCGCCCCCTAGCCCTTGAGCCACTCAGGTCTGGGATGGTTGTAGTAAACGAGTAAATAATTCACGAATCATTCAACGGGAGTCTCAGGCAGCAGAGAGTCTTCAGCACCCCTACCCCCCCAGCCACCACTTACCCTCGGCCCATCCTCACTGCCGACTTAACCTACTTAGAAACTTTTAAAAATGTATACTCAGCCAAAAAAAAGTGTCGCAAATTCCTCAAGTGAAAAGTCGCCACCGGGGCTGACAACACAAGGGTCGTCCCAGGACTGCCAAGACAATCGCAAACCTGGTAACCTTATTTGGCGTTCCAATTTACTTTACTTCTATGTCTCGCAATAGTTCGATTTTAAACGTTTTCGCTATTTTTCCGGCCGATTGTATCAACATATCAACAGGCAATATAAAAACAATAATAGATATAAGGCATGAAAATACATTACCGCCTAAACACCGACTCCCTCACTTATATAATGTAAAAATAAACATACTAATGTGTATTTATAACGACATAAATACACGTAAGCGAAGCCTTTGTTAACACAGCCATCCTCACCGCCGAGTTCCCCCATTCAGTAAGTATAAAAGTGAATATACTATTTTCCATTTATAAGTAAAAAAAAAAAAACAATCATAAGTAGAGACTGCAGTAATGTTTAAGGAAGGAGGGTTACAAGTGCGGTAAGTGCGCTTAGCTAAACGACTTTAAGAATGGAAAGACTAAGTGCAGGTCTGTACATATCTCAGAACAATACAAGACGAAGGTAACTCAACCAATGTCAACCAGACTTTTGTTGACCTAATTAAACCAAATCTGTTATCGCAACCTAAGCTTCCTTAACCTATCATAAACAAACCTAACCTAATTAAAATAAACCTGTTATCGTAACCAATGCTGCCTTAACTAATACCACCTCCATTTATACTTTGTTATCGTTACGTTAAACCTATACATACGAACCCAAACTTAACAATAACACCTGATTTTCAATAGGAACACAAATAACCAGAGTTTACCTGAAGTATGTGTTTGTCCCCTGTTGATCGAGATATACTGAACCATCATCAGATTCAACATAACCTTGTAGGCAGCATCCTGGTTGACAACTGCAGCGTGGCAAGGTGTGGCAGTACCAGGGTTTGAGTGATCATCTTACTTGCTAACGAATCACTTGTTCCGCCATGACGAAAGACTGGAATATCGTACAGGAGTGAATATTGTAAAGTGACAGATTCTACTTTATTGTCCTGTAGAAACACACAAGAATTTCCACCTTTAAGAATTACTAACATTATCTCGGAACATAATCGTAAAAATATTGCTGAATACAACTAACTAAACAAATATAATTAACAAAGAGGAAGACTCATTAGTAAACATAACACAGTTAAACATAAAACACAAATATTTACCACAACACAAGTTCATCTTTCTTTCCGTCACTTAATTAAAAACAAAATATTACCGTCTCTTCAGTGTCTTGTTTGTTTAATGCAGAGTATGCAAGTCCGGCTGGAGGGTGGGAGGTAGGGACGGGTGGGAGGTAGGGACGGGTGGGAGGTGGGGACGGGTGGGATGGTGGGGACGGGTGGGAGGTGGGGACTGGTGAGGGGTGGGGTTGGGACTGGTGAGGGGTGGGGTGGGGACTGGGAGGTTGGTGGAGGTGGGCGGTGAGGGGAGAACTGGGGGTTGAGGAAAGAAAACAACGTATTTGAAAATAATTTGTGAGGCAGACCCCTTACGAGTAGTCCGCCATTACACTTGCTGATATCAACACTAAGGCAGGTTTACTAAGCTTGGTCGGCTCTTGTGATGGGTTTTCAAATTAGTTTTTTTAATCATCACCTCCCTCACCGAATTGGTTTTATTCTGTGCGTTCAGCCAATCACAATACTGAAGTTCCTGTTTAAAAAAATATATATCCAAACAAAATTCAATTGACGGAGATAAACTTTACACTTTCTGATGTCCTGCCCAATATCGGTGCACAGTTTGTTGTCCTTTGGCCGTTGTTGTAGTATTTACGATTCACAAGGAACAAAACAACACTATACGGTATTAATTGCTAAGCGTAACTGACAAACGGATTTTCGGTAGGGGTGATGGTCAGAAGATTGCCAATAAGTAAATTATTGGCGTTTATTGTAAGGCGTTTTAAGAAGCACGGAAAAGCTAACGCGTTAGTTTTCCTGGACTGTCATTAAGAATAAGACATTGTACCGCGTGTTGGGAATAACTGCTGTACAACACAGTCTTCAGGAAACAATAAAATTAAGAGAACTGTTATTTGGACACAATACGGAAAGAAATAGTGAAGAAAATATATAGAAAATTATGGAAATAAAGACAAAATAGGAAAAGGAGTCAACCAGTCAACAATAAATAATAATAAAAAAAATCGGGCCCGTTGTAAAGGTCGGTGGTCCAGACTCTGGGGTGGGAGCTTTAAACCACACTATGTACGCTCTGGTCTCGCTGCTACAGTGTAGCAGCGAGACCAGAGCGTACATAGTGTGGTTTGTACAGCTGTTCGCATCCATAAACACGCAATACGGTGAATTTCAGGATCGTTTAAAGTATTAATTTTTGCATTTACGGACCTTTAATCAACTTGTTCATCCTTATTTAAACTATCTTATTGAGTAATGATGTTAAAGTTTTAATCATATTTGAGTAATTAGTAATATTTTACACAAAATTCACCAACGACTAATGAAATCGGACAGCGCCCACGTAAAAATGGGCGGAGCCAAAACTAGTTTCAACTAGGCGAAATCCTTTTCAATTCTTTCACGCCATGAACTTTGCTTTAGATCCTATCCAATATAGTATATAGAATTATTTTTATTGCGATATCACAGTTTTTTATTGTCTTACATGCAGCCAACTCTTCAATATTAATCAAAATATTCTCCATAAGCGGCCATGATCAACATATTTACACAGCGTGTACGTGGGAGAAACTCCCTGATTGGTTGTTAGCTATTCTGGCCGCTTGGTCGCTGCTTAAGGCTAACGACTGATCGAGGTGTTAGCTCTTCCCTCTGAATGTTCCATGCGCACAGCTCAAAAGCAGCTTCTGCGCATACAGAATAGCTAACGCGTTAGCTCTTCCCTAAATCTAAACCGCCTTACAATAAACGCCTTATGAGTGGTTTAATGATTGGGTCAAGCGTTAACCAAATGACCAATAAGATTGTTAGGCCATAATATGAGGTGTCGATTATTTATTTTTTCATGTGCAATTCGTTTTATTGTTTACAACTATTTGTGCTGTTGTTTATCATTGTTTACAGGTATTGCGTCATTTATATTGTTGTTTATAGGTATATAATAATGGGTAAGGATTATAATACAAACAAGTGTTAACAATCAGTAGCAGGAAGCCATCACCTGTCTACACCAACGGAAAATTTATTTATACATGTGACGAGGCGAGACAATGAGTACAGACACGCTAGTAGAATATAGATGAGAAATGAAACACTCAGGAATTTGTGGTACAGGTAACATTAATTATTACTGAACTAACACCTGTCTTTATTATTATTATTAATGTTGTTGTAGTTATTATTTAGTATTATTATTATTGTTGTAGCTATTATTGTTATTATTATTATTATTATTATTATTATTATTATTATTATTATTATTTTAGTTATTATTATTATTATTATTATTATTATTATTATTATTATTATTATTTTAGTTATTATTATTATTATTATTATTATTATTATTATTATTATTATTAGCTAGTACTCTTGGTGTTATCTCGGATGGGAACAAGGTTGCCTAACTACCGCTTGAATTAATTGGTGATTAGAGTCAGTCGGAACTTAATCTTATACACAATCCCACCTTCACCCCCCAACACAATCCCTTCCTCACCCCAACACAATCCCTTCCTCACCCCCAAAATCCTTCACACTCCAACACAATCCCACCATCACCCCAACACAATCCTACCTTCACCTCCCAACACAATCCCTTCACCTCCCAATCACAACCCCCAACACAATCCCTTCCCCCCCAACTCCCACCTTCAACCCCAACACAATCCCACCTTCACCCCCAACACAATCCCACCTTCATCTCCTCACAATATCCTTTACACCCCAACAATCAATGCCTTCACAACAATCCTATTCACCCCAACACAATCCTTCCTTCACCCCCAACACAATCCCTTCACCCCCCAACACAATCCCTTCACCCCAACACAATCCCTTCACCCCAACACAATCCCACTGCACCCCAACACAATCCTTCCACCCCAACACAATCCTACCTTCACCTCCTTCACTCCTTCACCTTTCACCCCCAACACAATCCCTTCACCCCAACACAATCCTACCTTCACAACACAATCCCCTTCACCCCCCAACCTTCACCCCCCAACACAATCCTACCTTCACCCCCACCCCCAACACAATCCTACCTTCACCCCCAACACAATCCTTCCTTTTCACCTTCACCAACACAATCCTACCTTCACCCCCAACACAATCCTTCTTCACCCCCAACACAATCCTACCTTCACCCAACACAATCCTACCTTCACCCCAACACAATCCCTTCACCTCCCAACAATCCCACCTTCACCCCCAACACAATCCTACCTTCACCACCTCACAATCCTACCTTCACCCCCCACAATCCTACCTTCACCCCAACACAATCCTACCTTCACCCCACAATCCCACCTTCACCCCCAACGCAATCCCTTCACCCCCCAACACAATCCCACCATCACAATCCCAGGACCATTTGCGCCTTGATGTGATTGTCTGGGCTGGCGTTGGTAACAGCAAATATAAAGCAGCGGCGAAAAGCATCAAAGGCGCATCTAGAGTGACTGCCAGAGGATTTTTGCTCTCCGACTTGGCTATACTGGTGAGGGTGTCTGCCTACTGTGGAATGGCTGCCGTGAACAGTGGTTTGTGTATTGAGGTTTATATACTCTGATCTGGCTATTGTGTCGACGTGTATTCTTCTTTTATGATGTTTCAAGGTTTATACTCTGGATTGGGAACTGTGTATAGGGGATGATATTTTTTTATTGGGGGTTGGGGTTTTACTTCGATCTGGCTATTGTGTCTATATGAATTCTACTTTATTTAATGTGTTGTAAGGTTTATATCAATGATTGGCAACTGTGTACAAAGAAAAAGGGGGAATTGAGGTTTTATACTCTGACTTGGCTACTGTGTTTGTGTATATTCTTAGATTACTTTGTCCAGAGGTTAAATCTCTGAGATGGCAGCTGTGAACTATGATTATATCCTGGACTGGCTACACTGCTTGTTAATCCTCTCGTATACCATGTTATGAAGGTTATACTCTCATCTGGCAATTGTGCATTTTTCCTTCTGTTCCAAGGTTCATGACCCAAATCGGCAACTGTGCTTGTAAATATTTTTGTTTTAGCAAATTGTGTTTCGATGTGTATATTCCGAGCTGGCAACTATGTCAGTGTATGAAATCTAATTTTTTTATACTAAGGTTTATGTCCTAAATTGGCAACTGCGCTTGCATATATCCATCTTCTAAATTATGTTCCGAGGTGTATACTCTGAGCTGGCAGCTGTGTATTGTGGCTGTGTTGTGGGGATAATACACTGATATGGCTATACTGTTCTGTTTATCTCCTGGTTACCTTGTTCTGTAGTTTATACTCTGAGCTGGTAACTGTGCTAGTGTATTCTGGCTACGATGAGATTATTGGATCACCTGAATATTAGACACCCCAGCTTATTTCGCCTGATGAGTATACACCTTAACGTTACCTGTGGGTTATGTTATGTTGTTAGGGTAGATTAAGTTAGGTTAGGCTAGGTTAGGGTAGATTAAGTTAGGTTAGGCTAGGTTAGGGTAGATTAAGTTAGGTTAGGCTAGGTTAGGTTAGGCTAGGTTAGGCTATGTTATAACAGCTTTTGAAGCTGTCATATAACAGCCTTGAAGCTGTGCCTGTATGGCAGGCGAGAACTCCACCACTGAACACCTTATATAACAGTTTTTGGTAAACATCGACACTGATATACAGTCGGTAAGAACTTTTCGCTGCCACCTTATATAACAGCTTTAGAAGCTGTTATATTTGTAACAACCTTGGGTTGTCACCAATTGTAACAGCCACTTGTGAAGCAGTCACATTATGTAACAGTGTAGCCTTGTAGCTGACACCACTGTTACCTTATGTAGCTGTTTGTGGTTACCTGAGCTTGACTCTTGAGAGGAAACTCAACTGCTACATGTAAAAGTTTATGGGCTAAGTTTATAAAACCCAAATGGTCCGTTGTCCATTTATTTATAAAATTATACTGTGCACACTTAATAAAGATATCACCGTAATTAACACTAAGCTGTGAGTGTTAGTAGAGGACGGAGCTTATCTGGGATAAGCTTTAGATCAACGTCCTCCTCTCGTGAGAGTTGAGGAACTACTGGGCCAGGAGCGGTCTCTGAATTGGTTGACCTAAGGTCCAAAGAGATGCGACTTGAGAGTGGAAATTACTAATCACATGTTCAATAGATGATCACTTACAGCTCATGGAGGTGATAGAGTTATATAATATAAATGTATTAACCCATATTTAAGTGCCACTGTGTATCAAACAGGGGGCTAATACATTATATTAGATTAGGTTAGGTTCGGTTAGGTTAGGTTAGGTAGCTTAGGTTTGGTTGATGTTTAGGTTGGGTGATGTTATGTCAGGTTAGTGCTACGGTGTTTTAATCATAGGGTCAAATAAACTTGGGGTGTCTAATGGTCAGGCGATCCAACTTATTTGCGGAGGGATTTGTATTCTGGTTGGAACACTGTTTAACTTTTATAACAAGAGTCAGATATGATTACCACATCAAGGGATAATATTCCAATTTACTTCCTCTCATAAACTTCATATTAATAACAAGGTTGACCCTATTTTTTGTAAGGACTCTTGACCTTGGGAGGTGGAAGGAAGGTTCAGCTGAGGACAAAATTAGCTGAACACTTAGTTATATCTGGGCATCAGCTTGTGGGTCATATATGATTGGTTTATATATATATTGTAATAATGTTGCTTTTCATCATAAATTACGTAGAAACCAAAAAAAAAAAAAATTAAAATCATTAACAGAAAAAAAAAATCTGAAAAGTACATTAAAATTACAATCCTCCTCAAGTGCTTACATGGCCGATACTGTACTGCCGAGTGTCCAAAGAATTTTCTCCACAACTGTACCGACCGACCAATCGCATATATTTTAAATTACGAGACGAAAAAATAAAAGTCAATCAAGAGCAAATAAAGAAGCATTACCAACATGACCCAGAAAGTTATTATTTGTAAGGGGAGGTAAGGGGGATGGAGGGGGGGGGGGGAATTTAACCCCTTGTATCCTTCCCCCCCTTAACATATGTCTCCCCTCCCTTCCCTTCCCCTTCCCTCACGAGCACACATCTCTATTCCTTGCACAAATTAAACCTGGACAGTATAGCCGGTGCCGAGTAAGCAACTGTACTGCCACGCTCACTGAATGCAATTTCACCCTCAATATGTATAGAGATTCACTAACGGCAAAATCTAGTTTAGCAAGAGTTTAGGGGCGTATATATTTGAGACAGACGCTTTACCTGTCGATAGAAGGAGTGACACCGACAGACGTGGCGAAATGAATGACAGCTGCGCCTCTATAAAAGTGAAACAGAAAATGCCGTCACTATTCCCAGGTTGAAAATGATGGACTGGCTTTCAAGGTACACGTGTATATATATATTTTTAGTGAAAAACACTGTCATGACATGGAAGCTACATCCTGCTCGCTCCATCATGCAAAATGTTGGCAGCTCTTCGAAAAGACCAACACCTGTAGACCGAGGCTGAGCTTGCTAATATTTCACAGAGATCTCAAAACACTCCAAAATTTGTGGGTGAAGTAACCAAACTCTTACCCTAACCCTTCAATACTTTATGTCATCTGTACATACTGTAGTTTTGTGTATATTTATAGTGACGAAACATATTGTAACAGAACATATTAATAATGCTTTAGTAATAATTGCTGAAACCCAAGTTTAGCTGTACCTGCATGATTAATAAAATAAAGCTGGGTATAAAGTTAATCCTGGTATTATTATTATTTTGAAGATCAGGCTCAGAATAATACAGTTAAATGTTTCATTAACTCGTCTTCTGTTTATTTCTCCTGCCTGCTAACACACTCTGTTCTCTAATTAATCTCTGGTAATTCTGCTGCTTTGTATTTTTTTTTAATATCTAAGTCCTTCAAACAGCCAGTGTTATGAAGTACCGTTTACCATGTCATTAGAAGCGGTGTGTAGTGCACATTACTCCCTGCAGTTCAAGCACTTAAATATAAACAAGCTGCATAAGAGCTGATCAATTGCTGCATTAAGCTGAACTTGGAAAATATTCTTTATTCGTGAAAGTCTTCAGTCATGCCGTAAATGATGGAGACACAGCTAACTAAACATAGCCAAACACCAGCTAACACAGCTAACTAAACATAGCCAAACACCAGCTAACACAGCTAACTAAACATAGCCAAAAACAGAGAAGGGAAATAGCTATACTGTAGACATATCACCCCCCACCCCCTCCCCCACCACCAGTACTATCCACCTGAAATTTGTAACTCACTAATTCTCACTCCCTTTATCCGATACACAAAAGTACGACACACACACACACACACACATACATATTTCCTTTAATCAGAGTTGAATGGATTCAGAGTCTCATATTTCCCTTTTATTGTTCTGCTACAATACTCATTGGGAATCAACATGAATCTACACAACGGCCTGGTTATTACAATCCTACATAAAGCATAGCACACTAAAACACAAGTATAATTATTACACCAAACACCACACCGGAGGCCCTCGCTGACCCTCTGGCGTGTGGTTTCAGGAACGGTAAATGTCAAAGGTACACTGCAGACGCAAATATATGACAACAATATCTGATGCTTACTAGAGGTCGCTGCAGGACTGGACTTTGAAAAACACGGAGACGTTTAAAATGATTCTATTTCAGGTAAAGTTTACTCTGACTGTCTCAATACATTATTAACCAATTAAGATTATTTGCAAACTAACATTGATGATTTTTTATAACATCGACAATATGCAATATTTTGAAAGGTTAGATTAGCAGTGTCATCATATGCAGTATATTTCACTTTACATCAGTATTACTTTAGATAACTTGGGATTGATTAAAATTTACTACTATTTTAATTATTTATTATTCTTGACTATTAACATCGATAACAATTAGTATTATCTACTTCTTGTTTATCTATTTACTATTACAGCTATTGTCGGGAATCTTGGAATTCTGATTCACGCATGCACATTGGTGGTAGGGCTGCAGACCAGGAGCTACACTCTCAAAATCCGGAACAAATTAATTATGATTATTGTTTAGGTGAATTAATTGGAGTAGTCTATGCACTAATTCATTAGAAAATCCTGGTGTAAGTGTTTCACAAACGGATTATAAAACTTGCACCATGTTACTAATCGTTCATGGCGTCTGATGTTGACCTACGCCACGATAAGTTATAACCCGAGACCATCTAAACCAGTGTTCCCCAACCCTGTGACCCAAGCCATCTACTAGTGTGACCCGACGGACTATTGTGACCAGGTGCTGTGACCCAGGAGCAGCTGTGACAGACATTGTGACCCACAAAAATCAGTGAACAAGTCAATCTCTATATCCTGTGCAGTGGCGGATTTCCCAATAGGCACATGAGGCGCGTGTCTAGGGACCCCCAACCTTTGGGGGCCCCCGACCACACACATAATATGAAAGCGTATATACAGTAAGAGCAGTAATTAGGTAAAAAAAAAAGTGGCAGCGACAAGAAATATTGCCCCACGATTCAACTTGCTTGCTGCAACTATCTAGCAAAAAAAAAAAATCACACTGAAAGTATCCAATGCCATAATTATGTAGTTTGTGAAGGGGCGTGGCTGCACAAATGAATTGTATGTGTAAGTGTTTATTATTATTTTGTACTTTGTGCTGTAAGTGTAAATCTATTGATAATTTTTTCTGGTTAAATGCAACTTATTGTAATATACTTGTAGTGTACACTCACACAGAAGTATGATTCTCCTATTAATTGTATCCTTTTTATGATGACAACTTTTTATGTGACCAAAGGATATGGAGGTGCTTAGAACTGTGACCTAGTGTTGAGAACACTGATCTAAACCACCATAAATGCAGTGGCCAAAATATTGTCCCAACTCTAATGTTCTTGCATATTGGCACCAGAATCAACAGTCAGGTTTGATAACTTACAATAAATAAACTCTTAAGTTATAACAAGTAAAGGAAAGGTTTCTTAACTGGTGTAGGAGATGGTGGTTGGAGAAGTCTATTGGACACGTGGAAATGTAATAGAAGATTACGTCATGATGATTGTAAGTCTTGAGATGAACATATTGATTAGATCAGTGGTATTTCACTCCATTCCCCCCTTGAGGAATTTTCACCATCCTCGTGGCCTCCTTCATTATTCTCCCAACCCCCCACAAATAATGTTGAAAAATAAAATGCAGATGAAGAGAAGTGTACAAATATTTCACCCACGTAAAGCAGCGACCACATGAATTATGAAACAAAATAAGTAACACCAATTACGGAGTATATTATGCTTGAGTCAAGCTCAAACACAATATATGGTTCAGAGACAATACTCTCCACTGTTTTCGTGATGGTATCCCAGGCCAGACTGAGATCATTCGGTCCTATCACCACTTGCAAAGGGATGACGCACGGACACGTACTGAACAAGTCAGTTCAGCAGCTCGGTCCAGCGCCTGTCACACAGACAGGGACTGGACCTGTGAAATCTTAATAATCAGTAAAAAATAAAAAAAAATTAGCACCTGAGTTTGTAAATATTAAAATTGTATTGTCGTTATGATTAAACAAAATGCCAAAAAAGAATGAAAATTCTCTTCTGCCAAGTCAAAATAAGTAATACAAGTTTTGTTTAATTCAGATTCTCAACATTATTTGGAAACGTACAATTTATAACAGCTCGCCGTGGCTCCCCTAAATTCTTGCCGTGGCTCCCTTGGGGGCCATGGCCCCCAGGTTGAGAACCACTGGATTAGATGTTAGATGATGCGACAATATCTAGTGATTTGTAGATTTCCTCGCCTGGGGTTAGATGCGTCCGTCTCCTATGGAGTACATTACGATTATTAATTTGAATATGTTGCGAGTCCCTGGTCGTTGTTGCTCCCTGGAGCGTTGTTGCTGGACTGAAACTTTGAAGTAAATTATTCTAGGCCTAGTATTGGTTATCTTCTAAACTGTAATTTATAATTGTTTTTTATTCGGTAAACTTATTATTAAATTGAACAGTGAGTTTTCATTAAATTTGGCATTCATACAGAGCGTAGTTTAGAAGATAGAATTTCCACTTCCTCCCTAAGTTCTAGTCATTTCGCAACATGTTTATGCAAACACCTTGTTTACCCATTAGAATAACTAAGCTTATAAGATTGCATACTATTGAATATTTTAATACATAGACGTAGTATAAAGAATTACTTAAGGTACATCGCAATATTTTTCGCGACAGCTGTTTTATCATTTATGTCTGTTAACTGTCAGTGGCGGGTGTGAAAATGTCAGTACCCCGCGGTCTCTTCCAGCCGCCCTCCGGAGCAGCAGTCGCCATTAAAACTTTACCCTCATTATTTACCTAAAATCAAAATTTCACCAAGGTCGGCAGTTTAGATAATCACCTAATCATCTTTTATTATGTGTTAATAATGACCCTCATTACTCTTGTGAATTTTACACCACACTCTTCAATATAAGGCGTTTATCGTAAGGCGGTTTAGATTTAGGGAAGAGCTAACGCGTTAGCTATTCTGTATGCGCAGAAGCTGCTTTTGAGCTGTGCGCATGGAACATTCAGAGGGAAGAGCTAACACCTCGATCAGTCGTTAGCCTTAAGCAGCGACCAAGCGGCCAGAATAGCTAACAACCAATCAGGGAGTTTCTCCCACGTACACCCTGTGTAAATATGTTGATCATGGCCGCTTATGGAGAATATTTTGATTAATATTGAAGAGTTGGCTGCATGTAAGACAATAAAAAACTGTGATATCGCAATAAAAATAATTCTATATACTATATTGGATAGGATCTAAAGCAAAGCGCATGGCGTGAAAGAATTGAAAAGGATTTCGCCTAGTTGAAACCAGTTTTGGCTCCGCCCATTTTTACGTGGGCGCTGTCCGATTTCATTAGTCGTTGGTGAATTTTGTGTAAAATATTACTAATTACTCGAATATGATTAAAACTTTAATCAGATTAAAATAATGTATAAGTTCATCATGACAAATGGATGTGGATAAAACAACCTAACAGAACTACCATTATTACTCCCAGAAACACTTACATAAACACGCAAGGAAACAAACACATATTTTGCGTCATTGTGACCAGGACAAACCTCATTAAATCCCCAAATAAAGTCGACTTCACTTGTTGTGTTAGTTCCAAAACTATTTTTCAAAACTTGTAAAAAACAATAACATCGTCCTTTAACTAGGATTTATAACCGGCGGGTAATGGCACCTAAAAATACATTATTCATAGACAAATGTAATGTTCCCACTTCACGCACACGACTGCAGATATACTTCGTTATGTTACTGTCATGTTAAGTCCTGAAATTACACGACTTTAGAATTTTGGGAGCTACAGCTTGAATTATAAATGAATTCACAGAGCACGAACCAACAAACACTAACTGAACTAAACCAAAGTAGACTCCCCCAAAATAAGCTAAGAATACGGTGGATAAGATAGGTTTAGTTTAGTTGATTAATGTTGCATGTAATCGTAAATGATTTATAACGTAACCCGCCTTTCTGGGACTTCAACCGGGCTTACTTAGATAGCACGTTGTATTATTTATGTTGGGTTTAGAGCGCATTACATAGGGCGGCGGCAGAGTGGCTACAATGCTCACTTCCTGGCCTAAATGTCGCCTAACTTTACAGATGGTGGTCGTGTACAGTACCGTCCACACTGCTTCCTTGTGTACTAAAGAAAAAAAAATGTCTACAGGTTAATGAATCACCTCAAGGGACCCACTTTTACTTTAAGGTTATATCCACAGCTTCGTCAAATACAGTAACATTCGACACTTTAGTCAAGTACTACGGGAGGTCATTTGTGTTTACCTCTGGAGATATATCTATTAAATTTCAATTATTAATGACTAGTGTATTGTATGTACTAACCTGGACTACGTGCTTAATGGCTCCAATAGTTAATAGGGTCAAAATTTTACATAAAAAAAACATGTAAAAAGTAAAATATAAAAAGTGAATAATAGTTTTTGGTTTAGATACTTAAGCTGTCACAGGTAGAAAGGTAGCCGTTTATTAATGCTTCAAGAGCTTCTAGATGCACCCAATAATCACCGTCCAGCTTGAAATATTCCCAGGCATATGAATGTCCAACTTCATTACACTGCGCACTTCTCGCTCTCTTGTTTTATAAAGCCAGGAATGGAAGGCATGATAAGTGGAGGTATTGAGACGGTTTTCATCTGTTATTAGAAAGAGTGATACATTACTGAAAGCTTTGATTTACTATGTAGGCACAATGTGTATTTATGAGGCAGGTAACGTGAGAGAGAGAGAGAGAGAGAGAGAGAGAGAGAGAGAGAGAGAGAGAACATGACTGAACTTTTCTCATATTCCACTTAATGAATTTCAAGGTAGATGGCGTGTCCGGCTGTGGAGGTTCATCGCGTGTGAACGGGACCAACTGAAACAATGACAGCAGGAACGAGGCAAGGAAATAGAAGTGTTAGATTGGAGTGAGCGAGAGGCGGTTAAAATTAACATCACCCAACTCTTCACTGTATACATATTAAAAGAATTGCGATGAAAATGCACCAGTATTCATGAACGTAATATAAAGAGAAATATTAATGTGTTACGTCATAAAAAAGTTATTAATTCTTTTACTAATAGAGAGGCTACTTTGGATATTTTATTTCGTTAACGCCAGACGATTTTATTCAGCTTAGAAGCGACTCCGCACACAATGGGCTATACAAACAACCTAAACAGCACTAGAGGGAATAAAGATGGTAATTCGATTATAATAATAGATGGAACATAATGCAAGCCTAATAATTAAGCTGTGGCGATGATGGGACATATAATCACTGAATTTCAATTAGGAAAATAAAAGATAACTCAATTATTAAAGATGCTATACCATTAAATTAAAAAAAATATATCGAAAAATATTCTATATATTAATCAGGTTGAAATATCTCATTATTTTTTTTAAATATTACATAGATACAATAATGGAAAAAAAACGTATGTAGAATTAACGAAGACATATTGCAATAAAAAACTAGATAAATGACATAGCAATATTAATAAAAAAAAATAGTGAGTATAAGAGAAGAGGTTTGAGAAAAAATATTAGGGGTGAAAAGAGGAATTCTAGGAAGGCTGAGGAGAACACTAGTCATCATCACGGTACCTGGTTCTGTCACGCTCAATGTGAGACGTTCCATAAACAAGACAAAAAGCGAAAGAAAATTATATGAAGTGGAGAGAAAGAAAATTATTTAAGAAAAGGATAGACATAGAAAAATAATAAGACGAATAGATAAGTAAACAGGAATAAAATAATAGAGAATATAAATAACATAGAAAAAATATAATGAACAGATATTTAATAACATAATATAACGAATAAATACGAAATAAAAAAAGAAAATCATATTAGAAATTGTGAAGGAAATGCAAGACTTATATCTCTCCCAATTACTGAGGAAGTGAGCAAGTTTTTTCTCTTCAGTACCGATCACACACACACACACACACACACACACACACACACACACACACACACACACACACACACACACACACACACACACACACACACACACACACACACACACGACTCCCTGGACACCCCTAAAAATCTGAACCTCAACCATCAACATTATTCACTTGGTAAAATAATCATACCTGTGTCCTTACGCATAGGTCAGATTCTTTAAACAGTTGGTGATTTTAGTGTTGCAATTTTGTGATCGTAACTAAATTTCAAACTGTTATATTTTGGCCCATGCATTAACAAGCGTGAATGTAATTACCTGCATTAGTAAAAATGACGGTAATTAACGATTAATCACGTGGTAATCATCAGTTGATTTAAATTTACATTGGTTAGACTGAATAAAGATTTCTCTGTGTGTGTGTGTGTGTGTGTGTGTGTGGGTGAATATTTCAGTCTCAGGATAAACTTGTCTCCTCCTGTGGCCGGTAGTACACTCAGGCTTACTGGTGTCGAGCTAAACCGGTCGGCGTTTTATTGTGTAATACTGTAGTTTATATTATTATTATTATTATTATTACTACAATTATTATTATCATTAACATTATTATTACCATTATTTATCCTATCATCATTATTATTATTCCTCTTATTATTATTATTATTATTATTATTATTATTATTATTATTACTATTATTATTAGTAGTATCATCTTGACGTAAACACAACCTCAACAAATTCGTTGCCAAATTTGCCCATAACCTTTGATACAGACGTGAATTGGTAACTTTACATTTAGCCAAATGCCATGGTAAACTTTATCAAATTACGTATTAACAGCTCAAGAAGTTACAGACAGACAGATGGGAGTCAATGATAAAATTCGTCACCGCTGATGCAGAATTCCAAGCTAGATTTTGTTTTCTTTTTATTGAATCCAAGACCATTATATTTTCAGCGGAATCTGTGAATAATTCGTGACTATTATAAATAAATCTGAATAAGAATTAATTGTGATGTGAAAACTCGTCTGACTGTAAACTTAAACTAAGGCTTCAAGATGACTAGCCAAAAATGGAAGAGAAAATGCACCAAGACTCTACCGAAATGAGGAGTAGTCTCGTAATTCCCGGTAAGGAGACATTGCAGAAGAGAGACGAAGGAAGGTGCTTGATGGAGTATGGTGGGAGATGCCTCTTGATTGGCTGCCTCCTTCGTCTTGTCCACCAATCGCAGCCACGCCTGTTTTTTTTTCCACAGGTCGGAGGACGAGTACGGATTAACGATTGATAAGGACATATATGAATTACCCAAACCTCTGATTGGCCACCTTATTTGTTACCTCCACCAATGGCATGGCACCTTCGTGACTTGTTTGTTGTTTTAATCCTAGTGCAGATAGGAACAAACACGAGTAAATAAAAGTTGTAGAAAACTAATACAAAAAAATCTCGAGTTACTAAAGTTACAGTAATCGAATCGAAACTTTGTAATATAATGACTCCTATCTTAGGTGGGATTCGACCTGGGGCGCTTTTTGAGTTTGGAAAATAGTAAGTGAAGATGTTATCTGTCTACAGCCACAGCAAGACGATCACAGGTTAACAGCTGAAGCGAGACAACAACAGCTGAGGGAAGACGACAACAGGCAAACAACCCAAGCAATAAAACAAGAGAACGGTATTAACACAGCTAAAATTCGTTCTCTAACAGTCACAGCACGGCAACACGAGCTAGGTTATACAGCAACATCAACATAGACATACAGCAGCCTCAGCAACACTATAGCAACAGCAGCAAGAGAGCCAAAACCAAACACACACAGCAGGACAACCACAGCAAGACGGCCACACTGCCGCAGCAAAATGTGACTGACAAAGTATTCACTGGAATGGAATAAAAGAAAATGGAATTTTCCGAGGTGTGACTTTATGGCCGCGCTGCAGTTCCTCAAGGGGGGAGCTGTCCCCCCTCCCCCTTCCCCTTCCTGGAGAAGGGGAAGAGGAGGGGAAGAGAAGGATATATCCTGGAAAAAGTAAGGAGGGAAGGGAGAGGAAGAGAAAGATATAAGAGGAGGATGTTCGTGAAGGAGGGTGGACAGGCTTCCTCAGTCTCAGGGGACACTTGACTCAACTGCCCTAATAAACCAAAATCGTACAATTATCTTGTCAATAAAGGCGTTAAACTAAAGGATGGTGGGACCGTGGGTGGTCCCTGGATTCGTAAGGTGTGAAGAAAGAGGAAGAGGTGGTAAAAAAAAGGAAAGGGAAGCGCAGAGATTAAAAAGGAAATGATAAAGAATGCAAGGGTGGTGGTAGAGGAAGAAGAGAAGGAAAAGGGAGAGCGAGGGGCTGTGGATTGGAGGAGGAGGAAAGAATGTGGTTTCTAGGAGGTAGATGTAAGAGTAATGGTGGTTGGTCTCGGGGGAATTTTTTCACATAGATAAAGAAGTGGGTGAAAGAAGACTAGCGGGATAAGGGGGTTAATAATTGGAGGATAATGAAGAAGTGAAGGAGTGTACTTAACGAGCTTGAACACCTTGCCACTAACTAAAGGCGTTTTAAGATGCACGGAATAGCTAATGCGTCAGCTTTCCCGGACTGACATAAATAAAAAAAAAAAGACATTTGTACCGCGTTTTGGAAATAACTGTTGTACAACAAAGTCTTCACAAAACAATAAAATTAGAACTGTTATATGGACACAATACAGAAAGAAAAAGTGAAGGAAATCTACAAAAAAATATGGAAAGAAAAACAAAAAGCAAAAAGTCAATCAGTCAACAAATAACCATGGCGGATTGATCCATTTTTTATACAGGAAAGGTGCAGTATGTTCTCTCTTGTCTCGCGGCTACATTGTTGTTTACAGGTGTTCGCATGTAATACACACGCAATTCGACGAATTTCAGGTTCGTTATGTCTTAATTTTTGTACTTACAGAACTGTAATAAACTTTTCACCCTTATTCAAAGTATCTTATGAGTAATGATATTAAAGTTTTAATCATATTTGAGTAATTATCAATATTGTTACACGAAATTCACCAACGGCTAATAAAATCGGACAGCGCCCACTTAAAAATGGACGGAGCCAAAACTGGTTTCAACTCGGTGCAATTCTTTTAATGTTTGTTTTTTTTCACGCCGTACGCTTTGTTTTAGATCCCATCCAGTAAACTGCCGTATATAGAATTATTTTTACTATTATATCAGTTTTTTTATTGCCTTACATGCCCTTAACTCTTCAATATTCAATATTAATCAAAATATTCTCCATAAGCGGCCATGATCAGCGTATTTTCAGTGAGAGAAATCGCTGATTGGTTGGTAGTTATTTGGGCCGCTTGGGAGCTGCACAAGGCTAACGCCTGATCGAGGTGTTAGCTTTTCCCTCTGAACGTGTCATGCGCAGAACTCATAGCAGCGTCTGCGCATTCAGAATAGCTAACGTGTTAGCTATTCCGTGCATTGAAAACGCCTTAATTAAGCTAATAGTGTAGTGGAATCGTACATTGGGCTGGTTATTGTAGCTAATTTATGGCTGTTTGTCTGGTTGGTGTCTGGGGGTGGTAGGGAGCTGGTGGTGGAGAGGGGGAGGAGCGGTCTCTGGGGGTGGTGGAGAGGGGGAGAGCGGTCTTCTAGGGGTGGTGGAGAGGGAGGGCGGTCTCTGGGGATGGTGGAGAGGGGGAGGAGCCGGTCTCTGGGGGTGAGAGAGGGGAGGAGCGGTCTCTGGGGGGTGGTGGAGAGGGGGAGGAGCGGTCTCTGGGGGTGGTGGAGGAGGGGAGAAACAGTCTCTGGAGAGGGGGGTGGTGGTGGGCTAATGGTGGAGTTGAGGGAGGAGGGCCAGTCTGTTGGGGGTGATGGTGGGGGAACAGTCTGGGGTGATGGTGGAGGAGAGAGGGAGGAACAGTCTCTGGGGGGTGGTGCTGGAGGAAGGGGGTATGAAGGTCGTAACCCAGAAGGTGACTTGAGACTGGTGATGGTATGAGGCCATGACCAGACGCCCACCAAGTTTTATATCTCCCGCTACTGTAGCTATGATTACCCCAGCACCCAGCGTGTGTGTGTGTGTGTGTGTGTGCGTGTACATGTGTGCGTGTGTGTGTAACTAATTATGTGTTTTTGTATTTGAGTCTGAGTGTAGATTGTTACTATTTTATTATTATTATTATTATTATTATTATTATTATTATTATTATTATTATTATCTTCACTATTATTACTATTATCTTTACTATCAGTACTATTATCTTTACTATTATTACTATTATCTTCACTATCATTACTACTAGTGGATGAATACAGACAAGTTATGAGGGCCCCTGAACCACGCCACACCCACCACAATCAACCAACTTCAGGAAAATTTGATTTTTGTTGGTGTGGTGATGAGTCCTTGTGAATGATTAGCTCTCCTCCTCCTCCAGGGTGTGTGATCGGCTCATTTCCTCCTCCTCCAGGGTGTGTGATCAGCTCTCCTCCTCCTCCAGGGTGTGTGATCAGCTCTCCTCCTCCAGGGTGTGTGATCGCTTTTTCCTCCTCCTCCAGGGTGTGTGATCAGCTCTCCTTCTCCTCCAGGGTGTGTGATCGGCTCCTCCTCCTCCTCCTCCTCCAGGGTGTGTGATCCCTCCTTCTCCTCCTCCAGGGTGTGTGATCGCCTCCTCCTCCTCCAGGGTGTGTGATCAGCTCTCCTCCTTCTCCTCCTCCAGGGTGTGTGATCAGCTCTCCTCCTCCTCCTCCAGGGTGTGTGATCAGCTCTCCTTCTCCTCCAGGGTGTGTGATCAGCTCCCTTCTCCTCCAGGGTGTGTGATCAGCTCTCCTCCTCCTCCAGGGTGTGTGATCAGCTCTCCTCCCCTCCTCCAGGGTGTGTGATCAGCTCTCCTTCTCCTCCAGGGTGTGTGATCCCGGCTCCCCTCCTCCAGGGTGTGTGATCAGCTCTCCTCCTCCTCCTCCTCCAGGGTGTGTGATCGGCTCTCCTCCTCCTCCAGGGGTGTGATCAGGGTGTGTGATCAGCTCCTCCTCCAGGGTGTGTGATCAGCTCTCCTCCTCCAGGGTGTGTGATCAGCTCTCCTCCTCCAGGGTGTGTGATCGGCTCTCCTCCTCCTCCTCCTCCAGGGTGTGTGATCAGCTCTCCTTCTCCTCCTCCAGGGGTGTGTGATCAGCTCCCCTTCTCCTCCAGGTGTGTGATCAGCTCTCCTTCTCCTCCAGGGTGTGTGATCAGCTCTCCTTCTCCTCCAGGGTGTGTGATCAGCTCTCCTTCTCCTCCAGGGTGTGTGATCGGCTCTCCTCCTCCGGTTGGTTCTTGGGAGGTAATTTAGCGCCACAAAGACGCCGGGAAAAAGCCTTCTGTTTTTGGCTTAGTCGTCGTAATTAGGGATTTTTTTTGCTCTTTCTTTCTTTCTTTCTTTGTTTATCTCTTTTCTCTCTTTCTCTGTCTTTCTATATCAGTCTGTCTGTCTTTCTGTCTCTCTCTTAATCTCTACCTCTCCCTTTCCTCTCTGTGTTTCTTTATCTTTCTATGTTATTCTTTCTTTTCGTTCTCTCTCTCTCTGTTTCTTTCTTATCTTTTTGTCTTTCTATATCTTATTTTCTCTCTCTCTCTCTCTCTCTCTCTCTCTCTCTCTCTCTCTATCCAATTTATCCTTCTTCCAATCACTACTTCTCTCAATCCCTAAATCCACCAATAGGAACGCGTCTTTCATAGTACTAAGAGCCAATCACAGGGAGGTAAAAGACGCGGCAATCAGCAATTTCTCTGTCTTACTCTTTCTCTCCTATGCCAATATTTCTCACTATAATGAGGATTCATCGACAGGGAATACGTCTCATCTCAGCACTATTACTCTCAGACCAGCACCATCAGCCCTATACTCTCAGCCCCAGCACCATCAGCCCTATACTCTCAGCCCCAACACCATCAGCCCTACACTCTCAGCCCCAACACCATCAGCCCCAACACCATCAGCCCTATACTCTCAGCCCCAACACCCTCAGCACTCTAACTCTCAGCATCAGCATCAGGGGCAGTGTGGAGGCTAACACGAGCTGGCCGGGGATCTACCAATCTGTACTTTCTAAACCTCAGATTGTCCAGAGATCGTAAACTGTTAAAGATTGTTTCACTCATAACTGGAGACGTGAGGGTGTTATCGTAGCCAGAACCTCAAGTTACGATACAATGATGGATTCTCAAAAATTGTCTCCTTAGTTAATATCTCTCTCCCCTTCCCCCCCCCCTCCCCTCTCCTTCTCCTCCTTAACCCTACATCTAGATAAGTTGTAATGTATCTTATTTATTCGTTTCAATTCACTTTACAAAGATGGATTCTCTAGTGATCTTAACTTCTTGAGTACCACGGCATTAACCCCTTGAGTACCATGACATTAACCCCTTGAGTACGATGATATTAACCCCTTGAGTACGATGGCATTAACCCCTTGAGTACCATGAAATTAAACCCTTGAGTACGATGGCATTAACCCCTTGAGTACCATGACATTAACCCCTTGAGTACGATGACATTAACCCCTTGAGTACCAAGACATTATCGTCTTGGGTACCATGGCATTAACCCCTTGAGTACGATGACATTAACCCCTTGAGTACCATGACATTAAACCCTTGAGTACCATGGCATTAACCCCTTGAGTACCATGACATTAACCCCTTGAGTACCATGACCTTATCCTTCGAGTAAATGATACTAGTTTTAACCCCTTGAGTATGATGATCTAACGCCATCATACTAAATGGGTTAAAGTTAAATTCCCATCCCCCTTAACTAGAAATATGAGAATTTAACTTCAATACCTCAAGTAGCGATAAAATGATGAAATCTTAAATTGATCGTAAGTTAATTTTTTCCCTCTTAACTGGTGCTGTGAGAAAGCATTACACTGGCTGACTTAAGCTGCGGCACAAAGACGGATAGTTAGTGTAGCGGTAAAAGAACTTATCCTTGAGATTTGTTAAAGTTTCGAAACTAACATAAATTTGTTTAAAGTTCCTGGAGTTAAGAAATTCCACCTGACGTATTGCCTTACTCTGCCTTGTTCACTTTTTGTTCTGTAACATGATTACATTTTTTGAGGAGCTTTGTAAGTTAAATATTTCCCTCTGACTGAAGTTAATATTCGTTGACTGAAGCTAATATTTCCCTCTGACTGAAGTTAATATTCCACTGAAGTTAATATTCCCCCTGACTGAAGTTAATATTCCCCCTGACTGAAGTTAATATTCCCCCTGACTGAAGTTCATATTCCACTGAAGTTAATATTCCCCCTGACTGAAGTTAATATTCCCCCTGACTGAAGTTAATATTCCCTATGACTGAAGTTAATAATATTCCTGACTGAAGTTAATATTCCTCTGACCAAAGTTAATACTGACCGAAGTTAATATTCCCTTGACTGAAGACTGAAGTTAATATTCTCTCTGACGGAAGTTAATATTCCCCTGACTGAAGTTAATATTCCCCTGACTGAAGTTAATAATATTCCTCTGACTGAAGTTAATATTCTGACGGAAGTTAATTTTCCCCTGACTGAAGTTAATATTCCCCTGACTGAAGTTCATATTCCACTGAAGTTAATATTCCCTGACTGAAGTTAATAATATTCCCTGACTGAAGTTAATAATATTCCCCCTGACTGAAGTTAATATTCGTTGAGTGAAGTTAATATACCCCCTGACTGAAGTTAATAATATTCCCCCTGACGGAAGTTAATATTCCCCCTGACTGAAATTAATATTCCCTCTGACTGAAGTTAATATTCGTTGAGTGAAGTTAATATACCCCCTGACTGAAGTTAACACTATTTCCCCTGACTGAAGTTAATAATATTCCCCCTGACTGAAGTTAATATTCGTTGAGTGAAGTTAATATGCCCCCTGACTGAAGTTAATAATATTCCCCCTGACTGAAGTTAATATTCCCCCTGACTGAAGTTAATATTCCCTCTGACCGAAGTTAATATTCCCCCTGACTGAAGTTAATATTCCCCCTGACTGAAGTTAATAATATTCCCTCTGACCGAAGTTAATATTCCCCCTGACTGAAGTTAATAATATTCCCCCTGACTATAAATACAATGTCTTAAGTAGTTTTTCTTATAACTGAAATACGAGAAAAAATATAAATAAAATATCCTATAAACTTCATCATATAAATTCCTCAATTCTCAAAAACGATCGTAAGTTAAATTATTTTCCCTGAACTGGATATAATAAGAGTGCATCGAACCAACTTATGTTAGGCTTACGTATCAAAATGGCGACGATATTGCACCGAGACTTGACTATAAACCAGATGCGTTCTCGTCGTCTCAGATTGGAGGAAGGAAAAATATACGTTGGAATATTTTGTGATTTGGGAAACTGGCGTTCGACTTTTTTTTTTATTATTTTGTGATTATTTTTTTTTTGTACGTGTGTGTGTCAGTTTGTGTCAGTTTATTTGTGCGTCTCTGCTTGTTTGTTTGTCTATTTGTTTGTGTATGTATGTATGTGTGTGTATGTGTGTGTGTGTGTGTGTGTTTTCAGTCTACCAAATATAGTTGTAATATATTCGTTAATTTACCTTTTTTTTTCATTAATCAGACATAACTGCCATAATGAATCTCAACCACCACCACTACCATGAATGCACACTACCAACTACCATAGTTACCATTAGGTACCCCCTACCATTGAAACTATTACCTCTGCTACCACCACCATCACCATCACCACTACCACCAGTAATACCAGTGGTGGTGGTGGTGGTGGTGAAAGTTAATGAGGTGGTTGATCCCCCCTAAGACCTACAAGGGGCGGGGGCAGGGGGCCAGGTATGGTAGAAGGGGCAAGGGTATGGGAGCAAAGACACAGTGGACAGGAGAGAGAGAGAGAGAGAGAGAGAGAGAGAGAGAGAGAGAGAGAGAGAGAGAGAGAGAGTCGAGTTTATTTAGGGGAAAAACCAGGGAATTATCCCTCGTTTGGGGGAAATTGTAGGATATTGCTTGGCGCGGCGGAGGTGGGGTAGGTGGGTGGGGAGGGGCGATAGAGGCGAGAAGGGAAGAAGGGGGAAGGGGGAGGAGGGAGAATGGAGGGGGGGGGGAGATGGAGGGTACCAGCAGGAAAACCCGCCCTCGCTGAGTCAATGATTTCATGGATAATTTAATGTTAAGAAAAGTGTTAGTTAGGCGGGTGCAAGGGAAGGTAATGGATCTATTTGGGGAAGATTAATGTGTCGTGATATTTGATAATGAGTTTGGTGGATATTACTCGAGTTTGTTCGTATGTGATGTTTTACGCTTGAGACTAAGAATAAGAAGGAAAAAAATTTAGGTTTTGAAAAAGTCAATAATGAAAAAAAAAATGACAATAATAATAAAACCAGCTATAAGAAAAAAAATTACAGCATAATAAAAATAATAATAATATAATCATTAATATCATCATTATTATTTTTATCATCACTGTTACAAATAATAAGAAAAGCCATGATAAACAGCCTCGTCTCAGGAACTACACACACACACACACAGTCTCCAGACCACTGAACCTTCATAACACAGCCAACAAAATACTCCAGTGACCAAAATATCACCCCACGATGATACAAACACAGTCAGTATCTTGTGTCGTTTATGTAATATAGATGGGCAAAAATAATGATAAAAAAAATTGAAAACGGAAGAAAAGAGACAAAAATAAATCCGGTGTTTATTGGTATAGATTGATAAAGATAAAAACAAAGAGAAGAATAAAAAAAGAGAAGAAACAAAGTAATAAATGAGAGAAAAAAAATTGATATAAAAATTAACAGAATTATTGACATTGGAATCATAGAATAACAAGAAAGTAATTTATTAATGAAGTAAAATAACAATGTGTGATAGGTAACGCTTGAGTCAGGTGATGGGAGGTTAGGTTAGGTTAGGTTAGGTTAGGTTAGGTTAGGTTAGGTTAGGTTAGGTGAAGACAATACAATAACAACTACATCAGGACGAGGGAGATATATGATAATACACAAACATACTAAAATACAATAACCACAAAGTAATACAATAATAATACTGAAAACAATACCAAAAATATACATAAAATACAATTGGAGGACTGAAAACAATACCCAAAAGTAATACGTCACAGCGAGAAAATATCAGAATCTTGAGGATTTGGTTTAGCTGCATCATCCTATCTGGTCAAGACGAGGAGGGAGGATCTTGGTCGAGTGAGGGGAGGATCTGGTCGAGTGAGGGAAGGATCTGGTCGAGTGAGGGAAGGATCTGGTCGAGTGAGGTATCCGGCCGAAACGAGGGAAGGATCTGGCCGGATGGGGAAGGATCTAGTCGAGACGAGGAAGAAGGATCTGGCGGGGGGCGGGGGAGGGAAGGGATCTGGTCGAGACGAAGGGGTGGGGGATCTGGCCGGCACCATCGTCAGCTTCAACCCGAGACGACTACTGCGAGGGGCATATTTTACGAGGAACATTACGTAGAGAGAGAAAGAGAGAGAGAGAGAGAGGGAGAGGGAGAGGGAGAGGGAGAAAGAGAGAAAAAGAGAAAGAGAGAGAAGCGAAAAACAAACGGGGCATTTTACGAAAAAAATAACGAAAATATCTTTTACTAGAAAAACATACGAGGAAAAGTTTTATGCTTTCTATATTTTGGGAAGGAGAGAGAGAGAGAGAGAGAGAGAGAGAGAGAGAGAGAGAGAGAGAGAGAGAGGAAACTAAACTAAACGAAACGAAAAACAAAAATTCTCTTCACTAGAAAATCGTTAGCGAGAGAAGGCCTTTAGATAGCCTCAGCATTACGAGCAACTGTCACAACACATTAGTCGCCTAAGCGGCCGTCATCGTCTTACCCGGGAGAAGTAAGTCATGCGAACTTTACGACACGCGGAATTAAAGACTCACTTTTATCGTCTTTCACTCACTGTAAGGATGTCCTCTTGAGATTGGAGTGAGAGAGGAAAGTTCAAGTTTTCCAGTCCATTTCACTTAATTCAGAAATGATTTTAGGTTCAAGTACAGTTAAAAGTACAAGTGTGGATACAAAAACTAATATACAGTCATAGTTACAGGTACAGCTCCAAGCACTGGTACATGTAATCTTCACTTCATTTATTAGCTTTAACTAACTAGCTCATCTTCGTGTTAGCTTTTACCGACCACACTATGCGATAATACACACGAAGTAACCTAATTTAACTATGCCATAAGAGTTGAACGTATGCTCTACAAATAAGGGGTTGTAAGGTGTGTGTGTGTGTGTGTGTGAAAGGGAACATGTGGAGCGGCAGGAGGTGTATCATAATAAACTGACTCACAGTGGAGGCACGTGAGTATGATAAATAGTGAAGTGTATTGTGATTAGATTTCACTGGCTACCTCATCACGCCATCTATTGCTCATAAGAGAAAACTCTATAAACACCATCCATACCAATAATCAACATTACATTTTACCATTATTACTTGAGTATATTCACTTATTTTTTTCTATTTGTAATATTTTTTTCGAGTTTACAGTCGTCGCCGCTATAACTTACATCAATATAAAGTCTATTTTTTTCGCTGTTGTTCACGTATAGGTCAGATTGACTGAGGTCCTCGGGTAATAGGATTTAACGTTACAGTACAAAAAACTCTACTGATACTGTATAAAGCCTCTTCCCTGTGAGAGTATTAGTCCTCTCTCATACTCCGGTCATTTTAAACTTTGACTATAAACCTCTTTGAATCGTTCCTATAAGTCTTAACTTCATAATGCCTTGAATTAATAATATTTTCCCCCCAATAACAATAACTAATATTCTAAACATATAAATCTACACGGTATTAACCTGTTGTTGTTGGTATTACTAAAGTCTTAATCCATTTTTCAACAATTAACATTTTTCATTGTGTTCTAGGCCAGAAATACAACAGTTATCAACAATTAAAAACTAGAGAGAGATAATACAAGCATTTATATTTAACATTCGAGGCATACATTGTTGACACTGAGAGGCATTACTGCATTTTTAACTCCTAAGATATTGAAACGCGTCTCCTAGATTAGTAAATATAGTTGGTTAGTTAATACAATAGATTAGTAAATACAATAAATTAGTAAATACAATACACTATTCATCAACAATTAAACATTAAGACATTATACAACATTTCTAACATTCTACTGAGGTCTAGTGTACATTCCTTATACAACATTTGTGTAATCCAAAACCTCAACTTTTGTTTACTTAATAATAAATACGTGTAAATACATTCTAAGATAACTTGTGAACGAGATGAATTATTTTGGGTGTAAAGTATGGAATAAAAATGAGTTTACATACATATATTCTTGTCTTCTCCTCCTCCTTGGTGGGTGAGGTGAGAGAAAAGAACTCGTTGTATTAAAATATTCAAACACTGATCTTATAACTTTTATTGAGAGAAGTTCTCATCCACCTTCTTGGTTATTCTGGAAAACATTTTTATTTTTTTTTTTCACTTACGTTTATACAAGACAATATTTATTATTTATGTGGGTTTATCGTAAAAAAAAAATTATATTCTGTAAGTTTATTCTAAAAAAAAAAAATACTGGGTGTGTATCCCAGAAAACGTGAATGTCAGAAGTGTTAACGTAGATTATGATTATTCTCTTTATATTATCTCCTTCTGTGGTTAATCCTTAGAGAGAGAGAGAGAGAGAGAGAGAGAGAGCTGTTGAACAAGATGTGTAAAGAAGAAAAGGTTGAAGAAATCCGCGAGAGAAACTTGGCACCAACTTCAGGAGCGATGGGAAGGGAATTCTGTTTTCGAATGCAGGATATCGAAAATTCGCAGGAGATGGGAGAGAGAGAAAGAGAGAGAGGAGAGTGAGGAGTAGGTTGAGGTGAGGTGTAAGGGAGAGAGGAAAGGGGAGGGTTATATAGGGCAAGAGAGAGAAGAGTTCTTGCCTTTAATAATATTTCCCATAGCTAAGTCGAGTATATTAAATAACTATATCGTATGTCAAGCCAAATGTCAAATCCCATAATATTACGTTGTATCTCAAATGTGATTTATCCCAGTCAGGTATGTAGTATCCCAGGCAGTTGTTTCATCCCAGTCAGGTATATTGTAAATGAAAAGTCGGATATATTGTGATATGATTTATGTGTGTAAGTCTGTCTAAACACCATCGAAGTGAAAACCAAAGAAAAGGAATCACCGATAAGTACAGTAAAAGGAAAACTAAACTCATACTTTCATAGGCACAGTCGTTCACCTCACGTTCTATATGTCGCTGGGGTACACAGGATTCCCAGGAGGCGAAAATTATGGGGCCACATAAACTTTACACAGAATACCGTTTCAAATTGCATAGCCTATCTCGCATGCTGTGACCAATCATTCCTCCTGCTGCTGACTGTGTTATCGGCTGGTTTGTGCTTACGTTGTAACCTCTGTGTTCGTACATTCTGTGTTATGAACGGTCTCAAATCCAACGCCGTGTGGATTAACATTTGTAGGTGGTTGCTGGCCTTAGTGTGTGAGAATCCAGCCTATACGAACTAACTTTCCCCACACACCACCCCGCAAACCCCGCCTCAAAAAATATATAATGGAAAGAATATTTTTCTGAATTTACAGTAGATGATTTCTAACGTTAAAACGAAAACTCTGATATTATTGCTTATAGACTCTGGTTATTGGATCATCTAAATACATTTAAATATTTTCTTCTTCTGTAAAGCGACAGTGAACATGTAAAGGTTTATATTACATTGTGTGGTGGTGTTGAAGCTTGGTGAACGGTAAATACCCCCGGCAGCTGAACATCAAAAACACAGCAGTAATTGTCTACACTAACACCCAGGTTATTTAGGCAGGGACTATTGCAATCATCACGGAGAACTTACAACGGCAAAATATTACATCCATGTTTCGCCTAATAACCTCCTATCAGGTGTAAGCCGAGAATCAGAGAGAGAGAGAGAATAAATTGATCTCCTCGTTTAACATATTAGAGAGAATCATAATATTCTTGAAAGTGTCTAGAGAGCGACCGTCAGCCACACTGTGATTGGCTAGAGCGCGTAGCATCACCTTTAAAAAAAAAACATATCACGGACTCTGGCGGTTTAGATGACAGTCGACCAAAAAAAAAAACCCTAACCTAAGCCTTTGATTCTGTGGTATACGTTTGGTTAGATTAAGTTGGCTCTTATAGTGTGAGTGTGGAAGAAAGATGTGACCACCTCAACCTAATCACAGTCTGGCTGGTCTCTCTCTAGGCCCGTGTCAACACCGCCTGGCTTTACCGTGATCACCAGTTGTCCAGTGATCCCATAACACTCCCCTCCCCTCCCCTCCGTACGAAGTTTAGCCTAAAGTAACCCAGTGAAATATTTACCTTTCTGTCTAGTAATAAACCCTACTTAACATGTTTGTAAGTAAATGATGTTTAAGTAGGATAACATACAGATAATATACAGTGACAAATAAGGCTGTTGAATGTTTCTAATATCGTGTAATTTACTTATAAAAACCTAACGCTTAAAAATATCATTACGTAAATATAAGTAAAGAAATTAAAGTAACTAATAAGTAAAATAAAAGATGTTCAATGTTTGTAGATAATAAAGAATAATTAGATTACAGATACTTAATACCGTACTAATAAAAGTTTAAAGGTTATAAGTAATGATGTATAAGTTTAGAACAACATACTTAAAACCATGAAAAGTAGTCAAATGAGTGTCTGTGATAATACTGACGAAGAACTATTTTTATATAAGTTGATATAAGTTTGTAAAGTAATAAAATTGGATGATCGGTATTCACATTATAAGTAGTTTTTTTGTGTGTACAGTTAATAAAAAAACTCTAAACATTAGATAACAACAAGCTGGGTAGTTACATCATATCTATAACTGGAGCCAACAAAAATTACGACTTTACCTAAGAGTATTTGTCTCTGATTGAAATATATATCCAGAAATATTTGACGACCAATGTAATGCTCAGTGTCTTTTTTTTTGGGGTGAACCTTTAACTTGGCAATATTTATCGTGTGTCTATGGTGACGATAGAAAGATTGACGTCATATAAACAATAAATGGTATTAACAATATTTAATTTATTCAGTAATTTTTTTCTTTTAACATATTATAATTAGTACAGTGGGGTTGATATTCTCTGACCTAAAGATTAAACCTAACTTTTAATTTGTCGTCGAAACTGAATGATAAGAAGTATGGAATTTTTCTCCTCTGGTGGTCAATAGTGGTTCTGCCTAGTATCCGAACATGACAAAAGACAATTATCTATTTTCAATAATAAAGAATAATAACATATTTGAAGAGGAAGGCAACTCAGAGATCCATTACACAAGGCAGCTATTGTATAAATTATTCATATCCTTTCGCGCTAAAGTTCTAACACTGATATCCAAAACATGTAAATAGACTATAAGCTACACTATGGAGTTTTAACCTTCCAACAGCAGTATCACAATGTATATTTATAACGATGCTGATAACATAATGTTTTACTATACTTTAAACAACTAAGGTCTTTAAGCGAGTACACTAACTTCGTAAAACATTAATCAAGAATTAAAATCTGAGAAAAGTTATATCACTGGGTTTTTTAGCGTCACTAGAATTGTGTCTACACCTCACTCGTCCAACTAAATGTCGTCTTTGTACTGGTAAAGTCAATAACCTATATCCAGTATTTATGAATAATGTTACCACAGCCTCACCCCAATACTCGATACAGTTTATATAATACAAATTGATTCACCATTCTAAAAGGGAATTTATATAAAAACACAGAACTCACTGTCGGTCATACCACGCAACAAACAAGAAAAGGTGAACAAAATAATTCATCTATAAAAGTCTGGACTCGTTTCCACTTTGTGCTTAAAGACTATGTGAGGTACACTTCCTATTACCGGGTCAGTCGATGGCGTTACATATTCTAGCTCCACCTTGTTGGCCGCGAGGAGACAGACGCTGTGGACCGCCCAGCCATCAACATTTAAGCTGCAGTAGATTGTGTTAGCCGGGCCAAGAGGGGGAGGTAATATTTTATTTTCAGGAATTTTTTTTATAACTTTTATATTTTTATTCCTGGGAGTGAAACTAATGCCATGATGTCCAAGAGGAATTTTTTTGCTTTATAATTCTGAATAAAAATAATGTTAATATATGATAATTAGTTAATAAATTAGTGTGAAAAAGAAAACTTAACCGAGTTAGTGTAAAAGTTAACCAATAATATGGGATGACCTGAAGATGTCCTCCCCCCCCCCCACAGCTTATTTAACCTGAATATTAGCCACACCTAACACTATCTGGAGTTAGGTTAGTGTTAGGTTAGGTTAGGTTAGTGTTAGGTTAGGTTAGTTTTAGGTTAGGTTAGGTTAGGTTAGTGTTAGTGTTAGGTTAGTGTTAGGCTAGTTAGGTTAGGATAGGTTAGAATACGATATATTGCGTTAGGGTACGTTAGGTTAGGTTAGCGTTAAGGATGTTAGATTAGAATAGGATAGGATAGATTAATGTTAAGTTAGGTTGGGATAGGTTAGGTTAGCGATAGGTGAAATAAACTTGGGGGAGGGGAGGGGGAGGGAGGGAGGAGAGAGGGATGGGAGGGAGGGGGAGGGGGGGTATCTTCAAAAGTGATCCGAAGTAGTAACACAGAGATAAGAGGGGATCAGGTGATGGAGTGTTTAACAATAAGACACTACGAGAGGGTGAGTCACATGGGTCAACACAGCTGACCGAATGTAAACAAAAACACGTGTACATTGTTTACACTGTGTTGTAGAAGCGCTGACAACCTCTCTGGTGTTCCTTTACTCATCTGGCTTGACGAGAGAGAACCAAACACCAATTCTTACGGATCGCAAACATCCATCACATTCAACATTCAATACTACATGTTACATCACAAACGTATGTAAATGTTGCCAGTACTGTAGGTTGTGTCCTCCATCTAGAGTCTGGTTTAATATGTTCCTAAAAAAACAAAAAAACATGAGACTGTAGATATTAAATGTTTCCCATCTTTGAATTTCTATCTTCCTTTACTTATGATCTTGGGGAAAAAAACACCTGTGTCATATTGTCTTTATAACGTGTTCGATTAATTTAATGGTTGTCAATAGTCTTCTACTGGTTAAAACACACACACACACACACACACACAAGGGTTAAACATGCGTATAACTCTACGCATTAGTCTCGCCACATTTCATTATATCACTACGCTCTTCCCTCATCAACACTTGCCATCTACAGTACACCATCATTAAGAACTCCTCTTCCTTAAAAAACAATGCAAGAACAGGAGAGTATAAACAGTTTACAATATATAAACTGCAACCTCGAAATCGGGTCACTCGATAATCAGGTCACTCGATAATCAGGACACCTCATGAATTCGGATGAGGTTGCTATCCATTAAATATTAACCGGATGATGCGGACACCTCTTAATCCATAACCGTATTAAAGTCTAGGTATTACAGTGGACAGCTTGGAGTTGTCTGGTTACCAAGTGACTGTGTAATGGTTATATTTTAAGTGACTGTAAAGGTCCTAGGTGAAGCGTGTGTCGTTCGGTACATTAAAGCCCACCCTGGGAGGTGTGGAGGGCGGAGGGTGGGGAGAAGGGGGGGTGGGGAGAAGGGGGGAGGTGAGTTGTCGCATCTCGTAGTGCAGGTCAGATGAGGTTGTGGTCAAGCAAGATGTCACCTCTGGTCAGATATAATTCTAAGTATTCAAATATAAACATCTATTCCTTAACATTATTTACATTGTATTTTTAAACTATATAAATCCTTCTAACTCTACTCACTAAGAAGGACACCTCGATAAAGTGGACACTGAACCCGTGTCTAGTGAGTGTCCTGATTATTGAGGTTCCATTCCGTCGATAGTCCAATAGACGCAATACATTATACCTGAACACCGTAAAAATGGTTGTCTAATCAGTCACTCGTAAGCTTCAGACTACCTGCAGTTCAAAGGCAGCACACCTGTTTGAGCGTTAAATGACTCATTCGTTATTCCGTCTATATCAGCTGGTGAAGTCTAACAATTTGAAATTCTGGTGAAGCTGTGTAGTAATTTATCCTATCAATGTTCCGGCGCTCACAAGACTCAGGTTAAAAAAAAATGACTGCTGTGTTTCATAACTTCAATTATACCGTTGTGTTGTGTAGCTCTAACACACACACACACACACACACACACACACACTATAACCTTGCCTGTGCTGAAATACATCAACATTTATCAATCCGCTTTACAAGTATTTTAATGTAGAAACAACGATGATGTAATAAAGTGTGAATCCTTTCTTTTATTCTTATTGATTTTAGGGCTCTTCACTCCCATCCAATAATGAGCTCAGGCAACAGGTAATTAAAAAGGAATCTGTAGTTTGAGAATGCGCACCTGCTTAATTAAAACGGCCATTTATAAAGATTATTAAAGGTATTTAACTTGCAATGTATTTCACAATGTAGTTTTTTTTTTGTCTTATTAACAAATATTGATAGTGAGGCCACGACTGTGCAGAAGGGCGCGTAATTGAGTTTCATTTATGTATTTATGTAATGATAAAACATTATTGTCATGCTGTTAATTGTTTATTTTCAATTAACACATATATTAATAACGCTTTAATATTGATACAGTTCAGTCGTGGTGGCAGATTGTTTGTCGCGCTGAAGGACATTTGATTATGTCATTTCCCTTCACAAAAGTCGTAATTATATGACAACTGTTGTTCATTGAGGTCCATGGTTGACATATGTACAGTGGTGGACAAAGAGAATTTGGCAGGGTGGGAGGGAAGGGGGGAGGAGGAAGGGAGGGAGGGGGGAGGGAGGGAAGGGGGGAGGGAGGCAGGGAGGGAGGGAGGGAGGGAGGTGGTGTATGGGAGGGTAGAGTGGTAGGTGTCAACTTGGTGTCGTTAAATAGAGGTGGAAATTGATTATCTGACATTTTCTTTCGACACTACAAATTGATTTTTTTTTACCCTGATAATGAGTCAGACGCAGCTTACACCCCCTCCCCGTTGCCGAGTTCTTTCCGCCCACAACTGTGTATATTATCTTTGTATATTATTTGACTTCGACTTTCTATGTATCAAGGACGAAGTTCAATCTGTCTAATAGTTGGAGTGTGAGACGGGCTGACGGGTACACAAACCTGACGGGTGTAGAAAGTGACAGTAGATAATTCTCACGTGTAATATTTCGTAAATGGAAAGGTGAAACTGTAGACTGTCTTTTAACTTACACTAACTAGAGGGCAAAGTTAAGAAAATAAATCTCTTCCTCACTATTAACTAAAACATTTTATACACTCAAAAAAGAACAGCGGTTTGTACAACTAAATAAACTAAAAAAAAATCAGACAATAATATTTTCAATCAACAAAAATTAAAAAAAATAAAAATTCAACATGTATTCAAACAATTTTTGTGTTGAAATTTGATTACAGGTTTATGACGTTATTCCAGGAAGTAATGAATAAGAAACGGCGTAAATTCATAGCTTAAAAAAATTACTCTTTAGAAACGTAAAAGGTAAACCTGAGGCCAACAGCTCAACTCGGGAGCCAAGGAACTACAGTAACTTATCGTTGGTTAACTTTAATGAAAACCTGGCGTCCCGGTACAGTGTCATGGCGTCCTGGTACAGTGTCATGGCGTCCCGGTATAGTGGCATGGCGTCCAGGTACAGTGGCATGGCGTCCCGGTACAGTGCCATAGCGCCCCGGTACAGTGCCACGACATCCCGGTACAGTGCCAGGGCGTCCCGGTACAGTGCCAGAGCGTCCCGGTACAGTGCCACAGCGTCCCGGTATAGTCTCCTGTTTCTCTAAGGCACAAAGAGAAACAGGAGGCACCGCACCTTGACGCCTTGACTTTCCCGGACTGTACACTGAGGTACCTATTTTCAGTTACGAGAACTATGAATAATTCCGTGCATGAATTAACGACCCGAGGGACAAGAGGTGAGCGCTGTACCCACCTCACCCACTCACCCACCTCACCCACTCACCCACCTCTCACCCACTCACCCACCTCACCCACACCCACCACCCACTCACCCACCTCACCCACCTCACCCACCCACTCACCCACCTCACCCACTCACCCACTCACCCACCCTCCTCCACCTCACCCACTTACCCACCCCACCCACTCACCCACCTCACCCACCCCACCTCACACCCACCACCCACCCCACCCACTCACCCACCTCACCCACCCCACCCACTCACCCACCTCACCCACTCACCCACCTCACCCACTCACCCACCTCACCCACTCACCCACCTCACCCACTTACCCCACTCACCCACCTCACCCACCTCCACCTCACCCACTTTCACCCACCTCACCCACCTCCACCCACCCACTCACCCACCTCACCCACCTCACCCACTCACCCACCTCACCCACTCCACCCACTCACCCACTCACCCACTCACCCTCACCCACTCACCCACCTCACCCACCTCACCTCCACCTCACCCACCTCCTCCACCTCACCCACTCACCCACCTCACCCACCTCACCCAATATGAATATATACTGTTCATAAGTACCCCCAGCATTATAAATTTAGTTTCGTAACTATAAACTATAAAACTAATAAATATATAAACTCTAATTTATATTGTTAATACTACAAATTAACGTCAGATTCATCACATGATTTAATATAAACACAATATACTGGATAATGCCCCTTCCCCCCCCACCCAATATAATGATAAGAGTCAGGTAACCAGATCCATAAATTATGTTAAAGAGTTAACTAATTTATATTGTTGACATTGTAAGTTAATATAATATACATGGCTTAATTCATATAAATATATTTTAGTTAATATAAAAAATCACTACCTACTGAAATAAGATCTAATGAATAATATTTGTTAATAAAATTTCATTATTACACTGACAAGTTGGGATTGCCAGATACAAATTATTTTTTATGCATGTAATTAACTACTCAGATGTGCCAAAAAATACTGATTCACAAAAAGTGAGAGAAAAATATAATTAATTACTTGCTAGTTATCAGGGGACAAATTTTACCGTGTTATCGGAAACATTTAACGTGAGAAACTTATGCATGAAGGCAATAATGAAGTGTTCTGAGTCAGAATCTATCATACCAGGAATTTTGTTCATTTAAATGAGTAAAGAAGCAACAGACAAATGCTCTTCTATGTTTACTAAGTAATTTGAATAACATTTGTCAGGTTCGTTGTGATAACTTCATTGGTTGAGCTAAGTTTTACAAATATCATAATAACCAATCAACTTAATGCATTAATACATTACACAAACAATATTCAATTACCATAATGTATTTCTGGCGGCCAACCAAAACAGATGAAAATAAACCCTTAAATACATGAACTACTTTTGTAACTTTTCTTATGTTTATATTTTAGGAATTAGGCAAACACTTCATTAATTAATTCTTAAAAGCACTTCACTCGTGTAGAAACTGGGCCTTGGTGGACAGTTCTCAAAAGACTCAACACCTCAACAAAGACTGACAACAAAGGAAGTTTCCTATTAAATAATCTGTTAACTGATTGATATCAAATGGTATTAGTTATGGTATGTTTCTGTTACTGTAATTTTCCTTCGGGTACGCCAGCTGTCAAGAGTATTGACATATTGTAAAATAAAAATGTAATCAGTTTTGAGTTGTTACTTTACTATTAAGAAACAACACAGAGAAATAAATCACTAATATTACCAATAAAATATTTCATCCTGTGATTTGTTATTATATAATTTTTCTCATCAACGTGAGAAAGAAATACAATATATATATATTTTTTCTTCTGAGAGCGGGAGAGAGAAATATCAGGCAGCGAGAGTCAAGGTGCATTATCATATCTCTCACAGAGACGAGAGGCGAGGATTTAGTCGAGTGCGGGAGACCGTCGCCACCCGCCCAGAACTCTTACCCAGAAATTTTATGTAAAAAGAAAATCTCTAGAAGAGGTAAAAAAAAAAAAAAAAGTTACAAATATATCTTGAATAATTTTATATGAAAAAAAAAGAATACGATATTTGAAGGATACGTAGGATATCTTTTATAGGAGATATAATTACTATTTTTTAAAGGAATCGGTGTTAAAAAAAAAGCGAAAAGGGAAACCATAAAATTTTTGAAAGAATAAAAAAAAAATCCGGTCAAAGGAAAAATTTCACAAATTTCATAATAATAATAAAAAATAATAACAATACTACTACTACTACTACTAATAATAATAATTTATTAAAGAAAGTTCCCAAATTTCCTGAGAATCACTGCACGATTTTTTTCCATTGGCTACGTTACGAAAAAAAAAAATTGCGACAAAATTTTACGAGGTTAAGCTTCCCGAGAAAAATGAGGTCCAGCTGTCAGGGAAGGTTAGTCATTTAAGCTCCCGTCGTCGTCATCTTTTCTGGAGAATGTAAATTGGGAAGAACTCAGAGGGACGACACGCAGAGTAAACGACACATGGCCTTTAACGTGATGAAAGTTTGAGTGAAAAATAAAACAGTCGTAAGAATGATTCAATTGTTGGTTTCATTAAGTGGAATTTCTTGCAGGAAACAATTATGGAAGGAACTGTGAATAAAATTAATTTCGCGCCAGTTGTGGACTTGGCTCGCGGTCACCTCGTTGAATTTTAATTTTTGGCTTTACGTTGAATTTTACATTTTGGCTTAACGCTGCTTTTTACATTTTGGCTTTACGTTGGATTTTATTTTTGGCATTACATTGAATTTTACTTTGTGGTTTTACGTTAAATTTGACTTTTTGGCTGTATATTGTATTTTACCTTTGGCTTTACATTGAATTCTACTTTTGGTTTAACGTATATTCTTACTTTAAAGCTTACATAGAACTTTTATTTGATCTTTACTGGTAATTCAAGATCACATAGAAAAAAAAACAATAGTGGAGACGAGTGTAAAAAAAAATAAAGAATATGTAGTGAAAAATAATAAAGCACTTGATATCCACAAAATAATATCAATAAGTTATAAAGTGAATAATATAAATTCCATGTCAATAGTGTAGGAGAGTGGAAGGCTTCACACGGGAGGTATCAAGTATTAAACAATTTTTTCTTTCTGTTATAAGAATGGCCCAGAAGAATAATGCAACAGTTAATTTCACCAACTTCGGATCACATTAAGGTTCGACACCCCAGATTATTCGACCTTAAGATTATCCACCTGAACGCTGACCTAACCTAACCTAACCTAACCTAACCTAACCTAACCTAACCTAACCTACTACTGTATAACCTAACTTAACATAACCTTTTAGCCTAATCAAAGTTAATTATCCTAACCTAACGTGATTAATTACCTCTAACAAATAATTACAAATGCAATATAATTCAGTTAAATATAATTGTCTATCTTAAAATTATATCTTGACTTTTGAGGCTAATATTTTAATCTGGAAAATTATATCGTAAATTATATCGTTAATGATCATCCTTAAGGGGTAAAGAATGAGAAAAATTAGTTAGAATTACAAACACACAGACAGACAAACACACAGACAGACAAACACACAGACAGACAAACACACAGACAGACAAACACACAGACAGACAAACACACAGATAGACAAACACACACACAGACAAACACACACACTGACAAACACACACACAGACAAACACACAGACAGACAAACACACAGACAGACAAACACACAGACAGACAAACACACAGACAGACAAACACACACACAGACAAACACACACACAGACAAACACACACACAGACAAACACACACACAGACAAACACACAGACAGACAAACACACAGACAGACAAACACACAGACAGACAAACACACAGACAGACAAACACACACACAGACAAACACACACACAGACAAACACACACACAGACAAACACACACACACAGACAAACACACAGACAGACAAACACACACACAGACAAACACACACACAGACAAACACAAAGACAGACAAACACACAGACAGACAAACACACAGAGACAAACACACAGACAGAGACAAACACACAGACAGACAAACACACACACAGTATTTCAAACACACAGACAGACAAACACACAGACAGACAAACACACAGACAGACAAACACACAGACAGACAGCACACAGACAGACAAACACACAGACAGACACACACAGACAGACAAACACACACACAGACACACAGACAGACAAACACACAGACAGACAAACACACAGACAGACAAACACACACAGACAAACACACAGACAGACAAACACACAGACACACAGACAAACACACAGACAGACAAACACACAGACAGACAAACACACACACAGACAAACACACACACTGCACACAAACACACAGACAGACAAACACACAGACAGACAAACACACACATACAGACAAACACACACACAGTAATATCAAAACACACAGACAGACAAACACACAGACAGACAAACACACACACAGACAAACACACAGACAGACAAAACACACAGAGACAGAAAAACACAGACAGACAAACACACAGAGAGGGATAAACACACAGACAGAGACAAAACACACACACAGATAAACACACAGAGGTATCAAACACACACACAGAAAGACAAACACACAGACAGACAAACACACACAGACAGACAAACACACAGACAGACAAACACATAGACAGACAAACACACAGACAGACAAACACAGACAGACAAACACACTAGACAGACAAAACACACAGACAGACAAACACACAGACAGACAAACACATAGACAGACAAACACACAGACAGACAAACACACAGACAGAAAAACACACAGACAGATGTAAACACACAGACAGACAAACACAGGAATGCACACACACACAGAACAGGACAAACACACACACAGACAAACACACACACAGACAAACACACACACAGACAAACACACAGACAGACAAACACACAGACAGACAAACACACAGACAGACACACACACAGACACACAGACAGACAAACACACAGACAGACAAACACATACAGACAAACATACAGACAGACACAAATACACAGACAGACAAACACACAGACAGACAGCACACAGACACAGACACACAGACAGACAAAACACATAGACAGACAACACACAGACAGACAAACACACACAGACAGACAAACACACTGACAGACAAACACACAGACAGTACAAACACACAGACAGACAACACACAGACAGACAAACACACAGACAGAAATACACACAGAATAAACATATAGACAGACAAACACACAGACAGAGACAAACACACACACAGACAACACAGCAGACAAACACACAGACAAACACACAGACAGACAAACACACAGACAGACAAACACACACAGACAAACACACAGAGCAGACAAACACACAGACAGACAAAACACAGGACAGACAAACACACAGACAGACAAACACATAGACAGAGACAAACACACAGACAGACAAACACACACACACAAACACACATGACAGACAAACACACAGGACAGACAAACACACAGACAGACAAACACACACACAGACAAACACACACACAGACAAACACACATACAGACAACACAGACAGACAAACACACAGACAGACAAACACACACACAGACAACACACAGACAGACAAAGGCAGAGACAAACACACAGACAGACAAACACACAGACAGGGATAAACACACAGACAGAACAGAGACAAACATACAGACAGACAAATACACAGATGTATAAACACACAGACAGACAAACAGACAGACAAACATAGACAGGTATAAACACACACAGAGCCAGACAAACACACAGACAGACAACACACAGACAGACAAACACACACACAGACAAACACACTCTAAGATAAACATACAGACAGACAAACACACAGACAGACAAACACACAGACAGTATTGTAAACACAGACAGACAAACACACAGACAGACAAACACAGACAGACAACACACAGACAGACAAACAGACAGACAAACACACACAGACAGACAAACACACACACAGACAGACAAACACACAGACAGACAAACAGACAGACAAAACACACAGACAGACAACACACAGACACAGACAAACACAGACAGACAAACACACAGAGGAGACAAACACACAGACAGACAAACACAGACAGACACACAGACAGACAAACACACAGACAGACAAACACACAGACAGACAAACACACAGAGACAGACAAACACACAGACAGACAAACACACAGACAGACAAACACACAGAGACAGACAAACACACAGACAGACAAACACACAGACCAGACAGACAAACACACAGAAGACAAAACACACAGAGACCTGGGAGAGTTAGAAGGAAGGTTGTTAGGTTAAAGTAGGATAGCTTAGGTTAAATTAGGTTAAAGGTAGGTTTAGTTAGGGTTAGATTAGGTTAGATTAGGTTGGTTTGAGTTAAGTCAAGGCAGGATAGGGTAAGGTAGGGCGAATTAAGATAGGTTAAAATAGGTTAGGTTAGACCAAGTTAAGTTACATTAGGTTGAGGTAGGTTAGGTTAGGTTAACATTATCATAGTTACTCTTAAAGTAGAAGGAATAAGCTGGAGTGGGCTAATCATCACGTGGTCACCAGATTCACATTACATCAACACCTTGACAGCGTCGAGTTAAAGACCAACCTGGCCACACCACTATAGGTTAGGTTAGGTTAGGTTAAGTTGGGTTAGGTTAGGCTAGGTTACATTACGTTAGGTCGTTCAAATTTAACGTAGTTACTCAAGGCATAATACCACGGCCCTTAGGAATAGCGTAAATGTTGGTACCACTGTGAAGAATTTCTGACAAACAAAAGTCAGGAAACAAAATTAAATTCATGTCAGTTGTACAGCAGAGACTAGGTACAGTGTGTGTGTGTGTGTGTGTGTGTGTGTGTGTGTGTGTGTGTGTGTGTGTGTGTGTGTGTGTGTATTCATGAGTGTATTCGTGAGTGTGGTGTGCGGATTGAAGGGGTGCAAGCAATACCGTTCATATATACATAAACACATCATACAGTATACATAGCCACATATACATACCCAAATTAAGAAACACGTAGTTAAAAAAAAAGTATATCCGTTTCATTAAGAGGAACTGATTATAGAGAAAGACATGGCAGCAGAACAAGACACATAAATTAATAAGACACTGAGATCGGAAAGTCATGTGGCTGGCTGGGCATTGAAGCTGTGTATGTGTGCTGAAAGGACGAGAAATTATATTCAAATACATATGAATAAGCATTCCTACCAATGGGGGCAAAAGTTAGTTTTCTAAAGACACCGCGACCACTGAAAGGCAGGGAGGAGGAGGGGGAAGGGGAAGGGGGGGAGGAACGGGAAGGGAGGAGGAATTGTGTTGGGGAAAAATGTATGAATGCATGAATGATGGATGAATGCAGCGTGGAATCTGACGTGCTGGAGGAAATCTTGGGTGGAGACTTCATGAGAGATGAGGAGGAAGAGAGGGAGGGAGGGAGGGGAGGGGGGGAGGGGAGGGAGGAGGAGGAGGGAGGAGGGAGGGAGGGAGGGAGGAGGGAGGGAGGGAGAAAGTTGCTTCTGTTCTTATTTGTGGTGCGGCGCGGGGTGGATGGGGGAGGAGGAAATGGAGGGAAGAAGGGGAAGAAGAAGGAAGGAAGGAAGGAAGGAAGGAAGGAAGGAAGGAAGGAAGGAAGGAAGGAAGGAAGGAAGGAAGGAAGGAAGAAAGGAAGGGATGAATAGGAGAAAAGGTTGGGGAAAAGGAAGAAGAGAACGATGGAAGGGAAGAAGGGAAGGGAGGAACGATGGAATGGAAGAGAAGTGAAGGAAAAAGGCAGAAATGGAAGGCAGAAGACGGAAGAGGGGCACTGGGAATGATGAAAGGATGGAAGTGGAAAGAGAGAAGGAAAAAAGATGGAAACAAAAGGGAGAGAAAGGAGGGTTAAGAGAGAGAGAGAGAGAGAGAGAGAAGGGTGAAGAGAGGGAGAGGGTGGATTAAAGGTTCTGGAAGGGAGAAAGGAAAAGTGAAAACAGAGGTAGAAAGGAGAAGAAAGGATAGGGGGGAAAAGATTAAAGGATATAAGAAGAAAGGAAGGAAGGAAGGAAGGAAGGGGAAAAAGAGAAAGGAGAGGGAACGGGTCACAGGAAGAGTCACAAATGAAGGAAGAGGAGGAAGAGGAGAATAGGAAAATTGGTAAAATCAAGAATATCTGGAAGAGAGGAAGAGAAACAGACGAGGACACTGATAAATGGAGGGGATGGAAGAGGGAGGGAGGATAGGTGAAGGGGGATGAGGGAAATGGGTGAAAGTGTAAAGCAGTAATGGAGGGAGACTGATGAAGGAGGGTGATAGGAGATAGGCGAAGAAGATGAAGGATTAGAGGCGAAGGATAATTGGGAAATGCGATAATGTGATGGAAGCTGGAAATGAAACAGAGATGGGGAGATGGAGGAGGAGGAGGAAGAGGAGGAAGGGGAGAGGAGAAGGAGGAGGGATGAGGAGGAGGAAGAAGAGGGAGAAAAGGGAAAGAAGGAGGAAGAGGAGGGAAAAAGAGAGAAGGAAGATGGAAAGGGAGAGAAGGAAGAGGAAGAGGAACGAAAGGGGGAGGAGGAGAAGGAGGAGGTAGAGGAAAAATGTAAAGGAGGAAGAAGAAGAGATGGGAAGTGAAAAAGAGAGGTGAAGGAGAAGGAGAGAAAAAAGAGGAAGAAGAAGTGGAAAAGAGAAAAAGACCGACGAAAGATAGTAGAAGAGGAAAAGAATGAAGAGAAAGAGGAGGAGAATCAGAATGGGAAGTAAATAAACGACCATACAAAAAACAACGATAGAAATGAAAAGAGAAAACGTAAATAACAACAATAATGACGAGGAAGTATAAATCCGTGATAAAGGGGGAGATACAATAACAATCATTACACACACACACAGATAAAAGCGACAATGAAAGATTACAGAGGAAAAATGACACACGGAAAACATAATATATAATATGTGATGAGACAGAACAAAGAGACAAGGGGATAATAACAAAGGTAATTGCAGTAATTGCATAGTAAGGGTTTGAGGATTTGATGGACTAAAAAAAATAATAATAATAATCCGATGGATAAAAAAAACAATAGTAATATGAGATAATTATAACAGTGATTAAACAAAGGAAATATTAATTATCAATCAAATAATTACGTAGAAAAAATATAATATAAAAGAAATAAAGAAAATATGTTAAACAGATTAGATTGTATGAAGAAAATATGGAATTAATAATAATTAAACAAATGTCAAACGAGAAAAAGAACGATAGAAATAAAAAAACGATGTAATAAAACTTAATCGATAATTCATTAACATAAATAATACAGACACGAACAGTCATACATACATACATACATACATACATACATACAGAGTGACACTACATCAACATAATAGTCACTTAATTTACAGAGCATCAGACCACACTTCTCTACCAACGCGTCACGTGACCTTCTCAGGTGATCGAAGGGAACATTGCTTATATTGTGCCTAGATCTGCTGTAGTACCACTCACTCACTCACTCACCTTGAAAGTGCAGCTTATACAGTATGTTGTTGTATTCATATCAATACAATATGTCTATATACAGTTAGCGTGAGGACTTTTGATATAGAGATCGATATGGTATATAATTTTGGGTTCACCTGTAGATTAGCCCACCTAACTTAATTCATTTTAAGATTAACCTAACCTAACCCACGGGTGAAATAAGCTAGGGGGGGGGCTAATCTTCATGTGATTGTAGTTCTTATAATGGAAATAATATTTGTTTTTTGTATTTGAAAGAGTTAAATGTAGTTGGTCTTTTTTTGGAACGTTTATGAACAGACTCAAATAACTTTAATATATAACTAATAAGTAAATTTTCCTTTTTAATAGACAATATAAATCTAAAAGAGGTTAAAAAAAATTTCTCCTTATGGACCATAATTTATATTTCTATTTCTATCACTGGAAGACGAAAGCTAATAACCCAGAAGTAGAGTCAACCTTTACCAACAAGCCTTCAAGACATCTCTCAGCAGTGAACTCAAAATCAGTCTTGGTAATCGGAAAACGAAGATCAATTTCTTATAAGTTTAGATCACGCTCCACAGTCTCTCAGTGCACAGTGTCAGTGATAGATCTTGTGAAAATGTTTTATGAGCCATCTGTCTAACGCAAGGGAGTCTGTCTCTTTACCGTCTCTCTCTGTCACAAACGCTGAGAATAATTTAATACCTAAGTAATTTGATTTTATTTTTCATCCCTTGTCTGCATGCGTGTGAGACTTTCTTATAAATACATAATTATATTAATACACCCTCTCATGCATATATACGTACAACCATTGTTACACTCTACCTGCAACGGTGTTCGCTAGACTTGGTGGTTGATGCTATTCCCAGCCACCTTTCACCTTTACAACTGATGTCTGTCCAGTATTAGCCGAGACACGTGATTCTCTGTACAAATACAACCTTTCGGCTTTCGTGGATAGATGATTAAAAATTTCTACAAAACCCGAATGGCAGTGAGTTATGATCACGCTATATTGCTTACACCGACACAAGTGGATGTGAATGGTCTCAGTTAGCTAAAGGCGTTAGTTTTAGCTGGTGATGGTGATTAGTTTGGTATAAATTACTGGTACCACGAATGAAGGTTTGAGACCCTGGACTAAGTGTTGTGTAATATATTTAATGTATTACAGATATATAATAAATACATTGAAGCACGGATAGTGGTTCCCTCACAACCGAATTTTAATACTGGGAAAACTTATTTAAACATAAGATCATTGGTGTCGATATTCCACAATTCAGCAAGCAGACAGACAGACAGACAGACAGACAGAAAACACCACTGTAATATGCCAGTGTTAATAAATAATCCGTGTTAAAAAAATTTAAACCCATTATGCACTGAATATCAGGGCGGTGTTGCCAGTCCATTTCAAAGGTAATACAATTGTGTGTACTAAATGATTTAATTAATACTGCTCTTCATTAATGGTTCAAGGGCCCACTAAATTTTGATACATTCTACTACATAATTCTATAAATTGATGGTGATAAGTAAATGAACTCAACTCCCATGTAACAATCAGAGTGGCCACGACAATATGAGCAATTAATTGTAGTTCATCATCTATGACAGTGAGTATTGTTGTTGTTGTTTGTTGTTGTTGTTTTTGTTGTTAATGAGGTTTTGTTGTGGGTTTTGTTATTGTTGTTATTGTTGTTGTTGCTGCTGTTTTTGTTGTTGGTTTAGGTATCTCAGATATTAAACCACTGAGTACAATGACATTATACTCAAGAGGTTAAATCATCGTACTGAAGAGGTTGTCATCCCACACAAGAGGGTAAGGCTTCTACATTGTACCAAGGTAAAACACAACACGTACCGGAAACGGTTAAATCATCGTACTCAAGTTAAATCATCTACAAGTTAAACTAAGGGTTAAATCATCGTACTCAAGTGTTAATTCATCTTACCCAAGGTTAAAGTACCAAGGTTAAATCATCCGGTTAACCCAACACCAAGGTTAAATCATCGTATAGGTTAAATCATCGTACCCAAGGGTTAAATCATCGTACTCAAGAGGTTAATTCATCGTACCCGGGTTAAATCATCGTACTCAAGAGGTTAAATCATCGTACTCAAGAGGTTAAATCATCGTACTCAAGAGGTTTAAGACATTTCTGTATCGTTCACTCAAGTTTTTACACTCCTACAAGACAACTAAAAAAAATTTATTAAAGTTAGTTTCTCTTTCCGATGCAATTGGTGTTTGTACTGAGGGTTTGTCATGATAATCTGGCGTCGTGTAGTGGTGGCTCGTTTTGCGGACCCCAACATGCAGTGAGACGATTCACACAGTCCAACACGCAACTTGTGGACTGATAATTCTTTTGTTATTATAATGCATTGCAGAGCTTCAACGACTGCTACTACGGTTTCTTTATGCTGGTGGCTAAATAATTTTCGTTTTGGTTTCGAGTTCGACAAATTATTGGAATGAAAATAAGCTTTCTAATCATCTAATGTGCTCAAGTTAATATAGCAAGGTATTAATTGAAGTACACAATTATAATATAAAAATATTATTATTTTGCTTTTAACCTAACCTAACCTAATACCTTAAGTAGCGATAGAGTATTTAATCATTGGGTGAAATAAGCTGGGGGAGCTAATCTTCAGGTGATGCATTTCCTCTGACGCAAAAATAATAACACGATTACGTAAATGAAGCTCCAACCTTTCGTAATTACATTGAATAATATCATGTTTACGTTGAATTATATTACAACACATCAAGTGCTCATGTAATATACTTCAAATTAAGTGAATCTTTTTTTCGCAATAAGTCAACGTTGTAACTCGTCAGTGTCGCTTCATAATATAACAAACTAATATGAAATACTACTACTACTACTACTACTACTACTACTACTACTACTACTACTACTACTACTAATAATAATAATAATAATAATAATAATAATAATAATAATAATAATAAACTCTCATGCTATTAGTGAAGTTCTTAATTAAAAATATTCATAACATTGGCATTAATATCTAAAAAAAATGTTTGGATATATTGCACAAAAAACAATCATAAACAGTTGATAAAGTTAATTAAAAGACAATGGTATTATACATAACGATATGTGGATAAATGCACAGCGAGCAGGAGAGGTAATCTTGGTCTACAGTAGTCAGTTGCGTTGACAAGTGGTGACAACTGTTGTTATGTTTATAATGTATTCCTATGCTTCAACAACTAACGCCTTTAAACACGTATTCTAGATTAGTAAATACACTAACCATCAACAATTATATATTTATACCTAAGTAAAGATTAAGTTACTGGATAAACTAATTGTACCTGAGACAACTTTTCCATTAACCCACACTGGAAAAAACTTATGAGCAAAGTCTTCTGTCATTCTTATTTACATACGATGATACGAGAGAATCTACAAAATTTATAAGACATCCACTGAAATTCTTATAGAGAAAACTTGTTTTTTTTGTAAGGGGGACAACGATAAAATTTAAATCAATACTTGGTTCTCTCGTGACAAGTGCATCGTGGTAATCAGCCAATCAAAATCCTTCTTGACAAAATAATCCTAAAATAATCGACCGATCAGAGCGTTTTTAATAATTCCCCCGCATTCAATTGATTAAGGAACCTATAATTGCATCAAGCATTACCTTTGATGTTATTCAGTAGTAAAGTAATTGCGGTGATTTTTATTTTTTACCTTTACCGAGAAACATAAATATGGCAGAAAATTTTAATGAATCTGAAAACTAACTATTATTAGCCATTTACTAATTAAGAGCATTTTTTGTGGGGTCTACAGTACATTATCAGTACAAGTAAACTTTGAACGTAATTTAAGTCCACGTAGTATACTAATATACCCGTGATGTATTTTATAATTAGACCAAATAATCTTCCACTAATAAAAGTTGTTTGTTACTGGAAAAGAAATGAACAGTTGTAATGTGGAAGAAAAATCCTGTTAAACCACAACACTAAAACGATATTGGATTTTTCTCAGTAATTTAAAATCCTCATTAAACCTAAATTTGTTTTATATTAAATGTTATTCTACTTTATAACAAGAGGTAACCACTAGGGAGTCTTCGTAGCTTAACTCACTGAAATGAATGTAATATTTCTATCATTTGTAAAGATTAATTTCCAGGAGAGAAGACCGTATACATTTTTACTTATGTGAACGTGTTAGCTTGTTGAAAGTAATTATTTATACACAGCATTTGGGAAAAGCTATCAATTATTCTCCGTCAGAGTGTGGGTGAATCAGTCAGTAAGCCATGTAAAGAGATAGATAATTCTTCCCCCTTTCCCACACACCGCCACCACCCTCAAAAAAATCACAGTAAATTCTCCTATGCAAATGCTACCAATAATGTAAAAAAATTACCAACCAATAATTATTTTTAAAAACGTCAGCCAATCTGTATTAAAAAAACCACTTTCATGTCCAATTATCAAGAAATACACCGTAATGTGAATAGATTCCAAACCATTAATACCCCTGCATTCCACCTGCCACCAACCATCACCACCACCACCATCACCGCTACCACCATCACCACTACCACCATCACCACCACCACCATCACCACTACCACCATCCTGCAGACCGTAGAACTAAATCACAAAACCAAAGACAATTTTTACACTAATATACCCCAAACAATTACTAAAGACTTGGGACCACCAATACCTCGAGATAATTCACACAAATTGCTTTACTTACGCCCCTAATAAACCCTAATTAATGTGTGTAATTATCAGGTTGTGTCCTTAACTCCGCCCTCCTGATATACCTGCAGCCACCCTGAATACCTGTAATTATAAGGTGTAACTCTTGCCACGTCCCATCGCGCACTTTATTTCCTGCTTCTGTGAATTTTACTTAAGTGTGTTGGTCTTACTTGTAAAGTGGGTCTGTGATTACTATTTCTTTTCTTTTCCCGTTTTCTTTAGCAGTATCTATTGTTTTGTTACTGTCTACTGTTTTGTCACTGTCTATCGGTTACTGTCCATTTCTCTCAGTGTTTATTCTTTCGATCTACCCGTCTCTATTTTCGGTGTCTGTCTGTCTATCTGTCTGTCTCTCGCTTTCAGCCACTAAACGAATTATAAAACCTGGGGTAAGAGAGAGAGAGAGAGAGAGAGAGAGAGAGAGAGAGAGAGAGAGAGAGAGAGAGAGAGAGAGAGAGAGAGAGAGAGAGAGAGAGGTTCCGTGTCTTTTAAGTAATCGTGTATGTTATATTATGTACGATGGCGTGTTGCTGGGGGAAGGTCACCTGGTAATACTCGATTAGAAGTGTGTGTGTGTGTGTGTGTGTGTGTGTGTATTTGAGTGTTTGTCTATGTGTGTGTGTGTGTGTGTGTGTCTATATGTGTGTGTGTGTGTGTGTATTTGAGTGTTTGTCTATGTGTGTGTGTTTGTCTATGTGTGTGTGTGTGTGTGTGTGTGTGTGTGTGTGTGTGTGTGTAAAATAATAATAATAATAATTAACGGTTTATTGAAAGAGCTTGGCAGCCGGAAAGCTGAAAATACAGTTACATAATTGGGGTGATGGGTCTTGATTTACAATTAATATACAAGTAACATAAGTGATACAAATATAATATATAATAACTAGGTGGGGAGAAGTCAAACTAGAATTTTCAACATAGTGACAGTGCAAAAGTAAGATTGACTGGGAGTGAATACACTGGTTGATTACAAGATTGTGTGTGTGTGTGTGTGTGTGTGTGTGTGTGTGTGTGTGTGTGTGTGTGTGTGTGTGTGTTTGTCTATGTGTGTGTGTGTGTTTGTGTATATTTGAGTGTTTGTCTAGGTGTGTGTGTGTGTGTTGGGCGGAGGGGAGCGACAGTAGACTACCAAAGCAGCTACTTTATAGTCACCTAACGAATAGTAAACTTAACGCTGGTTGGCAACAGAAAAGGTTAAGGATAATCTTAAGACAAACCTGAAAAGTGCCAAATTGACCCCTCACCTGGGAGACGACCACTCCTCACCGTAACGCTTGGAGGAGCACCAAAAGAGGTGTCAATACTTTCGAGTTAACCCGACTGCATAACGAGGCAGACATGCGCCAACGCCGGAAAGACGCTGCCGCCGCCCCTCCCGCACTAGATGTAGCCCCCCACGTGTGCAACATCTGTGATCAACCCTGCCGGTCCCGTATCGGCCTCTTTAGTCACCTCAGAACTCACCAACGTAGGTGACATCCGTAATAACTCATATCATTGTATCATAGCTGGATGATCGTCATACTCGATTCCTAGTGACAGCAAAGTAGTAGTAGGGGGATTAGTGGTGGGGGTCACAGTTGTATTGAGTAGAGAAGTCGATTCATTGTCTAAACTTTCTCTCGGTATTTGTTCGTCTTTTTTCATTTTTATCCGTTCTCTTTCTTCGTCTTTTGTCTTTGTTGTGGTATTCGTTTAGATTTATTTTTTGTCTATCTGCCTGTCTGTCTGTCTCTCCATCTGTCTCTGATCTATTATCCGTCTGGCAGCATTTATCTCTCTGTCTTTATATGTTAAAATCTGTCTCTAACACACTATCGCTCTTATCATCTTTTTATCAATTTTACCGTCTATCTATCTCTGTCTTCACCACCATTTATGTCTCTCTATATCCCCATTACCTCTCTCTCTCTCTCTCTCACAACACAACACCTTGAGGTATTGGCTCAAACTTCCTAACTCACTTCCTAAGCCTCTTACACTTACATTTCTCACTGTGAGCATATTTATAAGACATGCATGGTGTGTGTGTGTGTGTGTGTGTGTGTGTGTGTGTGTTGTGTGTGTGTGTGTGTGTGTGTGTGTGTGTGTGTGTGTGTGTGTGTGTGTGTGTGTATGACTGCCACTTGACCCCACCAGCTGTGTGAAGGAAGACATCGTTCTCCGCCAGCGACAATCTATCCTCGTCCACTACCCCTACCCCCCCATCCCTCCCAATACCGACATGGCAGGTCAAAGGTCAATTATTGGAAAGTCATCAGGTGAGCAAGATGGTCAAACACCTGCCGCTGGCTCACCTCCCTCCCAACAATATCTAGCTGGTGGAGTTAGGGACGGGGAGAACTGAACTTATGCTAACTTAAACCTAACCTAACCTAACCTAACCTAACCTAACCTAACCTAACCTTATTATTTCAGACAAGCATATAAGGTTTAATATACCACCCTGTATTATAACCAAAGTCAATTATTTTTCATGTTTCACTTTTTCTTTCAATGTTTCAATGTTTAAAATTTCAACGTTGTTTAGACGATGGGACAACAATCTTCATGACAATTTTAACATAAACATTACTGTATATACATCTGTCATTACGTGTAGTATTGACTAAAGTATATAAATTATTAAGACGGTATCTATAAGTGAGATAAAACTGCGTTGATATAAAAAGTAAAAAAAAATAAATAAATATATGAATTCTTCTATATGTAATTTTTCGAGACACAAGCAATATTGCTCATCCTCCATCCCATCTGTCAAAGTCCATAATGTTACCTCAATCCTATCCACCAAAGTCCACAACATCATCCTGTTTATCCCGGTCTATAATGCTTCTCTCTTTTGTTTTATCTACAGCTCCATCCTAAATTCTATCCACTTCAATTCCCCTTCCTCTGCAATAGCACATCCTAGCAATAATTTCCCCGCCCTATACCAGATCCTAGCAACAGTCCCCCCCACCACATCCTAGCATCAGTCCCTCCCTACCACATCCTAGCAACAGTCCCCTATCCCTACCACATCCCCTCCCCCCACCACATCCCAGCAACAGTCCTCCCCCACCACATCCTAGCAACAGTCCTCCCCTACCACATCCTAGCAACAGTCCCTCCCCTACCACATCCCAGCAACAGTCCCTCCCTCACCACATCCTAGCAACAGTCCCTCCCCTACCAAACTCTAGTAACAGTCCCTCCCCACCACATCCCAGCAACAGTCCTCCCCACCACATCCTAGCAACAGTCCCTCCCTACCACATCCTAGCAACAGTCCCTCCCCCACCACATCCCAGCAACAGTCCCCTCCCCCACATCCTAGCAACAGTCCCTCCCCTACCACATCCCAGCAACAGTCCCTCCCCACCACATCCCAGCAACAGTCCCTCCCCCTACCACATCCTAGCAACAGTCCTCTCCCTACCACATCCCAGCAACAGTCCCTCCCCCACCACATCCTAGCAACAGTCCCTCCCCTACCACTTCCTAGCAACAGTCCCTCCCCTACCACATCCTAGCAACAGTCCCTCCCTACCACATCCCAGCAACAGTCCCTCCCCCCACCACATCCTAGCAACAGTCCCTCCCCCACCACATCCCAGCATCAGTCCCTCCCCCTACTACATCCCTAGCAACAGCCCCTGCACCACCACATCCCAGCAACAGCACCACACCACCACATCCCAGCAACAGTCCCCTCCCCTACCACAACCCAGCAACAGTCCCCACACCACCACATCCTAGGAACAGTTCCCTGCACCACCACATCCTAGCAACAGTCCCCTCCCCCCACCACATCGTAGCAACAGTCCCTCCCCACCACATCCTAGCAACAGTCCCTCCCCCCACCACACCCCAACAACAGTCCCCTGCACCACCACATCCTAGCAACAGTCCCCTGCACCACCACATCCCAGCATAGTCCCAAACCACCACATCCCTAGCAACAGTCCCTCCCCACACATCCCAGCAACAGCCCTCCCCCACCACATCCCAGCAACAGTCCCCTGCACCACCACATCCCAGCAATAGTCCCGTAAACCACCACATTCCAGCAGCAGTCCCTCCCCTACCACATCCTAGCAACAGTCCCTCCCCCACCACATTCCCAGCAACAGTCCCTCCCCTACCACATCCCAGCAACAGTCCCTCCCCGCCCACATCCCAGCAACAGTCCTCCCCTACCACATCCCAGCAACAGTCCCTCCCACCACATCCCAGCACAGTCCTCCCCACCACATCCCAGCAACAGTCCCTCCCCCCTACCACATCCTAGCAACAGTCCCCTCCCCCCACCACATCCTAGCAACAGTCCTCCCCACCACATCCAGCAACAGTCCCTCCCCCACCACATCCCAGCAACAGTCCTCCCCACACATCCTAGCAACAGTCCCCTGCACCACCACATCCCAGCAACAGTACCCTGCACCACCACATCCCAGCAACAGTCCCCTCCCCCACCACAACCTAGCAACAGTCCCCTGCACCACCACATCCCAGAACAGCACCTGCACCACCACATCCCAGCAAACATCCCCTCCCCCCACCACATCCTAGCAACAGTCCCTCCCCATACCACATCCCAGCAACAGTCCCTCCCCCCACCACACACCCCAACAATAGTCCCCTGCACCACCACATCCTAGCAACAGTCCCCTGCACCACCATATCCTAGCAATAGTCCCGTAAACCACCACATCCCAGCAACAGTCCCTCCCTACCACATCCTAGCAACAGTCCTCCCCCACCACATCCCAGCAACAGTCCCCCACCACCACATCCTAGCAATAGTCCCTGTAAACCACCACATCCCAGCAGCAGTCCCCTCCCCACCACATCCCAGCAACAGTCCCCCTCCCCTACCACACATCCCAGCAACAGTCCCTCCCCCCACCACATCCCAGCAACAGTCCCCTCCCCTACCACATCCCAGCAACAGTCCACCCCCCCACCACATCCCTAGCAACAGTCCCTGCACCACCACATCCCAGCAACAGTCCCCTGCACCACCACATCCCAGCAATAGTCCCGTAAACCACCACATCCCAGCAACAGTCCCCTCCCCTACCACATCCCAGCAACAGTCCCCTGCACCACACCCACATCCCAGCAACAGCACCTGCACCACCACATCCCAGCAACAGTCCTCCCCTACCACAACCCAGCAACAGTCCCCTGCACCACCACATCCCAGAACAGCACCCTGCACCACCACATCCCAGCAACAGTCCCTCCCCCACCACATCCCAGCAACAGTCCCTCCCCCTACCACATCCCAGCAACAGTACCTCCCCCTACCACATCCCAGCAACAGTCCCTCCCACCAATATCCCAGCAACAGTCCCTCCCCTACCACATCCTAGCAACAGTCCCTCCCCCCCACCACATCCCAGCAACAGTCCCCTGCACCACCACATCCCAGCAACAGTCCCCTGCACCACCACATCCCAGCAATAGTCCCATAAACCACCACATCTCCAGCAACAGTCCCTTCCCCACCACATCCTAGCAACAGTCCCTCCCCTACCACATCCTAGCAAGTCCCTCCCCCCACCACATCCCAGCAACAGTCCCCTGCACCACCACATCCTAGCAACAGTCCCCTGCACCACCACATCCCAGCAATAGTCCCATAAACCACCACATCCTAGCAACAGTCCTCCCCACCACATCCCAGCAACAGTCCCTCCCTACCACATCCTAGCTACAGTCCTCCCCTACCACATCCCAGCAACAGTCCCCTCCCCACCACATCCCAGCAACAGTCCCCTGCACCACCACATCCCAGAAACAGTCCTCCCCACCACATCCCAGCAACAGTCCCTCCCTACCACATCCCAGCAACAGTCCCCTCCCCTACCACATTCTAGCAACAGTCCCCTCCCCCACCACATCCCAGCAACAGTACCCCTGCACCACCACATCCTAGCAACAGTCCCTCTACCACATCCTAGCAACAGTCCTCCTCTACCACGTTCTAGCAACAGTCCCTCCCCACCACATCCTAGCAACAGTACCCTGCACATATAGCAGTGACTGGAAGCGCAGGTGTGTACACCTCGAAAGTTGACCCACCCTTCGTAATTACAGTGAGATTAAGACCTGACCCAGGAGAGGTCAGGGCCACAAGGTACCTGAGCTAACCCAGCGTTATGACCGTATTAAAGAAACTACACCAGGCCAAGACACGCCACTGAGTGGTAATAATCAAGAAGCACCTGTGTACCACGAAAAGCGACATGACCGCACACCTGATCAAACACAGCTATCCAGACCTACACAGTTTATTGTTAATTAGGAGAGGTCATCTGCCGGCTTGTGACCGCCAATATAAGGGGCCTTCAGCTCTTTCCACGAGGTATTATTATTATAACAGGGAAGGGGCCGACAGCTCCTTCCCAGAGACAGGTAGCAGAGTTTCCCACAGGAGACAGAGACCAGCAGCACCTGCAGACATCCCCCAGCCGCTGGGCCTCCCTCAGGTAACACGTGAGTCATTGTCAGAACGATCCTTAGGGTGAGTTACTTACGGTGGGAAGTGGATCCATTTCATGTTTGTGTCCGAGAGTCATTGTCTAGTAACATCGATATAATGGGCTATTAATGTGTCCATGCCATTGAATTATCCAATAAATAGTTGTACTTAGAGTTGGCGTTCAGAAGATTCTCCCTAAGAATATAATACCAAGTCAAAGTAACTAATCGGCCACGCTACCAAACTTTCCTCACTTTACAATCCTACATCTATAAATTCTTTCTTTACTTGTGTACATCTAATTTAATCCTCATTATATAATCATAGAGAGTAATATAGTTGAGGCTAGCGAGAGTGTAACCCTGTGACTTGGTGCTCTTGAACTCTGACCGATTCTAAACCCCAAAGGAAAATACTTCTTGGGATTTACCTCGAGGATTTAAGCTGACAAGGTTGACATTAATGATAGACAACTCCCTCGTCGCCCCTGCACCAAGGTTCAGAGGGCCACCACAACTCCCTCGTCGCCCCTGCACCAAGGTTCAGAGGGGCCACCACAACTCCCTCGTCGCCCCTGCACCAAGGTTCTGGGGGCCACCACACCCCCTGTCGCCCCTGCACCAAGGTTCAGAGGGGCCACCACAACCCCTCGTCGCCCTGCACCAAGGTTCAGGAGGGCCACCACAACTCTCGTCGCCCCTGCACCAAGGTTCAGAGGGGCCACCACACCCCGTCGCCCCTGCACTGCTGTTCAGAGGAGCCACCACAACCTCGTCGCCCCTGCACCAAGGTTCAGAGGGGCCACCATAACTCCTCGTCGCCCCCACCAAGGTTCAGAGGGCCACAACTCCTCGTCGCCCCTGCACCATGGTTCAGAGGGCCACCACAACTCCTCGTCCCCCCTGCACCAAGGTTCAGAGGGCCACCACAACTCCCTCGTCGCCCCTGCACCAAGGTTCAGAGGGGCCACCACAACTCCCCGTCGCCCCTGCACCAAGGTTCAGAGGAGCCACCACACCCTCGTCGCCCCTCACCAAGGTTCAGAGGAGCCACCACACTCGTCGCCCCTGCACCAAGGTTCAGGGGGCCACCACAACTCTCTCTTGATGACGACAGAAAATGTTGATTATCGAACTTTTGTGAGAATTTGTTGTGATATATAAACACGTTGGTGAGTTGGGTATATAATTATGGCTGCACAACTCATGGATGCACGGAAGGACTCACGGAAGGACTCATGGAAGCACTGACGGAAGGACTCATGGAAGGACTGGCGGAAGCACTGACGGTTGGACTCCCTGACGGCCTGACGCAATCACGGACAAATAACATAATTCTTGGTTGACGAGGAACTAATATATTTAAAGGTAAGTAGGTAAATGTAATAGATATTGTTTTGAGAGAGAGAGAGAGAGAGAGAGAGAGAGAGAGAGAGAGAGAGAGAGAGAGATTACCTTCTAGTCAAACGGTAAATATTTTCTGACAAGTGCGGATTCCATAACACCAATGTCCCCTTGAGTATGATGATTTATCCCCCTGAGTACGATGAGTTAACCCCTTGAGTACGATGATCTTAACCCCTTGAGTACGATAAACTAACCCCTTGAGTACGATAATTAAAACCTTGAGTGAGATGACTAAACCATTCAAGTACGATGATTTAAGAGGTGTGGCGGCCGAGTGGGTATAACGCTCGACTCATCTCCTAAAGTACACCTGCTCGCTGTAAATGTGTAGCTAATTTTACAGTCAGGATGTAGATGCGATTGAGAATAGTTAGTGCCAATGTTACCAAGTAAAGATAGAATCCGCAATGCACGGAATCCATAACACCGACTTTTGGTTACAATTTCAGGTCAGAGGAGATAAATGTAAAACCATTTCGAAAAAAAAAACGAATGAATAAAAAAATTACTTGAGAAGTTTGCTGTAACTGACTTGACATTTGTTGTTTTAGTATATCGTGCCGAGCTGATGTACAGTTGACAGTGATAGGAACAATGTGAACACTCGCCGATTTTTTTAAGATTGATTTAACATTACTAAAAAATTACCTAGATAATTTACTGAGCCTGAGTTAACTTTTTCATGTATCAATTTTATATATTATGTCTTAAATTTCAACGGCTCCTGTTACCATTGATAATTCAGAATAACAATTATTAACTTTTATCTTGCTATCTTACACACACACATACACACACACACACATTTAATATGTAATGGTGGTCAGGCTGGCAGCTGGACTAAAAAATAATTTACAGAAAATAATTTGCCCCGGACATCTGTGAGGGACCAGCTGCTGAAAGTTTGAACACAAGATGAATTTTGGAAATTTTGGGGTGAGATTTTTTTTGGTGGTTTAAGGTGGAATTTATTTTGACACACACACACACACACACACACACACACACACACACACACACACACACACACACACACACACACACACTACTATCATCATCATCATCACCAATCACCATTATCTCGAACGTTATCACCATTACACACTATTACCAGACACCATAGTACTCACATCATCACCATCCACACCATCGACGCCATGATTAACGTCATCGCCTCTCACTATCAACACCATCCACACCATCACTATGATTGACACCCTCTTCCCCATCACCACCATTTTCACCATCATAACCACTCACATTATCGCTACCAAGCACCAACACACACACTCTCAACACCAACACACTCACCCTTAATACCAACACACTTACCATCTATACCACACACCCTCAACACCCACACACACACCCTGAACACCAACAACCACACACCCTCAACACCAACAACCACACACCCTCAACACCAACACACACACACCCTCAACACCAACACACACACCCTCAACACCAACACACACACCCTCAACACCAACACACACACCCTCAACACCAACACACACACACACCAACACCAAACACACACACACCCCCTGAACACCAACACACACCATCAACACCACACACTCACCCTCAACACCAACACACACACCATCAACACCACACACTCACCATCAACACTACACACCACCTCAACACCAAAACACACACACCCTCAACACCAACACACACACCTCACACCACCACACACACCTCAACACCCACACCCACACACCTAAACATCAACACACACCCTCAACACCAAAACACACACACACCCCAACACCAACACACACCCTCAACACCAAACACACACACACCCCAACACCAACACACACACACACACACACACCCTGAACACCAACACACACACCTCAAAAAAACACACACACACCCTCAACACCAACACACACACCTCAACACCAAAACCACACACACCCTCAACACCAACACACACACACCCTCAACACCAACACACACACTTCAACACCAAAACACACACACCCCTCAACACCAAAACACACACACACACCTCAACACCAACACACACACACCTCAACACCAACACACACACCAACACCAACACACACCTCAACACCAAACACACACACACCTCAACACCAACACACACACACACACCCTGAACACCAACACACACCATGAACACCAACACACACCATCAACACCAACACACACCATCAACACCAACACACTCACCATCAACACCAACACACTCACCATCAACACCACACACTCACCATCAACACCACACACTCACCCCATCATTCACCTCATGGTCTTGGTCCCGACGTATAATATAAGACCATTAGATTCAAACAACGCGAGTGAATTTCCGATATTTTCAATAATGCTTTTTAAAGTTTTCCCGATCTTAGGTGGGCGACCCTCCACCGCCACACAGTCCTTAGTAATATATTCATAAATCTTCGTACACTACAGAATTAATTAATCATAGAGAACTATACCCTTAAATATCACGCCTGAAGACCTGAAGTACAGACGAGCAGTAATGGTAACATCAATAACTCTTGCTAAGGGACTTGTCTTGTTTATCATTATATCAACAACACCATTCTATGTGATACTGTAAATAAAGCGAATAAGAGCCAGTGATTAGCAACCATAGGAGTTGAAACACATTAATAAGTTATGAACGATATTGATGATAATTACACAACGTATAAGCTTTGTTAGTAATATATTTTAAGACCTTAGACCAAACACGTGTGGGTCGATGAATTCCTGGTCTTGGGAGAGGTGAGTCAGCGCCATCCTGGTGTTCTACTTTATAACTGTTAATCTATATTGTATCTGGGACTAATGGTAATAAAAGGAGATCTTATTCATTTATTGGATATTCTTATTTCTCATTCATTTATTGGTTATTTTTATTTCTCATTCATTTATTGGTTATTCTTATTTCTCACTCATTTATTGGCTATTCTTATTTCTCATTCAATTACTCCACTTTATTTATTTCTTAGGATTGAGGTGATGGTGGATTAAAGAGACTTGGACGATTTTAGGGTCAAGGAGGGGTGGGATGATGGGTGAGGGTGGGTGAGGGTGGGTGCTGTGCTGGAAGTGAGAATCCACACTCCTCCCAGTCGGTGGTTCTTGGCAAATTTCGTTGACGCTTGACGGATGACACCTTTTCCCCATATCCCAGGATGGGTGAGGGTGGGGTGAGAAGGTGGGGGAGGGATGAGAGAGTGACGGAGTGGTGAGAAGGTGAGGGAGGAGTCAGAGCGTCAGGGAGGGGTGAGAGGGTGAGGGAGGTGCGTCAGTCTTCTACTCAGACTGGTGTTGTTATCTTGTAATATGAACAACAGACTGTAAAATGTTTTGATAACGAGTGGAAGCTTAGAAGGGTCCACTGAACACAGACATCTCCTCTGGTGAAGGGTGAATAATGTATGAGTGACAATGGAGGTGTGGATCTGTACTCAACATGATGGACAGAATCTTAGAGCACAGCTGAAATTGTCCCAAAATTATAGTTATCGGATAAACACAACTTCTGGACACAAAGATAAATAAAATAATGTACAACTTTATTGATTAAAATAGTTCTTCAATGAAATTAGACGCTCAAGTTTAACTAAAACCAATAGTCAAAGAATTTCATATTTGTTAAACTACGAATTAAGTTGAGGAAATGAAGACGGTCAAGTGCACTGCCAGATCACCCTGCCAGCATGTGTACTGATATCCTATGATGACCTACTTTCACCTTCAGACTACGGATAATAATAATACATAATTTATTTTTCCATTGCTAAAAACAAAAACAATGGTTCTCGGGTCTTATGGCTGCTTGCTATAATCATAAACATCATCGAACGTTTATTAGATTTAGGTGAGCGAAATAATTAGGAAGCCTGTAATTAGCTCCACTCAATTCGTGTTATATATTGGAGCGTCGGCCGCGTGCTACGGTAACGTCATTAACAACCAGCAATATTACAAAATTACTAAACATTATTGCTGGTAATATACTACAAATATTATCCAATTCTAAATACAAATTAACAAAATGTAGCATAAAATAAGTGTCCCAAATATTTGATTACCTTTAGCAGCTTCAGTTGTTAGGTTAGGTCAGGTTAGGTTAGGTTGGGGTAGGTCAGGTCAGGTTAGGTTAAGTTTAATTAGGTTAGGTCAAGCTACATCAGGTTCGGTTAAGTTAGGTTGGGTTAGGTTGGGTGAGGTCACGTCAGGTTAGGTTAATTTCAGTTAGGTTATATAATTTAGGCTAGGTTATATCAGGTTAGGTTAGGTAAATTAGGTTTGGGTAAGTTAAGTGTGGTTTAGTTAGGTTAGATCTGACTTTAAACACATCTACCTTCACCACAATAACATCTGACTTTAAACACATCTGCCTTCACTGGCCTGACTATGATAAGAAAGCTCTGTGTTATACAAACTAGACTCTGTAAACTGTTATATGATGTCAGTTGAAAAAATAAAAATAAACAAACAGAAAAGGGAATATTAAATTGTTGTTCGTAATTATACAAGAATCAAAGGATCAAACTACAATTGTTTTTCCGAGACAATACTTAAAAAAAAAATTACAAAAACTTTAACTTCGAATATTTTAAATTTTTATATTAGTAAAATCATCTCACATTCTATTTTGTGAAGTTTCTTATGGTTTTTAATTAACACAGCCTCTTATAATCTGCATTACTTGAATTATTATCAAACACATTATAAGGCAGTGAGAATAAAAAGTCATTAACTCCGCTTTTACTCAAGATTAATAAATGCAACAAAATAAATAAATGATAAATAATATTGAATTGCGTAAAAAAAAAACGTATTTTCAAATTTTGTTTCGTTGTTGTCAAGCGAATGTTATCCGTCCAGAGACAATTAGGAAGAGAGGAACATGAAAGCCAGGGACTTGACTCTCACAGGAACGTAAGTTAAACTTTCCTCGTAACTTTGAGGTGAGAGAAGACCTGTAACGGGACAATTCTAATGATGGCGTAAATATGGCGACCTGAACAACATCAATACCGTACCTTACACTCTACCCTACCTCGATACAGTCATTCATACAGTTACGGTCCTGGATACAGTCACTCATACAGTTACGGAGAAAAGTTAACGTAGGAAGCTCTGAGACTGTGAAGCCAGGAAACTAATTAGAGGCTATCGGGTGAGGCTAAACCCCCCACAGAACTCATCACGACCAGCCACACATGACAAACTCCTTTCTTTTGTAGTTTTAGTCATATTTGTGTAAAATAATTGCGTAATCTTTCATAATGAAGAATTTGACCAGTGGGCAGAAAAGCCGCCAGTAAAACAATGCACACCAGCCCTGTCATTCTCAAATCGTTGTATCCAAGAGGAAGGTGTGTAGTGCCTCCCTTAACTTGTGGTTGCCGAGTAGATATTCTTAGTTCCTTTTTGACGACCAGAAAGGCATATTAACCAATGAATCAATATTCTTTGTTTACGTGCTATGAGATTTTAAATGTAGTTCAGATAGAAAATGTGGTCTTGACATAACTAGTTGAAGTAAAAGTAATACCCGTAAGCTAGTGTAACTCAAATACAATTACTCCAGAAGGAAACAACGTGTAGCCAAGGTACCCCACTTAGCCCGCCTTCAGTTCCCCAACTCTAAAATTCATCTGGGAAAAAAATAATAAGTAAGTCATTCAATAATTAGATAAACCATTAACAACTATCATCATTAGTCCTTATGTTCCAGTTTTTAGTTAATAAAGAAGACGAAAACATCGACGTGGGGGGATGAATAGGACTCGAAACATCACACATCAGGGAACATCACACATCAGACCTAGAGATGAGTAACAGACAAAATTGCAATACGTCTCAACCTAACAACCTGCCGTAGATCGCTGACCGTAAACCTACACACTACTATGTACGTTTAAGCTTTATAAACAAAAAAATGAATATGTTATTTTGGACCCTTTTTTCAGTATAACTTTACAGATGAAGGAATTGTGAGAGCAGGAATATGTTCGATAAAAAGTGAAACGAATCGATACACTCGGAAGCCGCCAGGGCAGATGTCAACACGAGGTACAGTCACCCACAAAGTCCTGGCGCCTATCCTCTTGAAACACGTACCCCGAGACTCTTGAAACAGCAGGAGTGACGACAGGACTTTTGTAGGTGGTGATTGTACATAAAGACGCGTGTGTCGCAACAACTCTAGGACAGAAGTACAACCACCGTGATAATTGTACACTTCTATCAGGATAAGAAGTGGCTGATCACAGGTGACTATTTGTGACGCATTTTCCATCGTAAAAACTATGACCCATGAACAGTATTTAGTAACCCTAATAACTGAAGCAACTGAAACACGAGACAAAAAACATAACACAGGACTGTAGTTGATAATCACAGGATGTTATAGAGCAAAAACAATCAAATAACTATAATAATTTTCAACACAAGTAAACAGAAAAAGTAAGGTTTACGAGATTTTTTGGCAAGACATTAGTAAAAAAAATCTTATAATTTTTTTATTATGTTGACATTACAAATTGCATCTAACATTTTATTTCTCTCTTAAATATTGCACCATAAAAATATAACTTTACTGAATGCAAGAGGTACTGGGACAAACGACTAAAGATTTTTTTTTCCATGACGCTATCCATGATGTTTATTATTCTCTCCCTCATTGTTTCTTCCTCTAATTTTTGTGTCTCTATCTACCTGTTTCTCGTAAAAAAAAATCCTCTTTCTAGTGTTCGTGTATTTTTTTCCGTCTTCTTTGTTGTTGTTCTTCAGTTCTTTCATATTTCTCCTTTCATGCCCTTAACTCTTACTCTTTATGTCTCTTTCTCTCAGTCTTTGTATAGTATTTCTGGTTATTTAGGTTTCTTCTTTTTCCTCAGCCACTATCATTCCCCACTTAACTCATTCTCCTCTAAGACTCATTCTCCTCTAAGACTCAATCTCCTCTAAGACTCATTCTCCTCTAAGACTCATTCTCCTCTAAGACTCATTCTCCTCTAAAACTCAATCTCCTCTAAAACTCATTTTCCTCTAAAACTCATTCTCCTCTAAGACTCATTCTCCTCTAAAACTCATTCTCCTCTAAGACTCATTCTCCTCTAAAACTCATTCTCCTCTAAAACTCATTCTCCTCTAAGACTCATTCTCCTCTAAAACTCATTCTCCTCTAAGACTCATTCTCCTCTAAAGCTCAATCTCCTCTAAAACTCATTCTCCTCTAAAACTCATTCTCCTCTAAAACTCATTCTCCTCTAAAACTCATTCTCCTCTAAAACTCATTCTCCTCTAAGACTCATTCTCCTTCCTATTTCCTCTACATATTCATTCTTCTTACCTAACTCCACCTGTTTCTTCACTATTCCCCTTCTTCCCAGTCTCGTGTATATTCTTCTTTCGCCTTTAAACAACTTCCCTACTTGATGCCCTCCAGCCATGGCACAATTTGCATCTCCCCCTCACACCGTTTTATGAGTAGGAAATGACTACTGGGCTTCTCTGCTAATGGGTAGGGTAATGAGGTATAGGGGGAAGGGGGGAGGGCCTTCACCAACACATCAAATACGAGTCGGGTGGCTAATCCCATTTACACATTCACAAGGGTTTAGCGTTCATATCAAAGGAGGAGTCGGGTAGTCAGTCTTCAGTCCAGGTGTAATATCGTTGGTTACCGCCTTAATTTCCTTTCGCTTTTACACGAGGGTTAAAAATTTTCTTAAGTTTTGTTGAATTATCGAGAAAAAAAAATATAACAGTAGCTTATGAGAAATATTAAAGATTAGTGGGTTATAATATGTTCTAAATATTTCCAGAAGTTAATTTATCGCACTTCTAACAGCAGTCAATTTAGGGTCAACAGTGTCAACGCTCGAAAAAAAACCTCAGCAATAATGAGTTTAAATGTTGATTCTCCAGTAAATTAAGTGGAGGAAGTACAGAAACTAACCCCAAAGTTGAAACAGTAAGCAGAATCCCCTTGGGCAGTTAATTTATTGCATTTTACAGGAATACATTACTCTGTTGAGCGTCTTATTGAAGAAACGTTTTCTTTGCAGCTATATGAATACTAATCTTGACTGATATTTTGGTGAGGTTAAGAAATCTTTTGACCGGCTTGCAAGACGAATTTTGAGACGAATTCTTGGTCTTGTTTCTGTTATATTCTAGCCAATAAATTATAATCTGAACTGAGGTAGAGTACTTGTCCCTCACTCGTATATGCAAACAACACAAGACAGGCAAACAAACAAAAGACCTACTGCAGACTTACAGACAAACAAACAAAAGACTTACTGCAGACTTACAGACGAACAAACAAAAGACTTACTGCAGACTTACAGACGAACAAACAAAAGACTTACTGCAGACACAGACGAACAAACGAACATACACACACACACACACTCAAAATATTTCCCTTACAGACACATAGACAGACAGACAGAAAGACACTTGCAGACTCCAAAATGCACGAATGAGCTGCCCCTCTCCATCCTCAAATGGATTACATTAGTTGCCCCTCTATCCTGGTCTTGCAACTCCTCGCTCGCTCGCAAACCTCTCTCTCTCTCTCTCTCTTCCTCCCTCCTCTGCAAACGTCCTAATGAAAGCTCCTCGGCTCACTTTTGTCAAACACCGCTGAATGCCGCCCCACCGGAACGTAATTAAGGAAATCCTTGATGTTACAGCTTAAGGATAATATCTTGTCTCTGTGTCGACTTCTCAAGTGGTGACGCATTAAAAACTCCAAAATGCTCTGTGTTTACCGGGTCATTTTTAGACGAGGAGAGTCAATAGGCTCGGAAAACGGTATAATATATTGCATTCAGTATTTATATATCAATAGAGAAAAATATAATATCACTAAGATTCTGGTAAAAAATGGTAAATAAATGTATATTTTATATTTTGCATTTAGTGTCTGGTGAAGCTCTAAGGGTTTGAGGCTCAGTTGTTTCTGGAGTTCTTTTTAGTTATATATTTGGCTCTTATAACTTTTATGCTGCGTTAATCAGTTCTGTGTACACTTTTCTCGAAGGATTGAATGACAAACTTTAATCTTCTCTGCACCTTCAGCCACTGGTTACGCAACTACAGGCTCACACTCATCAAGAAACTCACCACAAACGCAAATGACCACGAAGTTTTTGTTATTTTTCCTAAAATATATATTCAATTGTCCAAACTAATCTGCCTAACTCATCTTAAGGAGTTACGCCAAGGGTTCAACAATGGCACCACGCTATTTTTATGAACTATGGGTTTTGTGCGTAAAGAAGGTATTTGTACTTGGTCCATGGGCTTAAAAATTAGTGTCACGTTAAATCTGAGCTCTGAAATGACATAAAAATTCACGAGTGTTAAGGTGCGTTACGACCCTCCTCCTTTCACCGCTTACCCAGCTTCCACCACTTGTTACCAGAGGCCAGGGTCGTATGTACAGAAGCAATAGATATCTCACAAGAATTGTCGAATTACCATTGGCTGTCCCGCCAGTCTCCGGTAACTTCCCGACGATCGGTATCAGTGTACAGACCAACAACAGGCAGGTAGATTTCCACCAGGTCACAGAAACACACTTGTGCACTGTAGTCGTCTTTAATAAACACTAATTCTTCATAACCCTGTTGACAGGGTAAGGTCTTCACAGCTTGACTCCACACTTTGAATATATAGTTAATACACCACCAGTGTACAGTTCCTTAATCTTCTCACTTTATATTAATCACAACAATTCCACAATATTTGCATTACAATTGTCTTCAGTTGTTCTGCTAGGCTTATTCTTTGCACTCCGAACAGAAGCGATCGACTAACTGAAGGCCACTTGCGGCAGCTTAAATATGGTTCGTTAGACGCCTTGAGCATTCTAGCGATGTCCAAACGCGGGAGGTTGGCTCGCGACACGTCTGGAGAATTCTAGAATGATCTAAGCCTACAGTAAGAAGTAAATCATAAAAAAAAAAATGATGCAATACTTTCCAGAAAATTCTTAAACAATTAATGCATCAATATTTCCACGAAAATTTCACTAAATTTGCCACAGTAACTGCTGCAGAAAACAATAAACACAACTAGTTTACAAAATTACAATACGAAATTATACCTCGGCATAACAGGTGATTACAGGCGACTGACCCCCTTTAAAATGTACCCGTTTTCAAAGTTATACAGAAATTAATAGGATTGTGATATTACTAAAAAAAATATAATTGGAAGACCTCAATGGTTTTCTTTGGTATTAATACATATTTTCAAAATGCTTTCCGTCATTCCGAATAGATGTCCGAATACGGTGAGCTCAGGTGTTGAGTGTAGTCTGTAGTGTATCCGGCGAGAGCTTTAATCACAAAAAAGTTTATTGTCAACAAATGTTTTTAGTTTCCCTTTCGACGATATTTTTCCTAAATCATCAAGATATATAAGGGCGACAGATCTGATGACCTTGGAGGTACATTATTTACCCTCCCTTGATAAATGGATCTTCGAATATATGTAAAATTTGGCACAAGTTTAAGCTCAGGGTTTCAACGGTGGCATGACACTGATTTCAGTACTACAAACATATTATCAACGTCTTTACACATTAATTATACACCGGCTGCAAAAAAATTACCGTTGCTACCTTTGAACATCTGACATAACCGTTCAGCTTAAAAGAACCTCCTTCAGTAATGTTTCATACTCATCTCCGCATCAGAGGAACAACACTTCGTATATTTTTACCTTATATTATTAAATAATTAAAAAAAACTAGTGAATAATACAAGAAATCGTTGACTTCTTATAAAATTACTATTCCAGAAAATTCCTCGCGGTGTTCCAATTGTAGTCGAGAGAATATTCGAATTAGACACTACAACTATCGAACAATCTTGAATATAAACAAGTGATCGCGGGCTCTTCGTGCCCGGTGAAAGTTTGAACGCTCGTGCTTGGCTACTGCGCAATCGCTGTCTGGCTGACAGCGTACAGCGAATGAGGGTGCGCCAAGACCGTAAACTTGCATGGTTAATTAGGGTACGCCAAGTCCGTGGACTTGCATCGTTTTCCATCATAAACACAATGGTTAATTAATGCTTTCCTAAAGAAACCATCGACATGGGACCAGGTTTGTTCCACTCTACGATTTTTTTGCGATTTTTTCACCAAGTTTGATGAAAAACGATTGTGCCGTTTCGGCTGCCCAGAACAGACACACAGACACCAAGCTACTGTCCTGGCCACGTGGCCATACACCTGCCTAACCGCATCTAGCCCATACGAGCACGAACTGATTGCTACAAGAACAGCCCAGTCCCAACCATTGTAAAAATTATCAACACCTAATTATTATATATCATATTTGTATCACTTATGTTACCTGTATATTATTTGTAAATCAAGAGACCCATTTTCCAATTATGTAATTGTATATTTTCAGCCTTCTGGCTGCCATGCTCTTTCAGTAAACCGTTAATTATTATTATTATTTTTTATTATTACACACGGCTATTCCTATAGTATATTAGACAAGTGATCACGGGCCCTTCGTGCCCGGTGAAAGTTTGAACGCTCGTGCTTGGCTAGTATAGCGCGCAACCGCCGTCCGGCTGATAGCGTACAGCAAATAAGGGTGCGCCAAGTCCGTAGACTTGCATGGTTAATTATGGTGTGCCAAGTCCATAGACTTGCTTCGTTTTCCATCGTAAATAAAATGGTTAATTAATGCTTTCCTAAAGAAACCATCGACATGGGACCAGGTTTGTTCCACTCTACGATTTTTTTGCGATTTTTCCACCAAGTTTGATAAAAAATGATTGTGCCGTTTTGGCTGCCCAGAACAGACAGACGGACAGACAGACACACAGACACACGGCTATTCCTATAGTATATTAGATAACTTCTGACCTCATGGTAACTATTTGGGAAAGAATAAATCCATTATTACCAAATTTGCATAAGTGAAGTGTGTGACTGGCAAAACACTCCTGATAGCAAAAAACCACAACTGATTAATATAACAAATTAACCTCAAACTTACATTTACATTAACTATAATATTTTAACATGGTAAATAAATGTTAATCTTGTTATTACTCTCAAGTCATTAGTCATATTTCTTAAAAAAAAAAGAACATTTATCAGATTAATGATTTTACTTCCTTATTCGGCGAGAAGTAATTAACATAGATAATTTACATAACACCTGGGCGACTGCTCTCTCTACCCAGGTGATGAACTGTGACACACGGATCACCTAAATAATTGAAGCTCGGATTAACTGAATAGGTTATCCTTATTATTTCCCCGGAGATAATGCTTCGTTTTAGCCTCGTTTTCTGATCTGTTTTCGTTTTCTTTTTGTCTTTATTTATGATTCTTTCTTTTTCACACGATGATAGAAATGTGGCTGTTTTTTGATGTAATAAATAATTTGGTTGTATTTGTAATGTTACATGAAAAGTCACTCATTCTTTCTTTCATTCCGTTTTCCTCAATGAAATAAATAGCTGCTTTTGTAATGTCCTATGAATGGAGGAAATCAAGGGGTGGTCTATATGGTTTTAATATATATTACTTTTATTATAGTAAACTAGACTCCAACGGGTAAATAACTTTTTTATCAATAACATTAACAGTTATCATAATTATCATAGTAAGATAACTGTTCTTTTTTAATTTGTAGTTTTTTTTAACTATTTAATCATTTTGTTGTTGTGGTGCTTACCAATGCCTTCCTTTTGGGGGGGGGAGGAGGTTAGGATGAGATGGTGGGGAAGGAAAAGGAGGAGAGGTAATTTTTATTTATTTTTGGATAGGGGTATTGGGGGGAGTTGGAGGGGGGTTGAGAGGAAGGAGGGGGGGAAGTTGAGGAGGGGGTTGAGGGGAGGGGTGTTAGGGGGATGTTAAGGGGAGGGGGGGAGTTGAGGGGGAGGAGGAGGGGGGGAGGAAGTAATTTATTGCCCAGAAGAAATGTATAATGTCACCCCGCTTGTTGGGTGTGTCACGGCCGACGACTCCTACATGTATTTTACAGAAAACGTATTGAGATTTACGAACATGAAACTGTCAGGAGAAGCATTTTATGGCTCTCGTGGGTGTCCTTTGTGTGACGACGGTGGGGGGGGGAGGGGGATGGGGTGGTGGAGGCTACTAAGGGAAGGGCGTGGAGCGAGAAGAGGAAAGGATATACTATGAGTTAGATCCTGTTGCACCTTAGAGAGAGAGAGAGAGAGAGAGAGCAGCCTAGTAGTGGTATTAGTTTCAACACACGCTATCCCATCCGCCTCCCGTCCCTTCCCAAGCATTTCTGGCGTTATATATTTAAATATAGATTCCTATCAACAACAATGAAAAACATCCTGCACCTACTGACAAAGAATTACACTCCCAACATACCACAGAAAGGCTGCTGCTGCCGGCTTTGTCAAATTCAACATATTAACCAACCACAAAGCTCCCATCTCCACAGCCAGCCAATAATAAACAAGAGACCCCCGCAACCTCCAGCCCTCACACAGCATAATAAATGACACACACACGCGGTCTGTACCCAAATGTAGCAATTACTTCACACGGAATCATTAATTTTTTCTGCGACAAAATCAATGATTGCATAAGTATTCTTGGATACTAAATGATACAACTATTTTTTCGTAATTGTTGGTATATATTTTTTTTACAATAAAATAACCGAACCTTTAGAGAGAACAAAAAAGAGAAAATCCCGACTTAATTCGCAATATCGCTTGTCAAAAAATGTGTTCCGTGTTTTTTCTGTGTGTGTGTGTGTGTGTTTTGACGAAGTGCAGAGGCTGATTATAAGAGCATTATGCTAGTTTTAACCATAGGGAAAGTGTTTGTTCGTCCGTACGCGAATTTATTCAATACATTAATAAAATAAAATAATTATAGCTATTTCAGGAGAACTAATAACGCCTGAACATACAACGAATTTCACATCTTTATATCGCAAGTTACATGTTAAGATAAAATTACTTTTTTTGTCAGTGTGTTCATAAAATACACAAGAATTTACTCGTTCTTTGACATTTTTACACAAAGTTGTCGATAATCTTAAGAACAGTATCACCTCGGACGACTTTATCTTCATTAAATATGAACGAAAATTATCTTTGTTGAATCATGCAAGTTCACAATCTATGCGTTGTGATCGTTGGGCCGCAGTGAGATTTAAATTATTGAGAGGCCAGGCGTGTAATAATGGCGGGAGGCGTGTGTGTGGGGAGGGTGTGTGTGTGTGGGGGGGATAGGTGTGTGTGTGTGTGTGTGGGGGAGAGGTGTGTGTGTGTGGGAGGAGAGGTGTGTGGGGGAGGGAGGTGGGGGAGGGAGGTGTGGGGGAGGGAGGTGGGGGGGAGGAGGTGGGGGGAGGGAGGTGTGGGGGAGGGAGGTGGGGAGGGAGGTGTGTGTGTGTGTGGGGGAAGGGAGGTGGGGGGAGGGAGGTGTGGGGGGGGAAGTGTGTGTTTGAAGAGAGAGGTGTGTGGGAAAGTAAGAGGGAGGAATATAAGAGGATAGGGAGAGGGATAATGCGAGATGAGTGAGTGAGAAGGAATGTGGGTGAAAGACAGGAATTCGGGAGGATAGGAATTTAAGAAAGAAGGGGGATTGTGAAGCATATGAATAAGGGTGGAGGAGGGAGAGTAATGATAAAGTGTGTTTGGGAGTAAGGAAATGAAGAGAAATAAGAGGGGCGGGGATACAAGATAGTGGAAATAAAATAAGGAATGAATTTTCGTCTTAATTTTACGGCATCATTTAGTACTATATTATAAACACAGAGAAAACAATAAGTCTTTCATCTTAGTATCACTCCTACAGCAGCGCCACACTCCTGCAGCGGTGAGAACTGCCCTTACACAGCTCACTTGTAAACATAAAACAAATTGCCTTTGAAGCTGTCGTTCAAACAGGTAATTACGATATAATATCATTACTTCCTATTCAAGTGAAATTTTTACTGAGTAACGAAATGATGAAATTAATTACATTAGCTCACATCGAAATAAGCAGAAATATTAATTCAATTGCATTTAAAGCAAGGGAAAAAATTATCACATTAAACACTGCAAAGTCGTAAAGCCTCTATTACACATATAATTAATTTATAAACTAATACTTAAGTAAATTAATATAAGAACCTCCTTGGCCATTACTAGTTGCACAATTACTCTAACATACAATAATAAAACTCTAGTTAATAACTCAATCAAAGTGTTTATATGTAATATGTAAATATGAACTCAATAACGCGTAATCCTCACACTAAAACATAATAAACCCAAACAATGCGACTTTAAAAATAAACTCATTCAAAAACATTTCATCTCAAGGTGTAAAACAAAAACCGAAAAAATACCTAACCTAACCCAAACAATGCGACTTTAAAAATAAACTCATTCAAAAACATTTCATCTCTAAAACAAAACCCTAACCAACCTAACCCAAACAATGCGACTTTAAAAATAAACTCATTCAAAAACATTTCATCTCAAGGTGTAAAACAAAAACCTTGTGAAAAATACCTAACCTAACCCAAACAATGCGACTTTAAAAATAAACTCATTCAAAAACATTTCATCTCAAGGTGTAAAACAAAAACCTTGTGAAAAATACCTAACCTGACCTAACCCCACCAGTACGACTTTATCACTTTACACAACACCATGATGACCAACCACCAAGGCAAGAGTCACTTCACACCATCTCAATCAATAAACAAAAGCGTTCCTCGCCTGAAAGACTACAGCGTATCGACTAACCTAGTAAAGTTCTTTGTAACATATTCTGGGTGAATGTATAAAGTGAATAAATTTAGTAACCGCACAAAAATTATGAATAAGATTAAAATAAAGTTATCAGTTGCTTAGATCGATCATAAATATGGAATGGCGAAGTGTTGCTATCGACTGGAAATATAACTTTAAGTATCTACAGAAAGATAAATAAAACTAAGAATCCGTAGTTGAATGTAGGAACCAATTTGTCTCCTGGGTAACAACGGGGAGTGTCAGTCATTAATGGATAACGTGAAAATTAGACACCCCAGCTTATTTAAAACATATTCTTTAACCTACTGTCCCAGGTAACGTTAGCGTGTTTAATTATGAGGTGAAACAAGTTGCAGTGTCTAATCTTCACGTGATACTCTTTAGTTTGTTTTAAGACGCCGAATATTTTCAGATAAAGAGGAAATACATAGAAATGTTACGAACAAGACGCATATAAAGAAAAGAGAGAGAGAGAGAGAGAGAGAGAGAGAGAGAGAGAGAGAGAGGGGGTGAGCGCTATACAGTCTGCCCCCGTGTGTGTGTATGTGTGTGTGTGTGTGTGTGTGTGTGTGTGTATGTGTGTGTGTGTGTGTGTGTGCGTGTGTGTGTGTGTGTGTGCGTGTGTGTGTGTACAAACTAAGGCAAGCTTCAATACACGACAAAGACATTCCTTTTGTCACTAAGCAAACAACTTAAACACGCTCCCTGATTTGCATACACCATTTTTTCCTTCTTTCAACCCTGGCAGTACCGCTGTTATTAAAGATGCAATACAAGGTAAATATCCTCGCTAATTTCCATATCAAAATTGTCTTTCGTTTCTCTACGTAATATATTCATGATCAACAACGTAAACATCCTTCCTCATTTGCATATAACATTTTTTTTAAACACTAGGTAGTACAGTATATCCATGATTAAATTGGGTATATATATATATATATATTATTATCATTTCTTCGCCCCAAAATGTGTGTTCACCATTGGAAGCACAGCGTAACAATATCCTCGTACGGCAGATGATCATACGAACATTTCTTTAACATCACGAACGGTAATCATTATTAAAGAAACAAAATAAACACTCATTTGCATATAAACACTTTTTTTTTACACAGGGTAATACGTTAGTTACTGAAGATATAACGTAAACATTATCTTATTTGAATATATAGATTTACCTTTGTTTTACACATTCACAAACGGACAATGTAAACACTAACCAATTTATATATAAACATTTTCGCCTTAAAACTTGTTAGTATGTTCATCATTAAACAATGTAAACATACCATCTCATTTACATATTATTCTTTCATAATTTCATTCTTTACAAACTGTAGTACATACTGTAGTGTATATACTTATCATTTACGAAACAACGTCACAAGTCTCCCTCATTTACATGTAAACAATTTTTTACTTCTCTACACTACCAGGCAGTACAGCCAAGACAATGCCAGTTATTACATCAAACAAACGAATCGTAAACTTTCATAATTGTTTTGTGTGTGTGTGTTGAGAAAATTTCTTTTAACAAATTTAGAATAAAAAACAAATCGTTTCCAAGAGTTTGCCGCCCTTAATGACTACAAATCTCTCCTGAGGCAAGCTGGCTACCCTGCACTTAATTAAAATTGCAAATTCGGACGAGAATACATTTTTTTATGAGGTATCTTGAGGGCACACAAAAAAAAGAGGTTTATTTCTTTCCGAGAATTTATTTACCCTATATATTTTTTTAAAGATGAAATGTGTTTGAAATACTACTACTGCTATTAATAATAATTTACAATTTATTCCTTATAAATCTATCACATACCACTAGTTCATTCAAAGCGGGGCATATACAAACAGACAAACGAAAGTCGAAATAAAGACATGAAATAATTTATACCAAGAGAGAATATTATTAAATTACGTAATATCACAGGATGGTTGACACAAAATAAACCTCTTTATACAGGATAAATATTAAATACAGTTTACCCAAAGAGTCGAGAAATAATAACCTTTCTCCCTGGACAGTCGACAGTATTCCCTTGCCACTACACTACTTAACTACTACAGTATTAAAATAAACAACGGGAGGGGGAGGGAGGGTGATGGGGGATGGTGAGGGTAATATGTAAGGGGGGAAGACAGAGAGGGAGAGTGTGGGTGAGAGAGTAAGGGGGAGGGTAAGGGAGAGGGTGGGGGGTAATAATTGAGGTCACAGAATCCAACCACCAAAGGGAAATTAACAAGAGAATGAAAAGAGGTAAATAAAATAATGAGGAAAAGAGGAAGAGAAAAAGAAAAGACACCAAGAAGGAAGAAGAAAAAGAAGAAAACAGAGACAATAAGAAGACCTAAATAATATAATGAAGGAAAGAAAAATAAAATAAGATGAAAATTAATGATATGGAAATTATTACAAACGAGAAATGTTAATGTTACAATGTATTCCTGTACTAGACTATAACACCTAAGGTCTTCAAGCTAGTTTAGTAATGACACTCGACATCAATATACTAAAAAAATTAAGAGAAATAAAGGGTCTCTAGTACGACTGGGTGAGAGTGTGTGTTCCTCACTACGTATCTCTCATTACATACAAACTAAATCTTTTTTCTCACTCGAGGGGGAAACTGTAGTTATTGTTACAGAGACAACATAAGTGCGTGTGTGTGTGCTATGTGCTATGTGTGTGTGCTATGTACTATGTGTGTGTGCTATGTGCTATGTGTGTGTGCTATGTAGGTCAAGCGGTGTTACGTGTATTATGACTGATTAATTACGAAATAAAGGGAGATCGAATGAAATAAAATTAACAAAATAAAAAGCAAAATAAATTATATGAACTTAAAAGCAATTATATGACAAATTATTATAGATGGATATATTTGTGTACACATATCTAGATACGTGGATAAATTATCAATAAGTTTTACAGGAATATATAATAATATAAACGGTATGAATAAATAAACAAGGTGAAACTTTATGTTCTTTAATTTAGCGTCAGTAAATATTAATTATATTGGCGAGGGAAAAAGGAACGCCAATTTTTAACCCTCCACTGCATAATTTAATTCTCTGCATCTGGCAGTCCCGACCTGGCGGAACAAGAGAGTTAATTGATGTTTTTTTCCACTACGCAAAAAAGAAGATGGACATAAAGATTTTTTTTTCAGAACAGAACTTAATTCATTACTACATTAATGGAGACTTGCTGTAAACCAAGGTGTTGAATCTGGTGCGCCTGACACGAGGTAATACTCAAATAAATGAAATTTTCAGAACATTTTATCGCATCTAAAGGAAAAACAATTAAGTTATTACAGTTTAAATTATACATCTGTACAATACAGATTATGTACGAGAATATACCCCGTTAAATATAATCATATATACAGAATAGCTGCAAACATATCCCGTTCAGTACACAGAGATAAACGTTTAAATACAAGTAAATATCCATGTTAATTATTCTCAGATGTCTACCTTAAATATATACAGATCTCTTCCATTAATACACCTATATACCCTTTACGTGCACGGAGATATACCTACTGTATATACCCTTTACGTGCACGGAGATACACCTATATACCCTTCACGTGCACGGAGATACACCTATATACCCTTTACGTGCACGGAGATACACCTATATACCCTTCACGTGCACGGAGATACACCTATATACCCTTCACGTGCACGGAGATACACCTATATACCCTTCACGTGCACGGAGATACACCTATATACCCTTCACGTGCACGGAGATACCTTCCTTAAGTATACAGATATATTTCACTTTAAGTTGACGAGATATACATAATTAACAAAATAAAGTCTCTTTAAGTAAACACACATTCCCCCCTTAAGTACACTTGAGATATTCCCCATAAGTACATACAAGTATCCCCCCTTGACTAATCGAACCCTTTATTGCATTCCGATATCCCCTTCCCCTATACGTACACGCCAAATTTCTCCTTATATATACACACATAGTAATCATATTCTTTTGTAGATGCGTTAGTCAGCACTATGAATACCGATTCTGACTAAAATTATGAGGATTTATCGCTGACGCAACTTGATTTTTGCTCACCAATTTTTTTTTTTTTTTAAGTATTTGGTTGTCAAAAGAAAAAGTGTATCGTTTATAATCAGAATTAAGGGATGACTAAAAACGAGGTATTGTCTGTGCTTCGAGAACTATGGTATTTAAACACGTAGGTTAAGTTAGTCTTTTAAAATTTTAAAGAGGTTAAATCTTTGTCTAAGTAAAGCTTTGGAAAATGAGATTCCTGAAATATGAGAGAGAAGAAACTGAGGATTAGGCAAATGCAGTCCTAAGTTTGAAGACGTTGGATAGCGTGTGTATCCAAACTTCAACCTCAGACGATTAACTATGCAAACACACACACACACACACACACACACACACACACAAACACACACACACACACACACACCGAAATTGCATCGAGAACAAGAAAAAATTCCTCCATGGTATTAAACGAATAAAAGAAAAACTCTCAAGAAAACACAAGTATGAAATATTCACTGGTAACAAAAGGTTAGCTGGAAGGAAAATATTTATAGTCGACGCTGGCGGGAGTTAAAAACTTTAATGGTTAAACTTTTTGTTCAAGTTTAGAAGCCAAGATAGACACGGTCATTTTTTTTTTCGGTTCCAATAGAGGCTGTGTAGGTTGCTTTTAAGCTATATCTCTCCTTAAAAGAAACATAGAGGTTAATTATAGAAAATATATAGACAGAAATGATCAACATCTTGGCTGGGTTTAGTTGGTCCGATGCTTGTCTGCTTGTCTGCCTCTGCCTCTGCCTCTGCCTCCCGAATCGTATTATTTTTTTTGAACGTGAGGGATTTTATCTTTTTTTTTGTTTTTTGGTTTTTTTTTCGTCAAATGTTGCTAAATACAATATATGACTGACTGATTCAAAGAAATGTTTTGTCTGTACGAAAAAGGACTGGTTATTTTATATCTGCCGTTATAGGAAATTGGTGGTCAATTATACGAAAAGTTAAATGTAATTGACCTATCTGGAGCCATAATCTATATCATATATCCCGTAATAGCAGATAGGAGGTCAATTATACGAAATGGTGGGACGTTACCTGAACAATAACTAGTTTTAAAAGAATCTATTTCTCCCGTTATAGAAAACAGGTCAATTATAAGGAAAGGTGAATGTAACTGACCCAACGTTTAAAAGACTTCACATTTCCTTTGACAGAAGATAGGAGGTCAAATATAGGAAATGGTTAATACTGCTGACAAATTCTTAGTATAGAAAGACTAGGTTTATATTGGAATAATTCTTTAGTTTAGAAGAAATTCAATATATTTCATTATAGAAAATAAAAGTTCCCTCTACAACTAATTTCAAAATTATTCATCAATATTTAATAAGAATAAATACGTCTAATTACACATTATATTATGTTAAAGAAAATACGTAAATTATAGAATATGGTATATTTTTATTGTTAAGCGATTAGTTACTTTAAATGATACGACTAACAATAATTGACCCATTATTCAAATCTTGCCACTTAATAAAACACAATATTACCTTTTATAACATACCACACCAGTCAGGAGATACGGTCTATGTATATAACGAATTTCTAGTAAAAAAAATTGTCGTTTTGTATTTTAATGTCAGTGTATTATAGATCGGTCAAAGAAAACGATAAGTGACGTTATATTTGCAGTAACTTTTTCAAAACCCGGAACACAATAAATACTGACCAAATGTTTATATCAAGTAGTACAACATATGAAGGTAAATATATTTCTTTATTATCGGTTTATAATATGGACGAATCATTCTGAAACGATATATATAATTAAAAAAAAAATTATAAGGAATCGATATAATGATTTATTTCTAAATTATTTCACTAAGACAACCCAGAAACCGATGAATAATTTTTGCTGGTAAAGATTAATATATTCTTGGAAAAGGTGAACTGTTAAGAATTATGAGGGTTGGAAATATTGCTATGAATGACGAAAAGTCTGAAGGGTCTTGGTAGGTGTGAAAAATGAGGTGTTGGATACGTGTGAATTATGTATCGGCTGACCGGATGATGAACTGGGGTGTGTGTGTGAGACCTGTGGGCGGGGGGTGTGGAGGTGGGAGGGAAGCACGAAGAAAACGGAGAGGAGAGAAGAGAAAATCGGAAGAAATGACGAAATCCTACTAAAGATACACGAATGGGGGAAGTGAAAAAGTGAAAAGATAATGAAGGTGAAGTATAATAAAGCAAAATAAAATAATAAACATAAACCAATAATAAACACTGATATATATTTTCTTTCTTGTGTTTTCCTGACGACGTAAAAAGTTGGATAAATAAAGATATATTATCACTGGTCACTCGACTCTTGTGATCCCGTCGACCTGAGGAGCAATACACTAAAAGACGCTAACATTACAGCAATAAGGGGAGGAAAAAACAAGACGAGAGATAAGGCGAAATAAACAGAAATAGAGAAATTTAAAAGAATAAATGAAAGAGACGTTAAAGACAGGAAATATGGCGATAAAATGAATAAACTTAATGACGCAACATAACTATGAAAATAACATCATTAGAAACCTCTAGAGTATATAAACAGTATTAAAATATGGTGGAAATAAACCAAAAAATAAATATGTAGTCTGTGAAATATTTGAGAAATTTTGTGTTGACCGTAAATCATGGAATTAAAATTCAAGGTATTTAGAAACCCTTTTACCCATAAATTTAAGAGTAGTAAATTGTGCAAAGGTATTTTACGCCTAAAAAGTCGTTATTTTGTGTGGACCTCAATAAAAACGGACAATAAATTAGTGTTATAATTTTAATCAGGTACTAAACATCAGGTAATCAAAGAGGGGAGAGACTTGACCTATAACAGTTTACCATACAAATAATACTTCTGTTAAATGAATAAATTATAGTGTGAAGCAGCCAGGGCAGGAAGGGCCAACACCAGCACCGCCTCTTTAATGTCATTAGCTAAAACTGACAAAACTCGGGGTGCGTCACTGCCTGTGTGTATATAGCTATTTTTTGGCAATTAGCAGAGATTCATTATCCAACACCCGAGTGCTATATAATCAGGGAAACGAACTTGATGCTAATTTCATTGTTTTTATATAAACCATTTAGTGATATTAGATGGGTTTTACTCGATTAATATTTTTATGCTAATTGGAAAAATATGTTTTTGAATATGAAATTGTTTTTCAATAATTTTAATCTCGTATATATATATATATATATATATATATATATATATATATATATATATATATATATATATATATATATATATATATATATATATATATATATATTGTTTAATATCGTATAAATCCCGCAACCACCAAATAAAAGTTCCACAATTGAATATTATAATTTCATTAGTGCCAAACTTTATATAATAATCTTCAATAGAATTAATCGCGTGTTAATCTTTTCATGTGTTTACGTGTACCTGTGTACCTGTCCACCACTAATGACCTCAAAATGACTACGTTCACCTGGGCAGTCGGTCATCACACACACTATAAAACTTTTCACCCGCATCACCTCGTTAACTTTATTAGTGAAACACTTGACATCTGAGAACATGTTTTAAGAGAGAGAGAGAGAGACGCGTCATAACATCACCCCCTCCAGACAGTTACCTTCACCGCCTGAGACACGATGCTTCACCTCCTTGTGACGGGTGACATTAAAAAGACCTTTGGGAGATCACTAGACTGTCGACCACCTCTCAGACACCATCATAAGGTTAGGTAATTATTGAAAACGGCTGATATTGGTAGTGAAGGCGAGGGATCCTGTGAACTTATCCTTGTTAGTTTACAGAAGCAGTTGTTAATAATAACAATAATAATAATAATAATAAAAACAACAACAACCAACCAACAACCAACAACCAACCAACCAACCAACAACCAACCAACAACCAACCAACCAACCAACAACAACCAACCAACAACCAACCAACCAACAACCAACCAACCAACCCAAACAACCAGCAACCAACCAACAACAATCAAACCAACAACCAACCAACCAACCGCAGCAACCAACAACCAACCAACAACCAACCAATAACCAACCAACCAACCAACCAACCAACAACCAAACAAAACCCAACAAAACCAACCAACAACAACCAACCAACAACCAACCAACCAAGCAACCAGCAACCAACAACAACAACCAAAACCAACCAACAACCATAACCAACCAACCAACCAACCAACCAACAACCAACCAACCAACCAGCAACAACCAACCAAGCAAGCAACCAACCAGCAACAATCAACCAACAACCAACCAACCAACCAAAGCAACCAACCAACCAACCAACCAACCAACAACCAACCAACCACAACAACAACCAACCAACAACCAATCAACCAACAACCAACAACAACAACAATAATAAAAAAAAAATAATAATAATAAAAATATTTGTAATAATAATAATAATAATAATAATAATAATAATAATAATAATAATAATAATAATAATAATAATAATAATAATAATAATAATACTGCTCCTCCTCCCACTACTAATATAAATAACTCCTCTCGTCAAAAGATCATCCTGTTTATATCACACACATCACCTGTGAACACGAGAGTAAGAGAATACTGTACACTGATGAGACACCAAAATACGGCATGACCTAACACCTTCACACTAACACCTTCACACTAACAACACTAACACCTTCACACTAACACCTTTCACTAACACCTTCACACTAGAATCACTAACACCTTCACACTAGCATCACTAACACCTTCACACTAACACTAACACCTTCACACTAACATCACTAACACCTTCACACTAGCATCACTAACACCTTCACACCAACACCTTCACACTAACATCACTAACACCTTCACACTAACATCGCTAACACCTTCACACCAACACTACACCTTCACACCAACACCTTCACCCCAACACCTTCACACTAACACTAACACCTTCACGCTAAATATCACTAACACCTTCACACTAACACCTTCACACTAACACTAACACCTCACGCCAACATCATTAAGACCTTCACACCAACATCACTAACACCTACACAACCTTCACTAACACCTCACACTAACACTAACACCTCACACTAACACTAACAACGCTTCACAACACTAACATACACTAACATAACACCTTCACACTAACATCACTAACACCTCACACTACACCTTCACACTAACATAACACCTTCACACCAACATCGCTAACACCTTTAACATCACTAACACCTTTCACTAACATCACACTAACACCTTTCACACTAACACACCTAACATCACTAACAACATCACTAACACACTAACACCTTCACACTAACACCTTTCACATAACACCACACATCAACACCTTCACACCAACACCTTCACGCAACATCACTAACACCTTAACACCTTCACACCAACACCAACACCTTCACGCACTAACACACTAACACCTTCACACCAACACCTTCACACTAACACCTTCACACTAACACTAACACCTTCACACTAACATCACTAACACCTTCACACTAACACCTTCACACTAACACCTTCACACTAACATCACTAACACCTTCACACTAACACCTTCACGCTAACATCATTAACACCTTCACACTAACAACACTAACACCTTCACACTAACACTAACACCTTCACACTAACATCACTAACACCTTCACACTAACACCTTCACACTAACACCTTCACACTAACATCACTAACACCTTCACACTAACACCTTCACGCTAACATCATTAACACCTTCACACTAACAACACTAACACCTTCACACTAACACTAACACCTTCACACTAACATCACTAACACCTTCACACTAACACCTTCACGCTAACATCATTAACATATTCCCAAAGTGTTTCTCTGCATTATTGTTTTGTTTTAGGAACTTTAACAACCAGGGTTATTTTCACAGTTCTGTACACTAGTTCTTGCTGGGTTAGCTTTAAGGTACTTCAAATGTTAGGGTTTATCAAGCACTGGTCACAGGTTTGTTTTCTACAACTTAACAAAAATATATCAACATACGACTATTTGATAATTAGTTTTATCAATGTATGTTTGTAAAAGTAATTTCTCACACTACACAATAACTATCAACAATTAAAACATTCATTCGGTACACAATATCTTGCTTGAATTACAATGGCTGGATGAAAGTGCAGTTATAAATTCACCGCTAAAGTGCCTAAAGTAAACTGTTGTGTGCCGAATTGTGTTTCTTTAAGTTTCTATCAACATAATAAATATATGTACAGTATGTATAATTGTTTCTTTTCCTAGAATAAGATAAAATACAATAAAACTACCATGACAAGACCACGAAAATAACGTATGTCGACCACTGCGAGATGTAAGCTATAGAAGTCTGTCGAGCATAAGTTTACGGTGAAACTGCTGCACAAACTAACAAGATAAAACTTTACGATATAACCTACCACCAGCCATTGTCAGATCGGTGTACGATGGTTCATATTTATAGTGACTAACCTTTTTAATGAGTGTGGCGGTCGTGTAGATACAGTGCTCGACTCCTATTCCACAGGGCCTTGGTTCGATTCCCGGGCACTACCAGGTCAGCCAGCTGTAAATAAGTAATTATATTTACTTCTTGAAGATGTGAATGGGGCCGAGTGTAATACCGACCATGTTGTCTCTGTGTGGCAACGGCTTAGTATAGTGTACAGTGTGTTGTATCCGCACCTCCCTAACGTTCAGTCATGCCTATGAGACCTACTTTCACCTACTGATCAAACTAACTTTCAATTAATATTTCAGAAAAGTCTCCACACATTGGCTATCATAACATTATGTCATCAATTTCGTTACCTTGGTTCACAAAACACTTTAACATCACCATCATATAAAACTACACGCACCTCCACAAAAACGACCCTGCCTTTGACCCAGAATGCATTACGGTAAACAAACCATGATGTAGTTATGCTTAGACCTCGTTAAGAGATACAAATATTTACTTATAAGAGTTAAAATATTTCCTTAGGACTTATGCCACTAGGGAGGATGTCACATTGAGTTACTTTATATTAAAACAAATCGTAAACTAAATCCCCGGCAGAGGTTTAAAGATGTGCCATGTTTTCCTAAATACTAAAGGACGGTTCGTAGTTAAACAGCTCTTAACATAAATCACTCGAAGCCTCCACAGCGGCACCAGAATTTAAACACCACTTAACCAGCCCATTTTAAAACCAAATTTTTCCTGAATAACAAAAGAGACAACATCTACACTGACGCACCAAGTAATGTAAAACCATTTTGAGATCAGAGAAGCACAGTAATGTTATACACTACTGGATAAAAGCTCATGAGGCGCTTTGTTGGGTTATCCTTCATCCAATTGATAAACTGTTTACTATTTTTTGGGGGGTATACTTGCACCGTCCTGTCGCCTCTCTTGCTGCTCTACGAACCTCAAGATTCAGACTCGTGAACCCGAAACAGACGGATGGTTAGGGTTCACGAATCTGAATCCCAGGGTTCGTGAAGCATCGGAAAAACCGTCATGACTATTGTTCGTGACATGTAAATGCTGAATCACTCCTAAATCTATCTATCTATCTAAACAACTTAAAGACCAAAAGGCAGATAGATTGGAAAAAAAAAACGAAAAAAAAAATAAAAAATAAGGTAAAAAAAAAATTCGAAATACTGCACCAGCCTTTGAAAACACACATGACACTTGTGATATTTAAAGACTACGTAACTTAAATATTTGATCCACCATTGACAGCGGTAATAATGAAAAGCGATATCATTAAACAATAAGAACGAGAAAGACAGCTGTGTTATTCAAGGAGGGAGCCAGTAGACATATTTGAAACAAAAAATCATCGCCATATGAATGATGTTTTTCAGCTCAGCATCGTTAAAGATTAAACAAAAAACACGATGTCAAATTTATATAAGGTATCACTAAATAATAAAACACGCCAGGAAAAATTGTACTAAAACGCTATGTAATAAAAAAAGGAGAATTATTAAATTTACAAAAGGACCATAAAGTACTACGATGCCTTAACTTCCATCTTCAGAGGCAAACACTGACGAGGCTGGACACAAGGTTGAAAAGTAAATTATCTGAGTGTCATTCCTGAAGGTAATTTTTGGACGAGATATCCACTGTATTTATTTTTTCTTCATTCTTAATATCATAAACAATGTTCGGAGAAAATATTGAAACGTGATCATCCTAGACTTAAAAAGAGATTCAACGTCGCTACAAGCTGGTTTTTAATTCCTTAGACACATTATAAACGCTTTGTTTTGTTTACATATACACAGGTTCCATAATTAGTATTGTTACATAGAGAGGTGTATCATAATTATTACCTGTTGGTGACTAGTGTAATAATCTATCTAAGAGTTAACTCGCTTAAAGACCTTAATTGCTGAAGTGTAATAATGCATTATAGCACCAACAACATGTTATTGAGTCTTGGTATAAATATTAAAGGTGTCTACCACGTATTATTATCAATGATCGCTGTGTTGAATATTATACACCGACGTCGGGCAAAAATTGAAATACGAAAAATTCCGAACAAATTGTAAAAGAATAGACCAAAATTTCTTAAAAAAAACTAAAAAAAAAGAAGAAACGTAAACATCTTGAACGAGCGAACAAGACGACCGACTGACCATAACATCACTACACACGACTAAATCAAAATCCTATTACCTATTACTATATCTCAAACACAACATATCTCAAAACAATAAAAAAAAAAAACCCACACAGTTAATGTATTTAAACTACCCAAGAGAAATAGATTATCTAGAACACATCAAACAAGTGATTATAGATGTACCAGACCTGAGGGATGGGAGGTAAGATTATTCACCTGGTTCTACCGCACCTGTCACCACTCCCAGGTAGGTTGGCTCTCGTCTCTACTGCTAATTACTGCCACGGAAGGTTTAAACTCTTACCTTGCTGAATATTTTCCACCTCGGAGATGCACCGTTACTCTTGCTCTTCCTTGTTCACGTTGACTTTTCGAACCCTTGACTATACAAGTGGTTTGGATCCACTTATGTACGAACCCCAGTCGTGTGTGCCAACAAACATCCCATGTCAAGACGCCAGGGTGAACTACAGACATCATACGAAATTATCCCCCCCAGTCTCACCAACAAAGGTGTAAAAGTAACTAATTCTTGTATACTATAATTCTTTAGTTATTCTTGAATATGTAACTCAACCACTTCTTTATACGGGGTGGATGAAGGTATAGGGAAACATCAGATAAAAGAGAGGAGAAGGAGGAATAATAGAGAATGTTAATGAATAATTCTGTAAGACGTGTAGAATGTTTAGATTACACTTAGAAAAAAAAAAAGAACACACATTCATCCTTCAGGTCATTTAAGCCAGGATACCAAAACCAATTTTACTGTAACATGATTATAGGAGCGAGAGTAAAAGAGTTCTACCTTATTACGACAAATATAGAAATAGGATGATAAAATACCAATGCTTTTAGTGCTTCGGGAATATACCCCACTCAAGCTGCCAGGATAAACACGCACACACACACACACACACACACAAAACTGACCTTTTTATCATTAGCAGTAGACATGACGTGACACCAGAAGCCGCAGTAGTAACAGCAAAAAGGTCGACAGGAGGAACAGCAGAAGAACTAAGTAGGTAAGGTGTCTGCTGCTGCTGGGATGACGCCGGTGGAATTAGGAGGAGAGGCGGCGGTCCCTGAGCACCTTCGGCAGTAGTAATGACGTGGGAGGAGTTGGTGGGCGTGGAGTTGAGAAGGGCACCTGTCAACACGCTCTCTGCAGGTACACGAGAACGTTACACCTGGTCACCTTCATTTGTAGCAGGTAAAGACGCTTGATGCAAAGTTAACCCACTGAAGACCATGGTTTAAACTATTAACTTTATGGAGTTTAACCATTGTCCATCTGTAATTAGATCATTCTGAAGCTGTTAAACCATCATCCTCAAAGGGTTAAACCATCATTCTAAAGCTGTTAAACCATCATCCTCAAAGGGTTAAACCATCATTTAAGTTGGTAAGGTAAGGTAAGGTAAGGTTAATGTAGTTGGTTCGTTTCGTCGACTGTCAGAAATAATATTATACTCCCGTAGTCTCTGACCTGACAGTAAACATATGTGATCACTCTAGCCTCGTATGGTCATACTACTGTAACATTATTCTCAAGTTCACATTAACACACAAGCAAAACTCCATGAAACAAGAGTACTAGATGACGTCCTCCTCGACACTTTTACTGGACAAGTTTCATCAACTATAAACTGTTATTAATCTTCAGAATAATAAATTGCTTTTTTTCGAGGTGAACACAAGATTATGAAACAACAAAAAATAAATTAATTAACGCTAAAACATTTTTTTTTCATAAGAATATTGTAAGAACAAGTCATGTAGTTAAAATATTAATATATCCTAAACGAAGTAATGAGACATACCAGATTATCGCTGAGAGACATTCAGGAATAATTTACAGATTTATAATCGGGCGTCAAAACGAATAAGTATACATTAACTGTGTTAAGCTGACATGAGTATCGAATAACTAATATGAATTTAAATATTCATCCTCATCATATTCACGTCTTTACTGAATATGTAAACAAATACTTTCCATATTCAATGTCTCGATCGAGGCGGGAAAACGTTTATACAGCATAACTTTGGTCTTTTGATGGACTGTATGCGCGAACAAACGTTTATTGTTATAGTTTAACCCAATATTTCCAAGAAAATTAATTGGCATTTATGCTCCCAAGATATAATTATTATTATTTTTTGTTTGCACCAAGGATAGAGTATAAAACATTAAATATTTCCGTTTAATACTCATTCATTACTTATAATGCAAGTTTCATAAAGAAGCTATCAATATCTTCTATAATAATGCTTTACAAACTAGGTCAATAAACAGTATAGTCTACCCTCACTCCAGACGTTTTCTTTTTCTCGCAATAAGTTTGTTGTGGCAACTCTAATAATAATAATGGACCAATACAGAACGAGGACAAACCTTTAAATTGACGCACACAGTAATTCGTGGTCAGTCAAGTCATGTAATTTGAGTTTCAGTTGATAAATACATTGGAGGTTCACAAGGCCTATATCTACACCTCGTGAGTTGCTGAGACTGAGGTGTGAACTTTGTAGCCACTAAGCCACGTTACTCAGCGAGGCAGCAGGTGGAGGTGACGATGGCTGTTAATGGCTGATGAGGAGGTTAGGTATTTTGCCGTATTGTTCGAGCGCCACGAATTGAACGCTTAAAGATGAAGGTGACTAGCACACACACACACACACACACACACACACGAAAGTAAATAAGATGACTATGTACTAATTAAATTATACTTTTAAGTTATAGAAGGAAGAGGACGAAGATAAATTGGAAGATATGAAGAGTAGTCAGTTTTAAGAATCTATGGAGAAGAAGAAGCAGAAGAAGTGGAACAGTAAAGGAAAAGAAGGGAAATGAGAAATTATTTGAGGGAACAGAAAAATAAAGTTAAACACAATACTGTCTAGGTGACGGCCGGTGACTTGAAGTAGCCATTCTGGTGTCGTGAAATAAATACCCAGTAAAATATATTATACCAAGACAAATGAGTAACTCGTAGAATAAATAATTTAAATACCCCGTGAAATAAGTACTGTTGCGTTGGGACTGAATCGGGTCGGGGTTGATCTAGATGCCTTTACGAATTTATCCTGGGCTTTATAACGTAGGAGAGAAGATGGAGAGGATGAGAAGGAAGAAGAGACGGGACGAGGAGAGAAAGAGGAAGAAGAATGTGAGAAAATAAATAAAAAAAAAAAAAAGTCGTACGGGTTGGAGACTTTTAAAAAGTTGGCGGATTCACGACGTTCATAAGACGAGAGAGAGAGAGAGAGAGAGAGAGAGAGAGAGAGTATGTGGTGTGCCCAGAATACTTCCCTTGGTCCACATTCAATTTAAATTTACTTCATAATATTCATTGAAATTCTAGCCTGGGACGGGAAGCGATTTGCCCCGTGATTTTTTGAAAAGGAGGAGATATCTCGAGTCCAGGGTGGCTGACTTCATAAACCAGACCCTCCCCTTCTCCCCTTCTCCCCATCTCCTCTCCCCCTTCTCCCTGACCCCCCTTCCTTCCCTCCCTCTTTCCTTAGGAGGACTGGAGGAGGATGGGGAGGAAGACGATGATGTGGGATGATAAAGAGGAGGGGAATGGATGAAGAGGAAATGGGAAGGAAGAGGAAAAAAGGGGAGAAAGAGACGGAAAGTAATTAAAGAATAAGAAAAAGGAGACAGGAAAAGAAGAGAAACAAAAGAAATGCGGAGATAATGACGAGAAAAGAGTTAAGAGAAGAAGTAAGAAGATGATAAGAAAGAAAAAGAAGTCGAAGGAATAATAAGTAAAAAGGAAGGAAGGAAGGCAAAAAGGAGGGAAGGAAGGGAGGAAGGAAAAATGGAAGGAAGGAAGGAAGGAAGGAAAGAAAAAAATAAGGAATGCACAAGACGCAAGCTATCTCCCCCCATCCCCACCCCCTCCCCACCCCCTCCCTACCCCCACGTCACAGGTCGTCTGGAGAGGCAGCAATTGGGCCAGGCAAAAAAGTATTGAAAGACCAACCAAAGAAAAGAAGGATTTACGTACGCCGGGAGACAAGACGTCCAACACTCAGGTATTATTAACGAGACAGTGATTGGTCGAGGCTCTGTTGTCACTGGAACGTCGAGCTTTTCCAGAAAAATAGTTTGGTCATTTTCACCCACATTAAAATCACTCAGGGTGGTCTGGAATTTTTTTTAGATGCTCGTAAATCCGGAGTTTTTTTTTTTTTTTTAGACGCCCGTAAGTTCGGATTTCTGAGAGTAAGAACGGAATTTTTGAGAGGGTTTCAAGAGTCCGATTCCTTAGAGGCTTGTAAGTCTGGATTCCGGATTTCTGAGAGAGTCTGTTAAGTCCGGATTTCTGAGAGGTTTTTTAAGTCCGGATTTCTGAGAGGCTTGTAAGTCCGGATTTCTGAGAGGGTCATAAATTAGGGATTGTGTGAATGTATTTAACTGGTTCAATCTTAATGCTTCCCAGTAAAATAAATGCACTCTGACTACTTCATACAACTATACACAACTTCTATACACAATTTGGATTCTGAACCTGTGTATGGGAGAATGAATAAAAAAAAAATTAAATACTTTAAGTAGATGGCGAACAAAATAGCGATGGTAATACACTGAGACTCGACTGTGTGTGTATATATATATTTTACTATTACTTATTATCATACTTAAACCCAAGTATCTATCTATCTATCGATCCTGTCTGTCTGCCATCCTATCTATCTATCTATCTATCCTGTCTGTCTGCCATCCTATCTATCTATCTATCTATCTATCTATCTATCTATCTATCTATCTATCCTGTCTGTCTGCCATCCTATCTATCTATATATCTATCTATCCTGTCTGTCTGCCATCCTATCCATCTATCTATCTATCCTGTCTGTCTGTCTGTCTGTCTACCAGCCTATCTATCTATCTATCTATCCTGTCTGTCTGTCTGTCTATCTGTCTGTCAATCTATCCATCTATCCTCTCCCTGGCTCTCATCCATCCCCGGCAGACTAACCACTTCAAGAGCTCCCTAATAAATAACGACCCTATTAAACGCAGCATAGACTATATATATATATTTTTTTTTTTAACCCTTACCGAAAACACATTCTGAATATCTGGGTAACCAAAAAAAATTCATTACCACCGCAGCGCACCTTAATATTATATACATACGGGGTGAATTATAGAGAATCGGTTAATATTATATACATACGGGGTGAATTATAGAGAATCGGTTAATATTATATACATACGGGGTGAATTATAGAGAATCGGTTAATATTATATACACGGAATTATTATAAGCGACCATTTATACTCCTATTCCAAGTATCATTATACCCATACTTAACAAGAATCATATAATTAAGATAAAGAGGTAATTATAGAGAAGGATAAAGAGATAATTATAGATATAGTAATGGGCAGATAAGATAATGGTTATGAATGGGTGACGTTGGGTTTATGATGTGGTCCCCGGCGGTAATGCAACAGCTGGGAGGGTCGATAAACACCCCCCCCCCTCCCATCTGTTTACAAACCATATCTATGTAAACATGACTCGTAAATCGTAATACACATATGTTAACGAGTGTATACCTGGACGAGCACAGTAAACACGTTCATGCATAAATACTGGAGATAAAATATTCTCGTCGTGTGCTAATGTAAATAGCAAATCGTTGAGAGCGATATTAACAAGAATTCAGAATTCTAATAAAAATAAATTAGATTTCCTTTAAAAACTAATTAAATGTAGTAATTTATATAAAGTAGTATAAAAATTTAATCCCGTTAGTGTGATTAGGATTTTTTTTAATATAAATAGTATTGTACCTGAAAATATCCAATGGTAATTAAGTTTGAATTTCTATACACAGATAAGCCTTTTATATTACAAATCTTGTTTTTGTCTACTGAGGAAATTTAGTTCCATGGTCAGTTTTAGGTTTTGATAATAAATAATTTTACATATAAAAGTTTCTTCTCTGTTTACATTAAAGTACAGTTGTAATTTTTTTTTTAAACAACTTGTATAATATTGTTAAAACGTGTACTGTAATTAGTGGTATATATTAATCCGCCTAAACCAATTCAACCAAACCTAACCTAACTTAACCAAACCTAGCAAATGCAAACCAAAGCAAATCTAACCTAGTCAAACCTAATCTAACCAAATCTAACCTTGTCAAACCTAATCAAACCAAACCTAACCTAATCTAACCTAACCTAACCTAATCTAACCTAACCTAACCTAACCAAACCTAACCTAACCTAACCTAACCTAACCTAACCTAACCCAACCCAACCCAACCCAACCCAACCCAACCCAACCCAACCCAACCTAACCTAACCTAACCAAACCTAACCAAACCTAACCTAACCTAACCTAACCCTCCATTAAACGTTAGAGACTTAGAATATTTAATCATTAGGTAAAATATCTCTTGGTTCTTAAACTTCACGAGAACCAGAGAGAAAAATAAATATTCTTCCTCTTTAAAAAATAAATCACATTCCCCCATTAAAAAAAAATATACACTTATAAATATTCTTAGCTAAAAAAAATAATATATTCCAACTATAAAAACAAAAATGAATATTGTATCTTGTTAAAAATAAATTAATAAAAATAAATAAAATCATTATATCCTTCCTGGGAAAAAAATATTTATACTCGCATGGTTTAAAACAGATAAAATTATACTCTTCTCCTTTTAATAAAGTCGAATCATATATTCCACATAAAAGATAAAAACATTTTAAAATATATAATCCCACGCTATGAAAACAAAATTCCATCATATAAAAAAGAAGATTATGTCACCTCACTGTAAATACAAACGCCATTAAATTATATATAGCATTATAATATTTACTTACGTCCCACCCTATCCACCTTAAATAAAAATAATGAAACAAAACTATACTCAAAATACATAAATATAATAAATATACTTAAAATATACAAATTAATTTATATACATACTGTAAACTGTATATACATAAATATTCTATAAATGAGCCCACAAACATTTTATATATTGTAAAGAAAAAACATCTACCATGAGGATTATAAAAGATGGAAGACTCGTTTTATAATACGTAAATTAAAGCAGGAAGGAATCAGAGAGATAAATGAGCCTCAGTTGGGGGTTAAGTGGAAGCTTCATTGTAAAATACTTGGATCACTTCAAGATTAAGCAACCTAAATTATTTCACATCTGATGATTAAAAACCCCTTACGTTACCTTGGGGGGGGTAGGGTAGGGTAGGGTAGGGTAGGGTAGGGTAGGGTAGGGTAGGGTAGGGTAGGGTAGGGTAGGGTTAGGTTAGGTTAGGTTAGGTTAGGTTAGATAAGGATAGGTTAGATTAGATTGGATAAAGTAAGGTTACATTACATTAAATAAGGTTAGATTACGTTAGGCTTGATTAGGTCAGGTCAGGTCAGGTCAGGTCATATAAAATTTAGGTTATCTTAACTTTATGGTAATTAACTATCAGGTGAAATAAGCTAGAGTGCTTAATCTTCAGGTGATTCAAATACCTGTAGCCTGTACGAGGTTTAATTAACAGAATTATGTACAGGTAATATAGTGGCCAGAAAATGTTTGGGTGAGGGACGACGGAGGAGGAGGAGGAGGAGGAGGAGGAGGAGGAGGAGGAGGAGGAGGAGGAGGAGGAGGAGGTATGGTGGATGGTAGGAGAGGAGTGAGGGGTGGATAGGGAGAGGAGGAAGAGTTGGGAGGGGGTAATGGGTAGGAAGATGCCAGGCAGAAAGGGCAGAAAGGGAAGGAAGGAAGGAAGGAAGGGAGGAAGAGCAGGGGATGAAAAAGAAGCATGGCTCTACTTTACAGATCATTAAACTTAAGAGAGTGAGATAGATTCTGACACACCCTGTAGAGTCTCACACCTCCTTACACCACCTGGCACCGTCTTACACCATCTGGTACCTCCTTAAACCACCTGGCACCTCCTTACACCACCTGGTACCTCCTTACACCACCTGGCACCGTCTTACACCACCTGGCACCGTCCACCACCTGGCACCGTCTACACCACCTGGCACCTCCTTACCACCTGGCACCGTCTTACACCACCTGGCACCGTCTTACACCACCTGGCACCGTTCTACACCACCTGGCACCGATTTACACCACTTGGCACCGTTTTACACCACCTGGCACCGTCTTGAACCATCTGGTACCTCCTTAAACCACCTGGCACCGTCTTACACCACCTGGCACCGTTTTATACCAACTGGCACCGATTTACACCACCTGGCACCGTTTACACCACCTGGCACCGTCTTGAACCATCTGGTACCTCAGCCAAACCACCTGGCACCTCCTTACACCACCTGGCACCTCCTGGCACCTCCTGGCACCACACCACCTGGCACCGTCTTACACCACCTGGCACCTCCTTACATCACCTGGCACCGTCTTACACCACCGCACCGTCTTACACCACCTGGCACCGTTCTACACCACCTGGCACCGATTTACACCACTTGGCACCGTTTTACACCACCTGGCACCTCTTACACCACCTGGCACACCACCTGGCACCTCCACACCACCTGGCACCTCCTACACCACCTGGCACCGTCTTACCACCTGGCACCGTTTACACGGCATTTTATACCACTGGCAACGATTTACACCACTTGGCACCGTTTACACCACCTGGCACCCTACACCACCTGGCACCTCCTTACACCACCTGGCACCTCCTTACACCACCGCACCTCCTGGCACCGTCTTACACCACCTGGCACCTCCTTACATCACCTGGCACCGTCTACCCACCTGGCACCGTCTTACACCACCTGGCACCGTTCTACACCACCTGGCACCGATTTACACTTGGCACCGTTTTACACCACCTGGCACCTTCTTACACCACCTGGCACCACCTGGCACCTCTACACCACCTGGCACCTCCTTACACCACCTGGCACCGTCTTTACACCACCTGGCACCGTCTTGAACCATCTGGTACCTCCAAACCACCTGGCACCGTCTTACCACCTGGCACCGTTTTATACCAACTGGCACCGATTTACACCACCTGGCACCGTTTTACACCACCTGGCACCGTCTTGAACCATCTGGTACCTCCTTAAACCACCTGGCACCTCCTTACACCACCTGGCACCTTACACACCACCTGGCACCTCTTACACCACCTGGCACCGTCTTACACCACCTGGCACCTCCTTACATCACCTGGCACCGTCTTACACCTGGCACCGTGGCACCGCTTACGGCACCGTTCTACACCTGGCACCCCACTTGGCACCACCACCTGGCATGGCACCTCCTTACACCACCTGGCACCTCCTTACACCACCTGGCACCTCCTGGCACCGTCTTACCACCTGGCACCGTGGCACCGTTTTACCACCTGGCACCGATTTACACCACCTGGCACCGTCTTGAACCATCTGATGCCTCCTTACACCACCTGGCACCTCACACCACCTGGCACCTCCTTACACCACCTCGCCACCACCTGGCACCGTCTTACACCACCTGGCGTCTTAACCACACACACCTGGCACCGTCTTACACCACTGTCTTACACCACCTGGCACCGTCTTACACCACCTGGCACCGTCTTGAACCACCTGGCACCGTCTTACACCACCTACCGTGGCACCGTCTTACCCACCTGGCACCGTCTTACACCACCTGGCACCCCCGAACCACTGGCTGGCCCACTGGCACCGTCTTACACCACCTGGCACCGTCTTCACCACCTGGCACCGTCTTACACCACCTGGCACCGTCTTACACCACCTGGCACCGTCTTACACCACCTGGCACCGTCTTGAACCACCTGGCACCGTCTTACACCACCTGACACCGTCTTGAACCACCTGGCACCGTCGCACCACCTGGCACCGTTTACACCACCTGGCACCGTCTTTACACCACCTGGCACCGTCTTGGCACCGTCTTGAACCACCTGGCACCGTCTTACACCACCTGGCACCGTCTTACACCACCTGGCACCGTCTTGAACCACCTGGCACCGTCTTACACCACCTGACACCGTCTTGAACCACCTGGCACCGTCTTACACCACCTGGCACCGTTTTACACCACCTGGCACCGTCTTACACCACCTGGCACCGTCTTACCACCTGGCACCGTCCACCTGGCACCTCCTTACACCATCTGGCACCGTCTTACACCTGGCACCGTCTACACCACCTGGCACCGTCTTGAACCATCTGGGCACCGTCTTGAACCATCTGGTACTATCCAATTACAAATAACTCTACTTTTTCCACACCCAAGGTCAGTGTCAACAACTCGGCTCCCGACTACACCGCCCTCCAGGATTTATTGAACAGTCTCCAAAACTGGGCCACCAACAGCCACGTCACCATCAACCATACCAAGACCATGCGCATCAACCTCTACTCCGACCTTGTCTCACCTCCCTCTATTACCTTGGACCCCAACACACTCCAGGTTGTGGACTCCACCACGCTCCTCGGCGTCACTATAGATAACAAACTAAATTGGAAACTACACGTCAGTACAATTGTCAAATCCTCCAGTTTCCGTCTCCACCTCCTCCGCCGACTCAAGTCCCTCGGAGTTCCTGCCCCCAAGCTCCTCAGTGTTTACTCAACATTCATACTTCCCAAGCTCACCTATGCCTCCCCTACCTGGTCTTCCTCCCTAAATGCCACACAACGTAAACACCTAGAAAAAGTGCAAAAGAGGGCATGTAAGATTATTCTTTCCCCTTCCTACTCCACATATCAAGAAGCGCTCAACACACTGACCCTCTCGGCTCTCTCTGACCATCACCACGACCTCGTCTGCAAATTTGGTGAGAAGCTTCTGCACCATCCTTGACACCGGCTCCTACTTCCATCCGAGACCCCTCGTCCACCAATTGCAGTTCGACACCACAACCACATCCAGCCTATACGAGCACGTAATGATCACTATAAGAACAGCCCCGTCCCAACCATTGTAAAAATTATCAACAACTCGTAATCAACCAGTGTGTTCACTCCCAGCGTATCTTACCTTTTTGCACTGTCACTATGTTGAAATGCCCTGTAGTATGACCTTCTCCCCACCTAGTTATTATATATCATATTTGTATCACTTATGTTACTTGTGCATTATTTGTCAATCAAGTGACCCATTCCCCAATTATGTAACTATATTTTCACCCTTCCGGCTGCCATGCTCTTTCAATAAACCGTTAATTATTATTATTATTATTATTATTATTATTATTATTATTATTATTATTATTATTATTATTATTATTATTATTATCATTATTATTTTTACACACACACACACACACACACACACACACACACACACACACACACACACACACACACACACATTGTTCAAATGGTCCGAGAGGGGTGAGGGTGTGAGGATAGGAGGAAGGAGAGGAGGAGGGGAAAGGAGGAAGAGGGGAGGAGGGAGACGAGAAGGTGAGGGAGGGAGGAAAGAAAAGAGGAGGTGAGGAAGGAAGGGAAGGAAGGAGTGAGAGAGAGAGAGAGGGGACGAGGAGGTAAGGAAGAAAGTGAAATGAGGAAGGGGAAAGACGGAGAGAGAAGAAAGGGAGGAGGGGGAAGGAGAGAAAGATGGTAATAGACAGCCTACTGAGTAAAACAATCACCAGTAATGGCTTGTATCTTAACTCGATTCGGTTCCCAGGACTGTAAACACAACGCCGCCTGCACCCCACTCTCTCTAGTTACTGCTGCACGCGAGTGTTGGGTGGAAGGGATTTGGTGCACGCAAAGTAAGTCCTGTGATGTTTGTTTTTTGCACTCAAATTAGTTCACTTGGGGAGCTGAAGCACGTAAATTAGACCACTTACGGGGTAGATACACGTAAATTAGACCACTTAAGGGGTAGATACACGTAAATTAGACCACTTAAGGGGTAGATACACGTAAATTAGACCACTTAAGGGGTAGATACACGTAAATTAGATCACGTGGTGGGGGAGATTATTTTCATGCATAAGTTCTCAATAAAACTTAAATTAATATATTCACCATAAGTGACAGTAAAGAAACCGCTGTGTTTACAATCACCCACATTCAAAATCACACCTGTTTGACAATTACTTTTTTTTTTTACAATCCCGATTAGAAAAGTTCCCAAACAAATCCCCAGTTATAGTGAGAAATTAGGAGTGTGTGTGTGTCTGTGTGTGTCTGTGTGTGTGTGTGTGTGTGTGTGTGTGTGGTGGAGCGGAGCCGTAAGTTAGAAGGCTCCAGGGAACAGTTCGGGAGATTACTGCCATGTTGCTCAGAGATGCTATATGCGTATGTGTTTTCCGATATTTTTCCCACCCAGCGTAAAGTTAGTTTATTTTCTTCCTCTCTCTCTCTCTCTCTCTCTCTCTCTCTCTCTCTTCTTTCTTCTCTGTGTGGTAAGGCGTCCCGGGGGTTAAATAATATATACGAGTTTTATATACCAGGTGAATTTAAGAGATGTTTCTTGTATATTTATGTCTCGTTTACAGGTCTAATGTTACATAATACGAGGTGAGATTCGCGGTAAAGTGAATAATGTTAATACTGAAAATCCAACTTAGTGTTTCTTTTTTCTTAATGTGGATTTTCTATACAGGATTGTTATATAATGGTAAATTGGGGAGATTTTTCATATATTTACGTACTGTACAATTGAGTTTTTATAATGGGCGAGAGTTGTTTATTTACATATTTATTTAAAACATCCATGAAGTTATATGGGGTCACGTGAAGATTAGACACCCACCGTACTTTACCTTAAGATTAATTATCCTAACCTAACCTAACCTAACCTAACCTAACCTAACCTAACCTAACCCAACCTAACCCTTTACATAACGATAAGGTGAGTCTTTAATTTCTAAATATATTAACTCCAACCAGATGAAAAATATTGACAAATTTGTGATTTTTTCTTCAAATTTTCCATATATTTTAACTAACAAACAGATACGCTCGCTAACTTACAAAAGACATTATGTAGTCTTGAATTTGAAAACTATATGCATAAAATTTTTACATAATAAACAAAAAACTTCCAAATTATGTCAGACTAAATTTAGTATCAACACTACGATACTAGATACGGGTTAATATATCTTACAAACTGGGGAGGAGACGACCCAAGACTCTGATGGAGGTTCTTCAACACACTAGGAGGGGTAACTGCTCTCTTCCCTCACCAAGGTTTTATTGGCTGTGAGTTGTCTAAAACGTATATCTGTTGTAAAAAAAAACTATTAAGAATTATGAACGGCGCTTAAATGATCCTGGCAGTTAAATAAAATACATTAAAACGAAAGAAGAGAACAAATACTCTTACTGGGACGGTGTTCGTTTTTTTTTTAATATAGTTATAGCTGGAAGAAATTGAGATTTACTGGACGGTACGTAAAAAAATATATATCCCTACTCGCTTTTCTGCAAGTTGGGTGTTATAACTTAGCTAACTTAAGCCTTTCTTCTACAAAAAAAAAAAAAAATATTAAATAAAATTGTTTGCCCTGTACGGTAGATCAGTAAAGGGAATCATTTTCATGTTTTTGATTTGTCGTTTTCTAAATATAGTGCATAATCTTCCATCACCTGAAGATTAGACACCTCAGCTTATTTCAGCTTAAGATTAACCTTCCTAAAGCTACCTGGGGTAGGTTGAATTAGGTTAGATTAGTGTTAATATTCAAACGAAATAAGCTGGGGTGACTAATCTTCAGGTGAGTCTTTTTATTCGGTTACACGCAGACAATGTTGAATACAGATAACTCAGGCTCACACAGACAGACAGACAGACAGACACACTGATCGCTATATTCCCCACCCGGGTAGGACATAAAAAATTTGATTATTACCAGTGAAAAATAAATAATTTGTACAGGAATTACTAAATATTTTGCACAATCGTTTTTTTTTTTTTTACTGTTGCTGGAATCTCGTAAACCACTTGGCCTGGCAGCTTTGTGGTCATCCTGAACTATATTTTGTCTCTTGTGGTGGTGGTGGTGGAGATAGTGGTAGTAATGGTGGTAGTGGTGGTAGTAGTAGTGGTGGTGGAGATAGTGGTAGTAATGGTGGTAGTGGTGGTGGTAGTTGTGGTGGTGGTAGTTGTGGTTGTGGTGGTAGCGGTGGTGGTAATGCTGCTGGTAGTGGTGGTGATGATGATAGTGGTCGTTGTGGTGGTAGTGCTGCTGGTAGTGGTGATGGTGGTGGTTATGGTAGCAATAGCAATGAGTTAATAATATTAACATTCCCGCCTTCTTCAGCGTCCCCTACACTACCTCCCCTTCCTTCCCTTCCCTTACCCATCCACCGCCAAAGGACACTACCCTCCTCCACCTCTACCTCCTTCACCTCCACTGACTTCACTACAACTTCCCTTCCTTGTGTATGTGTGTGTGTGTAAAAACCTTAATTTATAAAATCCGGACCAAATAAAGATTAGACCCCCCCAGACTAACTCACCTGGTGATTAAACACTAACGTTACCTGGGGATTAGGTTAGTTTAGCATTAGGGTGTTTAATTATCAGGTGAAATAAGCTGGGTGTACTACCATCCTCACTATTATTATCACCACCAAAAAACTATTACCATCACCACTATCACAACTATTCCTATCATCTCTACCACCACCACTACAACAACTACCACCACCACTACAACTACCACCACCACTACAACTACCACCACCACTACAACTACCACCACTACTACAACAACTACTACCACCACTACCTCATCATACCCCAGATGCTCGCTGTATAAAATCCTCGATCAGCCATTCCCAAACAAGACATTTCCTTGACGGTATACATCGCGCTGACGGGCCCTCGTTTACCCCGCCATACTAAGCCATATAGACTCCCACAGTGAGCCATAAACAGCCACGTACTGCCAGAAACAGCCACGTACAGCAGACGAAGCCGGAGAGTACTCGTGAGATGACTATTTGAGTAGCAAGACGGAATATATGTGTGTGAGTTTTACTGATGTGGTGGTGGTAAGTGGTAGTGGTGGGTTGTAGTGGTAGGTGGTGGTGGTAGGTGGTGGTGGTAGGTGGTGATGGTGGTAGGTGGTGGTAGGTGTGGTAAGTGAATTAAATTTGAATTTTGTCAGACAGCAGCTAGTTTATTGTGCACCTCATACTCATCATGTGGGAGGTAGCTCAAGAACAGTAGAGAGAAGAGATCACAAGGGAGTTTATCAGACCCCAGTGGTCAGGATATTATGGCGTTGAATATTACATAGAAATTAATTGATCAACTTAGTGCGAGGTGTGGATAAAGGCTTTACATATCACTTATCTTGTTACCAGATTATGTGATGTGGCATTGTGCACACAGTCGGCTAAGACCTGTCCCTAAAAAGATATATTTCTCAGTCAAGGACGTAGTGCTGGAGTGTGTGGCCATATGTTTGGCCGCACACTTTACATTGTTTTGTTCCCAATATCTTGTAATCTATTGATATTGTTACTTGCCCCATATACTTGTTTTATTTAATGCATCTCATCATGGTAGACAAAAGATTGACTGCTGCCTGTTTGAACAATTTTTTTTCTTAATTACAGTTTTTAAGGTTCTGTTTGAGTCCTAGATTATATTCAACATTGTCATTGTTGGATGCGCGTTTAGCTAAGGCATTAACTCTATCATATGTTTGTGTCTGGCTTCAGAGACATGCGGGTGACACTCTTTGAGTTCAGGATATCAAGAGCAAGTAGCGAGGATAAGGAGTCAGTGACGATGAGACTGTCAGTGGCAGTGTCTTCAACAAGTTTCAGGGCTGTGAGTATGGCAGTTAGCTCAGCTTGTAGAGTGCAGGCCCGGTTATTGATGCTAACACCTTTCTCCAATGTATTGACTATGTTCATTCTTTTAAATATCTGGATGTCTCTATCCCCTGTACCTCACCTGCCATACAACAGCTCATCCGCTAATATACGGATGGTCAAAAGTCCCTTAGAACCGTAACTGGATACAACTCTCACTATTGTTCTAATATTAAAATTATTAAACCATTGTAGTATCTATAAGCTATATAAGATCTATGGTATTGGGTTATAGATGGTGATAGTGTTGGTAGGTGATAGTGGGGTGGTGGTAGGAGGGAGGGAGGGAGGGCAGACCGCTAGTTACCATTGCCCTACCTCACACGCTTCACGTCCAGAATCGGCCATCACTCGCCGCTCACAGCCAATATATACTCTTTTACGGGCTCTCAGCAGCAGGTCACTCCTTCACGCAAAAATCCACGGTGCGGCAACACGCTTTTTCCCTTTCTGCTCAAGACTTTTATAGCTGACGTAGACCCGTTCACTCCGTCTCTCTCTCTCTCTCTCTACACACACACACACACACACACTCGTACACACACATACACACACCCTACTCCAGTCTCATTTTCAACAAGAGACACTAATGGCAAAACTTGTATCATGTTTTCGGTAAATACAAAGTTAAATTAATACACACTTAAGTCGCATATATCACGTTCATAAAAAAACAACAACAACAAACAACAACATTAAATAATAAATAACACACATTCTATACCAGACTCTATCCCTGTCTTCCACCACACAACCGATCAACCGAGTTTTATGCTAATTCTTGATCTCAATTTGGATACAACATTCAGTCTGGTTGGGGCGTGTCAGCTATCACTCCTCCCGACGGCTATCACAGCTTGTAAGAACACACACACACACACACACACGCGCGCGCGCACACACACACACGCACGCACACACACACGCACACACACGCGCGCGCACACACACACACACTCGTAGAAGGAAGAAGTGTGAGCACATAAAGTGGAGGGCCTTACAGTGAGAAGGTTTCATAAAAATCTCTCCTTTACTCCCTCGTTCCCCTCACAAACTCTCCCTCTTTATCACTTCAACTTCTCGCATTTCATAATCCAATCTCTCCTTCACACACTCTCTCCTCTGAGCGCTGGACCTCCCTCTTTCCTTCCTTCCTTCCTTCCTTCCTTCCCCCCTCTCTTCTCCTCCTCCTTCCTCGACTCTGGTAGAGGTTTCAATTTGTAATAAAATAAAATAAAAACTCGGGGAAATAAAGAAAATTCCACCAAGGTTAAACAAATCAAATAAATAATACCTTAAAAAAAATAAAATCCCTGAATAAAGTATCGAAAAAAATCCAGTGAATATAAACACACGAATAAATCCCATAAAACAGAAGAAATTCGTGGGAAATATAACTAATCCACAGAAAATAAAAATAAAAATCCCACGAAAAAAATCTCCAACAGACAAATCCCCACTAAAAAAAAAATCCCACCATGTGCTTTTACACTCCTGAAAATTCCTACAAATCCATTTTCCACTGAACAAAATTCCCAGTTAAAAAAAAAGAAAATTCCATCACAAAATTCTCAGTGGATTAGATTCTTTCGTTAAAATTAGTATAATAGGCAAAATCCTACCATAAAATTGTGTTAACGTGGATTAGTTTGAAATGGGTTAGGTTAGGTTAGGTTAAGTTAGGTTAAGTTAGGTTGCGTTAGGTTTATCTCTATCTGAGTTAATGTTGGTGAAGTTAGATGAAGTTAGGCCAAGTTAGTTCAGTTTAACCATTTATATTCCGTTACATTAACTATATAATCATCATCTCCCCCTCTATTGCGGATAGATAAATGGCCTCTGGTTCGTTTCAACCCCCACTAAACAAGCAGTTAAGGGTAGTTGAGAGACTGGGGGTCGTTAGCCGTTAAAGAGGTGGGGGGCGGGGGCTTTACCATGCCTACAATGTGATTGGTCGGTGGTGTGGGGGAGGGGGAGGAGCCTGACTCTAATGGTAATGAGAGAGAGAGAGAGAGAGAGAGAGAGAGAGAGACTTAAGCAAAAAAATAAATGAAGACCCCACAAAGAGAGAGACAAAGAAAGGAAGGCAACAAATGGACGATAACGAGAAAAGAACACAAGACAAGGAAGAGATAAGAAGAGAAAAGTCAAGAGAAATGAGACATGATTTAGAGATATTATTTCCCCTTGTGAAAAATAAAGTCATTGAAAGTGTACTGTTATTCCTTAATAGTTGTACGTTTATCATTCTCCGTCTTAGTGCTAGTTCCCAGCTATTTAACCTACAGTAATTAGTCTTAAGTGCTAGTTACGACCTATTCAACAGCTAAATTTATCTTAAGTGGTAGTTACGAGCCATTGAACCTTAAAAAGTCTTAAGTGCTAGTAATGGGCAATTTAATCCTATTTCGCCTTGTGTTAATTCCTAGTTATTCAAACTAGCTTAAGTGCCAATTCCAAGCTATTTATTTCTTATTATCCTTTACTATCATGTCTAATATAGTTATCCAATTTGGTCTAATTAATAGTTCCTTCTATTTACCCTAATTGGTCTTAGTGGGAATGCTATTAACAATCCCTATTTCCCCCAATCTTAAGTATATCCTGTTCTCTCCCTATTTTTCCAGTCTTAGCGGTCTATATCCTGTTAACTTCCCTATTTTTCCAGTCTTAGCTGTCTATATCCTGTTAGCACTCCCTATTTCCCCAGTCTGAAGCATATCATGTTCACAATCCCTATTTGCTCCAATATTAGGTGTCCATATCCCGCTACAACAATTATTTTAACGCGAAAATCCTATTAATACTTCCTATTTACCCTAACTACACTAATTGCCGTCCATCTCTCGTTACCAATTACATCCCAGCCTTTATTATACTCTTAATCGTATCCCCATTAATTTCAACCTATTTATTTTCACTTTCTCGCCTCCCTATTTCCAAACCCATTTTCTTATACATTTTTTTTTTCGTTCAATTTCCTTAATTTTGTTCCATTTTTTTTACGGTCTTTGTGGTTAAAAAAAAAAACTCGTCCAGGTCAAATTTTCCACCCATTTCAGGTAAATGACTGACAAAGTCTTACTATTTATACCAGAAAAATGACACTAGAAATTACAATATTTATATATTTTTTTTTAATTATCAAAATTCATGGGGGTAATAAAACAATAGTCGAATTATAATGCAATTAATTAAATAGTAATAGAAAATAAATTTAAATACCATATAAATACGTCAATATCTAAAGCTTCCATTATTTAGTAAACACTTACAAGGAACAGAATATATAAATAGTTTTTTCACCGTCTCTCTCTCTCTCTTCTATAATTATCACAGAACTAAATAAATTATACAATTAGCCACAAAAGGAACGCGAGTCCCTCACTTTAAAATATTCAACATGGATTACATTCTTTTATATTAGATACAAGTTACATTTGAGGTGTCCAGAGGAGCTCCTCCCCGCGTCTCTACAGTCATCTATGGTAAAATACGTACAGTCAGAGTATTATCATTGGTGTTTTCACATGATATCATATTATGTGTCTCTGGGGTGGTGGAGGGGAAGGTGAGCGTGTGTTGGTAACCTTAATCTAGGACGTGAAGGAACTGACACCTGCTGCCGTACAGACAAAAGCCTTTATTATGGAAGCTGTAACACTGTTTGGTGCGGTACATCGGATGCTTCGGATAGATGCGGAGATCCAGCGACCCGTGGGCGTAGAGGCAGGCGTCCCCGTACCCGCAGTAGCCGTTGTACTGGAATGACCGGCAGAGTTCGGTTTTATATTTCGTCAGGTCGTGGGGGCGTCGTCTGACCGGTGGTGGTGTCGACGACCTCCGACGGGGTGTCTGTGTGAGCGAGGGCAAGAGGGAGCTGTCAGAGGCGCGTCTTGACCACGGGAACAGACGGAGGCGATGCTCCTGTAGCTGTAGCGATCGTAGTAAGTCGGCCAGGTGGAAGCTGCTGCTGCTGAGCGACGAGTCATCATCTTGTGCTCCATCAGTAGGCTGGGTTATTTTCGCCTCCTCCTCCTCCTCCTCCGAATCACTCCGCAGGGTGCTGGAGATCATCACATCGTCTCTGTACGTGGGCTGTGACGTCTCATCACACCACAAAGGTTCAAAGTCTTTATCGTCATCATCGTTTACATTTTTTAACCAGTTCCTTCTCTTCTCCCTGGCCATCACACCATTTTTACCCAAATATCCTCCAGAATTCAGAACCTCGTCTTCTTTACAGCAGTTTGGAAGCACACAACCCACAGTGTTTGTGTCAGCGCTTTGAGCCAAGTTGCTAAAATTCAAGGTGGGAACTTCGGGGTCTATACCATCACTCCATACTGTAGCGGAGTACTGCGGCGCCTTCTGCAGTATGTCATGAACCACCGCAAGCTGCTGTAGGTCCTGACACTCCCTCATCATCTTCGGGTCTTCAGTCTCTTCGCACGGTTGGCTAAACACAAAAGAAGGATTAGTCTCCGTCAGACTCTGTCTTCTGCTGCTGGTTAGTGGACAGGGAACTGCACTCGGGGCCGACCTGCCTACATCTGCCAGCCCCTTCAGCAGTTGGCTTAAGTTCTTCGTCTCGCTGTTAATATTTCCTCCAAGCAAGGCATTTAAAACTGCTTGCAGCTGACCGACTCTCTCTGAATTATCTTCTGTTGGTTGCGACATAGTCCGGCGTCTGGAGTTTCCTTCGCGAGACTGAACGGATCCTGAGGCCTCACATTCATCCTGGAAAAGTGCGCGAGTTACTTCCCCTCTCGGCGGCGAAGAATAAGTGGTGTGTCTCGATCTTCCTAAAATGTTTTCAGGGCTGAGATAAGAAACATTTTCAGGACACGGGCGTGGAGATGTGGCGAGGTTGAGGTCATCCTCCAGGGGCCTGGTGGAAGTAATGAAGTGGAGCTCCGGAGCGGGACTGCTGGACGTCTCCAACAACCTCCAGGTAATGTTTACGGTGCGGCTGACGTCCTCGCTGGCAGGACAGTAGTAGAGCGCCTCCAACACCTGTACGAGTGTCAGGGAACTTTACAGGTACGGCACCAAATAACTAAAACACCTGTACAGATAACAGAAGAGGAACCAAATGCACAAAGACAGATAAAACTATTGACTACAAACTTGTACTGAAACGCCTTGTACCATCCAACACAAGGAAGCTAATTACACCCACCATACAGAAAACATCACAGTACACATCCAGCATACACAACACAAAACATCACTATACACACCCACCATACACAGAAAACATCACTATACACACACACACACACCATACACAGCACAAAATATCACTATACACACACATACCATACACAGAAAACATCACTATACACACACACACACCCCATACACAGCACAAAACATCACTATACACACACACACCATACACAGAACATCACTATACACACACACACACCCCATACACAGCACAAAACATCACTATACACACCCACCATACACAGAAAACATCACTATACACACACACACACACCATACACAGCACAAAATATCACTATACACACACATACCATACACAGAAAACATCACTATACACACACACACACCCCATACACAGCACAAAACATCACTATACACACACACACCATACACAGAACATCACTATACACACACACACACCCCATACACAGCACAAAACATCACTATACACACCCACCATACACAGAAAACATCACTATACATACCATACACAGAAAACATCACTATACACACTCACCATAGCACCAGCTTCTAAACAATAAACCCTACAACACCTTATCATTTACAACCTCCATCTCACAACAACAACAAAGGGTAATAGCAAAAGTAATTAACAAAAATCAAATTAATTACTCGACTTATTTACATCATCATCTACCAACCAGTTCGTACAAGAGGAAAATAATGAGCAGCCTTATCGAGTCAAGAAAAATAGGATGCCCCATTTAACCCTATTTCCCATTAAGGTAAGTGTTGGTAATTGGTTCATGGTAGGATATGAACCCTTTAAGGACAAAACGTTAAACTAGCCATTAAATAATTCAGTCATCTTCGTTTAATAGCTAAATCATCTTAAAATAGCTAAATCTTCCTCCTCTAATAGCTAAATCAACTAAAAATAGCTAAATCTTCCTCCTCTAATAGCTAAATCGTCTTAAAATAGCCGAATCTTCTTCCTATAATAGCCAAATCATCTAAAAATAGCTCAACCTTCCTCCTCTAATAGCTAAACCAACTTAAAATAGCTAAATATTCCTCCTCTAATAGCTAAATATTCCTCCTCTAATCGCTAAACCATCTTCCTCTAATAGCTAAATCATAATCCTTAGAGGTATAAACCATCACCCTTTAAGAGTTAAACCATCCTCTTCATCAAACGGTAAATTATCATCCATAAAGGGGTTAAAACATCGTCCTTAAAGGGTTAAACCATCTTCTCTAAAAACCTAACCCAACCTAATCTCAACCTAACCTAACCCAACTGAACACCAAGACAAACTTTAACATTAAAACAAATATTATTTTCGGAGCTAGCGGGGGCTAATCTTCAGGTGAAATAAGCTATGGGGCTAATCTTCAGGTGAATTAAGCTAAAAATGGCTAATCTTCGGGTGAAATATGCTAGAGGGGGCTAATCTTCAGGTGAAATAAGCTAGAAGGGGCTAATCTTCAGGTAAAATAAACTAGGGGACTTAATCTTCAGGTGTTTAAAAAATAATTACAGCAATATCTAATAAAAAAAATGAGGGGGGAAGACCCAGATAATATTCCCAGGAGAGGTTATTACAGGACCACGGAACACACAGTAACAGTTAACAGGACCACGGAACACACAGTAACAGTTAACAGGACCATGGAACACACAGTAACAGTTAAGGCGAGTTTCATAAGTAGGAGCGCACACAATAATGGTGTCTGTGTTGTGTTGAGTAAAGACGCCATAATAATGATATCTGCGTGTGTGCTGGGGGTTGTAAGTATGTAAAGGCGCCATAATAATGATATCTGTGTGTGCTGGGGGTTGTAAGTATGTAAAGGCGCCATAATAATGAGATCTGCGTGTACTGGGTGTTGTAAGTAAGTAAAGGCACAACAAATATGATACGTGTCTTGTGTGTGCCGGAGAAGACCAAATTTTCAGACGAGACCAGACGTTGCCCCAAATTCACTCGGCAGTGTGTGGACGAGTGACAGCCGCCGTCGCCGCCCGGGTTTCATATTGAACAAGGGACTGAAATATGTTTTAGTCGTTGAATCTCAAATCTGCAGAAGTTGGTATATAAAGTAACTCGCCGTGAGTCTTTTTTTTTTATATAGGATCTGAGGGTACAACTTCAACTGAGGCAGAAGACGAAGGGAACAACATTAAGAAAACTACCTGAAGATTAGACACCCTAACTTATTTCACCTGAAGATTAGACACCCTAACTTATTTCACCTGAAGATTAGACACCCTAACTTATTTCACCTGAAGATTAGACACCCTAACGCTACCTAGGTGTTAGGTTTGGTTAGGGTGAGTTCTGTTAGGTTCAATTTGGTTAGAGTAGAGCAAAGTAGAGTAGAGCAAAGTAGAGTAGGGAAGAGTAGAGTAAATTAGAGCAGAGTAGAGTAATTATAGTAGAGTAGAGTAGGGCAGAGTAAAGTAGAGTAGGGCAGAGTAGATTAGAGTAGATGAGAGTAGAGTAGAGTAGAGTAGGGTAGAGTAAATTAGAGTAGAGTAGGGTAGAGTAGAGTAAATTAGAGTAGAGTAGAATAAGGCAGAGTAGAGTAAATTAGAGTAAATTAGAGTAGAGTATGGCAGAGTAGAGCAGAGTAGAGTAGGGTAGAGTACAGTAGAGTAAATTAGAGTAGAGTAGAATAAGGTAGAGTAGAGTAAAGCAGAGTAGAGTAAATTAGAGTAGAGTAGAATAAGGTAGAGCAGAGTCGAGTAGGGCAGAGTAGAGTACAGTAGAGCAGGGCAGGGCAGAGTAGAGTAGAGTAGAGCAGGGCAGAGTAGAGTAGAGCAGAGCAGAGCAGAGCAGAGTAGAGTAAGGCAGAAGAGTAGAGCAGGGCAGAGTAGAGTAGAGTAGAGTAGAGTAGAGTAGAGCAGAGCAGAGCAGAGCAGAGCAGAGCAGAGCAGAGTCGGTCTCAGGGCAATTCTCTGCAGCTTTTACTAATGCAGCGAGATCAAGGCTGAATTATGTAAACACCCATTAGTTACTTTACTGAGATTACATATTCTTTTATCTGAACGCTCTGATATAACAACACTGATTATTATAAGCTGGGTGCAGGAGTGAGTTAAATTAATAATAAAAATTGAGAACACCTGAAGAATAGACACCCTAGCTTATTTCACCTTAAGATTAACCATTCTTATGCTAACCTAACCTAACCCTAACCTACACTAACCTAATGCTAACCTAACCACTGACGCTAACATAACCTAATCTAACATCCCTAACACTAATCTAACATGCCATAGCCTAGCCTAACCTAATCCCCCCAGGTAAAGTTGTTTAATAAGCTGGGAGGGCTAATCTTCAGGTGATTCGAATATTGGAACACCACAATGACACCTAACTAGTGATGAAGTCGTAAACACAAACACCAATATGACTACTGTATTTAGATAAATTTTTTCCTTTCACGAAACTATTGAAGAAAGCAATATTTTTTTTTCTTTTTTTTTTTTTTTAATAAATGCTATCATCAAATCCTTAACTAATAATACTAACAGCTATAAAAGAATTTATGATCTGTAACGTAAAAAGAAAGAAAATTATATACTTACTCCCTTAGTGAAGTCATAATGCATTACTACTCCTCGACAACCAAGATACTTTAAGCGTAATCTCGTAAGTACCAACATATTCACTACAGATCAACTACTAAAATATGAAATAAATGGAATCTTTCTGTTTATTGTTGTTATATTAATGCGCTTCAACAAGTGAGGCGTCTAAGCACACAACGTAATGTTTGTTTGAACACTCAGCTGCGAGAGACTGTGGAGGCTTGAGTAAACACGAGTTATGTCAAGCTGAGGTGCAGTGTGTTAAGGCTCAAACACTCGAGTTTTCTGGTAAGCTGGGATAAAACATACTATCTTGTTGACATGTTCTGTAGCGAAGTGGCGTATAGAAAGCAAGTGACGCACACAAAACAAGTGACGTACACAAAACAAGTGACGTACATAACACAAGTGACGTACATAAAACAAGTGACGTACACAAAACAAGTGATGTACACAAAACAAGTGACGTACACAAAAACAAGTGACGTACACAAAACAAGTGACGTACACAAAAACAAGTGACGTACACAAAAACAAGTGACGTACACAAAAACAAGTGACGTACACAAAACAAGTAACGTACACAAAACATGTGACGCACACAACAGAAAGAAGTGATGAACAAAACAAGTGACGTATACAAAACAAGTGACGTACAAAACAAGTGACGTACACAAAAACAAGTGACGTACACAAAAACAAGTGACGAACACAAAAACAAGTGACGAACACAAAACAAGTGACGTACACAACAGAAGTGACGAACACAAAAACAAGTGACGTACACAAAACAAGTGACGAACACAAAACAAGTGACGTACACAAAACAAGTGACGTACACAAAACAAGTGACGAACACAAAACAAGTGACGTACACAAAACAAGTGACGTACACAAAAACAAGTGACGTACACAAAAACAAGTGACGTACATAACACAAGTGACGTACACAACAGAAGTGACGTACACTCCACGGCCAAAACTCTGTACAGGAAACCCCTGGTAATGGACGAGTTGACGGTCGTTATTTTTTCCTAAGATGGCAGGTTAGCTTAACATACACCGGTGGGGGTAACTCAAAACTAGTGATTTCCGATAGAAATGAAGGTCTAAATCGTTCATAACACATCACAAACCACCAGGAAAAAAGCAGTTTGCATATCTAAGTACAGGGATGACCAAAACTTAACATTTACCCAATTGTGTCTTTCTCGAATCTAAGCATCCAAATACTTATGATAGTTAAAGTAAAATTTTACCCATTAATTAATATAAATGATGATATATCCCAGTGGTTCATTAGTGAATCATCAAAACAATAACAGCACTATGTTGTCATGTTTACCTAGCATCAGTCATTCTCAAAACAAAGTCCAGACAATGTCATTACTTCTAAATTGATTTGTATCTCCCTCTAGTACTGATATACTCTGTAAATGAACTGAAAAAAAAGTCTACCGGGTAAGAGTACATGACAGCTGAGCTGGTGTGAACACGGAACTTTTTTAATGTCCTTAAGAACATAAGAATGGAGGAAACTGCAGCGAGCCTATTGGCCCATACTGGGCAGTCCCACATATACCCAACCCCTATCGCTCCTCTATCCATCCAACCTATGTTTGAAGCTGCTCTTCACGGCACATTTCTTCACTTACGAAATGTCCATGACTTAGACCATAAAAAAAACCACCCTTTAAACTTACCTGAACGTGGCATTTGGGGTAAGAAGATGCCATCCTTTGTACTGCCGCCGACGGCAGCGGTGAGTGTTGGAGAACGTCGTCTGCCGGGAAGGTGGTGACGTCATTGCAAATGGCGGCCCTGTTTCTAGAGAAATAAACTTATCTCGACTATTATAGCAGGACTTTAAAATTTTATTACAAATTATATATACCGTATCACTCTACGAACGTGGCAGAGTGTATTTCTTGTGTTTACGCAGAACCGTCAACTCGTCCATTCTACCCAAGATTGAACACCCTGTCAACCGAACCTAGCCTTACTTAATAAACCAAACCTAACCTAACCTGTCAACCGAACCTAGCCTTACTTAATAAACCAAACCAAACCTAACCTAACCTAACCTGTCAACCGAACCTAGCCTTACTTAATAAACCTAACCTAACCTAACCTAACCTAACCTGTCAACCGAACCTAGCCTTACTTAATAAACCTAACCTAACCTGTCAACCGAACCGAACCTAACCTGTCCCGAACCGGTCAACCGAACCTAGTCTTTACTTTAACCTAACCTAACCCCTAACCTAACATGTCAACCGAACCTAGCCTTACTTAATAAACCTAACCTAACCTGTCAACCGAACCTAACCTGTCAAGCGAACCTAGCCTTACTTAATAAACCTAACCTAACCTAACCTGTCAACCGAACCTAGCCTTACTTAATAAACCAAACCTAACCTAACCTAACCTAACCTAACCTAACCTGTCAACCGAACCTAGCCTTACTTAATAAACCTAACCTAACCTAACCTGTCAACCGAACCTAACCTTACTTAATAAACCTAACCTAACCTAACCTAACCTAACCTAACCTAACCTGTCAACCGAACCTAGCCTTACTTAATAAACCTAACCTAACCTCAACATCCCCAGAGTAGCGTTAGGGTGGTTAATTACAAGGTGAAATAAGCCGAGGCAGGGAGGGGGGGGGAGGTTAATCTTCAGGTGATCACATAAACTACACACACACACACCTGCCAGAGCTGTAACTCGAGTGTAACACCTGAGCCTCAAGTATGGTTGTAGGTCGTCCTCGAGTGGGGTTGGGTTACAGATCGTCCTCGGGTGTACAGTATTTGGATTGTATCGGAAACTTTAGCAAAGAAACCTAACCTAACCAAACCTAACCTAACCAAATCTAACCCAAAATCATTTCCCAGACGCGACACCAAAACCCGGAACGACACACACACAACACAACCCGGAACGACACACACACAACACAACCCGGAACGACACACACACAACACAACCCGAAAGGAAACTACATCGACAACACAACCCGGAGCGAAACTACATCGACTACACAACCCAGAACGAAACTACTATTCATTCCTAGTCCACAGAAGCAGTTACGCGCCAACTCAGAGACACAGGTGAGAGATCACAGGAGATTATCCACTAATTATCCAGGTAATCCCTATTAAACCAGGTGTCCACTTCATCTTGTGTATTGATGTTATGTATAATAATGTTAACGTGTAAGGCAAGTTTTCTTATGTTTATGGAAATGTGTTTTTTTTCTGATTAAAATTTCGCTTCTTTAATTTTTATTTTTAACTCATCAGAAATATCTATTATATCTCATGCCATCTCATTTTTTCTTTCTTTATCATCTTTTTCCGTTTCTCATTCTCTCTCTCTCTCTGTTTCCCTCTATTTCCTGTACTCCTCATCTTTCTTCTCTCATTTCCCTCTCTCTCTCTCTCTCTCTCTCTTTTCTAGCCCCTGTCTCCTTTTCTCTGTCTCCTTCTCCCCCTTCTCCCCGTCTCCTTCTCCCCGTCTCCTCCTTCTCCCCGTCTCCTCCTTCTCCCTGTCTCCCCCTCCGCCCCAGTTACCATTTAATAACTCACTCTCACGTCCCAGTTTATGAAGGGAAATACATTCACGCCAATCCTAGTGTGATGTTTATTTAAAAGCTCATCTGCTGCACTGGAATAAATCTGCTATTATTCCTCCCTGGCAGACGAGAGAGAATAAACTGAATTTCTTCCCCCCACTTAATTTTTTTTTAAGTCTACCAATTACGACGGTTTTCTTTAGTATAACAAGACCTGGTTCCCTCCCGTTGTAAATCGAGTCAATAAGTATGCACTAGTTATACCTAATACTGTACTCTCATTGGCTAATCAAATACAGCCTTGTAATTCAAACGAAATATTTTTGGTATTAATTAAATGAATAAGATTCTCAAGAATATTAATTATGGTATAAGACTTTAGATTCACGAGTAGGTATATCTAGCTGCCGCACTTCAGGTTAAGTCCCGCAGTCCAAGGCCTGACAGAACATATAATTTACTATCCTCTTTCATATGTGAATTAATTATACTAAGAAGTGAACCTCATATCTGTACAATTAATTAATTAACAGATTTATAAAATTATCATTTTTAATTCTACATAATTATTGAAATTAAAATCAAATATATTTCCGCACAGTATTTGTTTAGTGGTTCTATTAAGTGAATCGGCCAAATCAGACTACGTAGTCCTGTTGGCTTATGGAGCGACGGGGTACCGGCTTTACTCCCTCCCACCTACTAACCGACGCAGCTAATTCGTGTGTTTACTTTACTGGATGTATTTGTTTTAAAAGATTCATGCAAACTATTTTTTTTTACCTTTGGTCTGAGTAAAACAGGGGAAAAATTAGTTTCCTTTCCTAAGAAAAAATCCTGACCTGTTTAAAAGATTTAGATTCTGGACAAAGTTTTCCCTCTAAAAGTTATCCAAGGTTAACCCAAAAAATTACAATATGTAAATACTTTTTTCAGTTAATGCATAAAAAATCAAACTTTTCACAGTTAAATTAGTTATAAAAAGTTCATAACCTCGCACACAACATTCTATGTGTTGAATAATTTATCATAACCCCGCTGCTGCTGCTGCTGCTCAACATGCCGCCATCACACAAATATTTAACCAGCTGTTAACTGGCATATGAGTGGAAAATATTTTTGCTAACTATTAATGTATACTAGTTTTATTACGTTCTCTCCTGTTTTTTTTTCTCGTGATCTATGATATAACGTTCTAAATTTTACAAGAACGGTTTTACTTTTTTAGATCCCCCCAAAAAAATACGAATTCAGGAGTTACCCCTTAAATCAACAGCAGTATACTACACACCAAACACTCCCCAGCGCTCACCAGTCTCCTCCATCTCGCCTTTCCGAAACCCCTACACACAGGTCACGTTAGGTCATGATCAATAGCTGTCCCCCCCCCCCAACACAGGTCATCAGTGTGTGTATAAGCAAGTACACACACACACACCATAATCTGGGAGGGGGAAAAAGGCGAGAGAAAATGATCCTACAATGGTCACTCTAATCACTCGTCATCTCCTCAATCCTGTGTGTGACTCCGCTCGCCAGTAACGGAGGACCGAGTGTAAACTAATACACACACCAAACAGTAATAAACTTACGTCTCCCATTACACAATGCTCGTAAATTCCTGCCAACTGTCCACCATGCAGGAGCAGCACCACACTACACGGTACACTACAACACTCCCTGGTCCACCACGGAGGAGCAGCACCACACTACACGGTACACTACAACACTCCCTGGTCCACCACGCAGGAGCAGCACCACACTACACGGTACACCACAACACTCCCTGGTCCACCACGTGCAGGAGCAGCACCACACCACACGGTACACTCATAACACCCTGGTCCACCACGCAGGAGCAGCACCACTCACATGGTACACCACAACACTCTGTCCACCACGGAGGAGCAGCACCACTCACACGGTACACTACAACACTCCCTGGTCCACACTCACAGTGAGCAGCACCACACTACACGGTACACTACAACACTCCTGGTCCACCACGCAGGAGCAGCACCACACTACACGGCACACCACAACACCCCCTGGTCCACCACGTACAGCACCCCACACCACACTTGCACACCACAACACCCCTGGTCCACCACGCAGGAGCAGCACCACACCACACGGTACACCACACCCTGGTCCACCACGCAGGAGCAGCACCACACTTCACGGTACACCACAACACTCCCTGGCCCACCACGCAGGAGCAGCACCACACTTCACGGTACACCACAACACTCCCTGGTCCACCACGCAGGAGCAGCACCACACTTCACGGTACACCACAACACTCCCTGGCCCACCACGCAGGAGCAGCACCACACTTCACGGTACACCACAACACTCCCTGGTCCACCGGTTCCCACCACAATACCGGTCCTTTTAAGTAGTCCTTACTTTACTGCTACACCTAATAGACCCGGGTTTAAGAACGTGACGGCACTCGATGTGGGGGGTCGTGTTAAACTCATCTGGCGAATCTAAATCAAATACCTGTATGTCTTAAGCACAACAATATCTTAAGTACATGTGTGTGTGTCTGATCAAAAATCCCGAGACACCTTTTTCGTTAACCATCCAACAAATTAACATATAATTACTAATCTTTCAATCAATCTCAAAACATATAGGACTTACCTTTTTGTATATAATGTGACAAATATGAAAATACGAATTAAATGATATATTTCTCATATAACGACCCATATCCGACATACAACACCACCTTCCACCCTCCCTCACACCATCACCACCCACCGTCCTCCCCACACACATCACCACCCACCGTCCTCCCCCACACACATCACCACCCACCTTCCTCCCCACACACAAATCACCACCCACCTCCTCCCCCCACACACACATCACCACCCACTTCCTCCCACACATCACCACCCACCTTCCTCCCCCACACACACCACCCACCTCTCCCCCCACACACACACCACCACCCACCGTCCCCCCACACACACATCACCACCCACCGTCCTCCCCACACACACATCACCACCACCAACCCCACACATCACCACCCACCGTCCTCCCCACACATCACCACCCACCCTCCTCCCCCACACACACACCACCCACCTCCCCCCACACATCACCACCCACACACACATCCACCACCTTCCTCCCACACACACACCACCTCCCCCACACACACATCACCACCCACCTCCCCCCCACACATCACCACCACACACATCACCACCCACCTTCCTCCCACACACATCACCACCCACCTTCCTCCCCACACACACTCACCACCCACCTTCCTCCACACACACACACCCACCACACACACACTGTCCTCACATCACCACACACCCACCGTCCCCACACATCACCACCCACCGTCCTCCCCACACATCACCACCCCACCGTCCTCCCCACACACACCACCACCACCACACCACCGTCACCTCACCACACCTCCACCACACCCCACACACCACACACACCACCACCACCTCCCACACACACCACCACCACCTCCCCAACACACAACCACACACACCACCCCACACCCCCACACACCACACCACCAACCACACCCCACACACACAACCACCACACCCCACACACACACCACCCACACACCCCACCACACACACCACCACCAACCCACCACCTGACACCCCCAACACACACCACCACCACCTCAACACACCTCCACCACCACCTCACCACCACCACAACACACACCACCCCACAACACACACCACCACCACCCCCAACACACACCACCACCCCAACACACACCACCACCTCCCCAACACACACCACCACCACCTCCCCACACACACCACCACCACCCCAACACACACCACCACCACCCCAACACACACCCCACCCCCAACACACACACCACCACCCACACCCAACACAACACCACCAACAACACACACCACCACCCCAACACACACCACCACCCCACACACACCACCACCCCAACACACCACCACCACCCCAACACACCACCAAACACACACCACCACCACCAACCAACCACCAACACAACACACACCTCCCCAACACACCACCCCACCACCACCCCAACACACACACACCACCACCAACACCACCCCCACACCACCCCAACACACACCACCACCACCCCAACACACACACCACCAACCACCACCACCACACACCAACCACCCCAGCACACACCCCCCACCACACCCCCAACACACACCACCACCACCCCCAACACACACCACCCCACCTCCCCAACACACCCCACCCCCACCTCCCCAACACACCACACCACCCCACCAACACAACACACACCCCACCACCCCAACACACACCACCACCACCCCACACACACCACCACCACACACACCCCCCACACCCACACACACACCACCACCACCCCCCCAACACACACCACCACCACCCCCCAACACACACCACCACCTCCCAACACACACACCCCCCAACACACCACCCCACCCCCAACACACACCACCACCACCACCCCCACACACACCACCACCACCCCAACACACACCCCACCTCCCCAGCACACACACCACCACCTCCCCAACACACACCCCACCACCTCCCACACACACACCACCCACCCCAACACACACCACCACCCCCACCACCTCCACCACCACCCCAACACACACCCCACCACCCCCAACACACACCTCCACCACCCCCAACACACACCACACACCACCCCAACACACACCACCACCTCCACCACCACACACACCACACACCACCACCACACACACACCACCACCACCCCCCAACACACACCACACACCACCACCCACACACACCACCACCACCCCACACACACCACCACCAACACACACCACCACCCACACACACCACCACCCACCACCACTCCAACACACACCACCACCCAACACACCACCACCACCCCCAACACACACCACCACCTACCTCCTTGTTGGCGATGGAGCACTTCAAGATACCTTCCTCAGGGTCATGTATGAAGGAACATCTGGCACCGTAGCGACAAAAACCCGTCTGGTGGTACGACTGGCAGTTCCTCGTCTTATACTTGCCGTGGTGTGACGCGCCCCGGAGTTGCTGTGACCCGTGGGCGTAGTTACACCTGTGGAGAAAACAAACAACCAAGGTGTCAAGAGAGAGAGAGAGGGAGGTAAACTCACTATATGTCACACTATATTGATCTAGGTTTCATATGATTTCACGGATGACTTGAAAATTAGGCCAACAAACATAATTCACCTGCTGATTAAACACTAACGCCATCTGTAGGGTTTATGTTAAATTAGATTAGGTTAAGTTAAACTGGGTTAGGTGAATTACGCTAATGTACCTAATCTTCAATATTACACACCTGCAGCAGATTGGGGTCATTTACACACCTGCAGCAGATTGGGGTCATTTACACACCTGCAGCAGATTGGGGTCATTGAGATAGACTGACTACAGATACAAGCTATACAGTACTGAGAGGTTTAACACAACCTGACTGACTCGTCACTACAAACTATTTTCTCTCGCGTTTTTGTAGACTGTTACAGTGGTTGAGTTTAGAACATCCGTATCCGAATGACGATGTGGATTTAGTTAATCAGTTTCTACAAAGGGATCATTTATAAGGACCTATTTTCTTCAGTGAGATTAAATAATATCAACAACAATAATAAAACATTCCCTGTGTGTGTGTGTGACTGACGTGCTGGATTGACTCGTAAATGTTATAGGATGGAGAGTTTGACAGGACTAGTGGATGGCTATACCTCGTGTCCTACCATATAGTGCTTACCAACACCGTGGACAGAACCAAGAATCAATCTCAGGTAACTCAAGTACTCTTTATATACCTGTGCTTACCTGTCCACTTACAATACCTGTGATTACCTGTCCAATCCTTCGTATATAAATCAACTGCCATATAACTACCTCAATTGACCCTCCAGTGACCTTAGGTGACCCAATTCAACTTCCAGCTTCCTATAGGATGAGGAGGAGAGAAAAGGGCAAGGAGGGAAAGGAGAGAAGAAGGAAGGTAGGTTAAGGAGAGAAGAGAGAGAGAGAAGGATAAGGTAGAGAGAAGAGGGAGAAGGGGAGAGATGAGGATAGGGGAGACATGAGGATAAGAAAGAGAGAGGGATAAGGTGGAGAGGAGAGGAAAATAAGGAGGAATAAGGGGGTAGAGAAGGAGAAGAGGAGGGGAGGAAGGAGAAAGAGAGGAAGCGAAGGAGGAGGGGAGGAAGGAGAAAGAGAGGAAGCGAAGGAGGAGGAGAGAATATGGGAAGAGAGAAGAATAGGATGACAGAATATAGGAGGGGAGAATAGGAGGAGGGAGAGAAGAGGGAGAGAAGAGGAGGGAGGACCGCCACACAGCCAGAAGAGTGAGGCTGTGAGAGTATTGGATGCTGCTCCTCCTCCTGGTGAAGAGCTCAACGGAAGCAATAAAACAACGATCCTGCTGAAGGTCCTCGACGGGGAGCTGTAATTTCCTCAACGAGAGTCGGCAAATTGTTTGGCTGACAGAATCATTACAGTAAATAGGGTTTTTACATAGGGCGTCTCAAAAATATGTACACAAACACACACACACACACACACACACGCACACGCACCACAACAAACACTGCCCTACAGATTTTCATAGAACTTGGCCTTATAAATTTTCCTGGAGATCGCATTAATGGTTGATTTACAAGAGCAACATCAGCCTCACCTATGGGAGACTTAGCACATCAACAAGTGAGGTTTAATACTCCAGTTACAGGCATTCGCGCGATTACTAAGATGATCACTTAAGACTGTGCGAATACATTCTTTTTGGGACAGACTGTAACACATTATTCCGGCTGCTGTCATCGATAGGCGAGGTGGGGGTAGGGAAGGAGGTAAGTGAAAGAATGATTAAACTGGTGTGGTGGTGGTGGAAAGGGGGAAGGAGATGGTGGGGAGGGGGGAAGGAATGATTTTAGGGGTAGGAGGGATAAAATCTGAAAGGGATTGGAGTGGTTGATTAGGTTAGATATAATTAGGTTAGGTTAGGTTAGGTTAGACATCCTGAGAGTGAAGAAAATGTGTTCAGTTCAACGGGAAAGGAGGGGATGGAGGAGAAAGAAGAGTGGGGAAGAGGAGGAAGGAAGGGGAGGGGAAGAGAGGAAGAAGGGGAAGGAGGGGAAGAGAGAAGGGGAGGTAGAAGAGTTAAAGAGAATGAAGGTGACCTATTAGTATCAAGGCTTGGAGGAAGTGGGCGTCATGGTGAAAAAAATTCGCCCCAAACGAGACTCCGGCAACACAACATGATCAAATTTTAATGTAGCCCCCCCCCCATGTGACCGCTAAATGAAGACCTCAAGTAACCTTTACATTAATTACAATATAAACTTTAAATGAAATCAGCAATAGATACTTACTCACCTGATACCGTACCTGCACTAGCTAATAACTTCCCTACTCACCCGATACCGTACCTGCACTAGCTAATAACTTCCCTACTCACTTGACGCCGTACCTGCACTAGCTAATAACTTCCCTACTCACCCGATGCCGTACCTGCAGTAGCTAATTACTTCCCTACTCACCTGATGCCGTACCTGTAGTAGCTAATTACTTCCCTACTCACTTGACGCCGTACCTGCAGTAGCTAATTACTTCCCTACTCACCTGATGCCGTACCTGCAGTAGCTAATTACTTCCCTACTCACCTGATGCCGTACCTGTAGTAGCTAATTACTTCCCTACTCACCTGATGCCGTACCTGCAGTAGCTTATAACTTCCCTACTCACCTGATGCCGTACTTGCAGTAGCCATGCACCTGGTAGGAACGACACAGCTCCGTCTTGTACTTGTGGGGGTTGAGAGGGATAAATTCTTCCCTGGACGTCGACGCCCAGTTGATCCCTTGCCTGGGACTCCTACTACTCCTGCGGAAAGCCTCGGGACTCCTTGGCGTTTCTGGCCTCGAGGGGTGTGCAGGATCCGACAAGGAGAGCCAGCGTTCAGGAGGAGGTGAAAGGACCGGAGAAATGGGGAGGTGGAAGTCCTCTGAGGTAGTGCCGTAAAGGTCATCTGAGACTGGAGGACACACCAGCGAGTCCCACGACAGCAAGGTAGAGTGTAGAGCGGCGCTGACAGGACTGTCCTCTGAAGGACTACATGCTGGACCCTGCGACGGACATTTTAGATTAGACAATTTCGTTCTTATTTCCATATGACAAAATGTTGCGGTTTTTAAGTAATTCCGTACTGTTGTTTATATAGAGGTGTGTGCTTCAACAAGTGAGGCGTTTAAGTATGTATACTGAGGCAGTGTTTTCACTCAATAGCATCCACTTAATCTCTTGCACTTTAGATCGACAGATACAATATATATATATTATTTGTGCTTAAATTACATATATTAATGAACTTGTCTTGGGTTTAAAAGCTAATATTGTAATCTATAATCTATGTATACAAATATCACGTGAAAATTACAGCAAGGATCACTGTTACAGCTGAAGGTATTAACAAGTAGTGGCGCGGGAGATGAGACCATATTAATTTAAATGAGCATTTGTACACAGTTTTTGGTGTTTTATATATTAATAAAATCTACGAGAGAACAGAACATTTATCTATCACCGAATTCTAAACTTAAAAGAAAATACGAATAACAAATGTAAAAGATCTATCGAGCGCAACAGACCATGTCATCTGTTTACTTAAATTTCTTTACCCCTGCTCGCTGGAAATATGTCGACGACTCCACCATTGGGATCAGCGTCAACAATTCTGCTCCCGACTATACCGCCCTTCAGGATTTATTGAACAGTCTCCAAAACTGGGCCACCAACAACCATGTCACCATCAACCATACCAAGACTCATGGTTATGCACATCAACCTCTCCTCCGACATTGTCCCACCTCCTTCCATTACTTTAGGTCCGAACACACTCCAGGTTGTAGATTCCACGAAGCTCCTCGGCGTCACCATAGACAACAAACTAAATTGGAAACCACACGTCAGTGAAGTTGTCAAATCCTCCAGTTTCCGTCTCCATCTCCTCCCCGACTCAAGTCCCTCGGAGTTCCTGCACCCGAGCTCCTCAGTGTTTACACAACATTCATACTTCCCAAGCTCACCTATGCCTCCCCTACCTGGTCTTCCTCCCTAAATGCCACACAACGTAAACACCTAGAAAAAGTGCAAAAGAGGGCATGCAAGATTATTCTCTCCCTTCCTACTCCACATATCAAGAAGCGCTCAACACACTGACCCTTTCGACTCTCACTGACCATCACCACGACCTCATCTGCAAATTTGGTAAGAAGCTTCTACACCATCCTCGACACCGGCTCCTACTACCACCTGAGATCCCTAGTCCGAGAATTGCTGTTCGACACCACAACCGCATCCAGCCCATACGTGCACGAACTGATCGCTATAAGAACAGCCCAGTCCCAACCATTGTAAAAATTATCAATAACTTGTAATAAACCAGTGTATTCACTCCCAGTAAATACTACTTCTTGCACTGTCACTATGTTGAAATGCACTGTAGTTTGAGCTTTTCCCCATCTAGTTATTATATATCTTATTTGTATCACTTATGTTACTTGTATATTATTTGTAATTCGAAACCCATTCCCCAAATATGTAACTGTATATTTTCAGCCTTCTGGCTGCCAAGCTCTTTCAATAAACCGTTAATTATTATTATTATTATTATTATCTTCCACTATACACAGAGTACTTCGTGGTAGTGGTTACTTTATATATATAAGCTGTGGGGGAAGTAGGAAACAATAATATTATACTGAGTGTGTAACAGCGTATTGGGGGAATGAAATATATAAATTATTAGTAATGGTGTTGGAGGGACGTAAGAGGTGTTTATTGCAGTGCGTGAGACAAGTGGTGAATAGATTAATTCATAACATTATGCTGAGGGAGGAACAACGTGTTTTGAAATCTGTACGAGTGAAACTTATTTTATTTTACCGAGGGAAGCACAAAGGATGTACTTTGATCTGAGGAAGAGAATGAAATAAGCTCATTGTGTGATATAACGAATACAACATATTGAGGTGTAATTGTCTTGTTGAGTTTAATGTTTTAACTCTCAGGGTCATTAATCTGTGTCTTAATATTTTAATTTCTTCAAAACGCAACTTTAAAAATCAGCTTCGTGTTATCAAGTAAGATAACTGTTGCAGTGCTAGATACAGGTCAGTACATTGTGAACAGTAGCTCGATACAATGATGATAGACTCGCGTCATTGTGTAGTTAGCTAATTAAAGAGTTCCAAATGTCAGTTTAGCCCGGCATATAAATAATGCTTATTAGTGTTTGAAAAGTTGGCTTCCGTGTTGGCAACAACGTCCAGGAGAGAGACGGAAGTAGTGTCATTGTCAGATATAGTTATCAAAGTTTCATCCCTTTGGAATGCTTTAGTGAAATCAATGAAGGCGACAGCTATAGACGTTTTTCGTTTCTCGAGATGGCGGTATATGTAATCGAGAAAGCTGACAAGACAGCGAGTGGTGGAGGAAGTTTTCATATTGCCAAATTGCTGAGGGTCTACGACTCCTGCAATATCAGCTTAAGCCCAGTCGAACACAAAACTTTCACAGATTAGGCTGGGTATTGGGGTGATTGCAATAGGTCGTAGCTGATTTAAGGATTGTGGGCTGGTTGACTTGGGCACTGGTGATACATAAGAGGTCTTCCAGTCAGCTGGGCATCTGGCTTGACTGAGAGAAGCATTGAGTGTTTTGGCAGCCCACAGATATTGTATCACTTTTAATACTTGTTGAATTGTTGGCAGTAAGAGACGACTAAAATAATCGAACATGATCGCTGTTATATAATGTACACAATTGTCGTTCCCTCGTAGAAGATGAAAAAAAGGTTGGTTTATCATTCAATTACAAAAATCAGGTTCACATAAACGATTTACTACTGACAGTAGCTGTTTCTCTTAACATGATTCGGTTTGTAATCAGGTGCGTCAGACCGCTTTAAGACCTCAGTCTAACTCTTAACACAACGCTCTCTCTCTCAGGTATTGAGGTAAATGAACTGGCCTACAAGAGTCCCCTCGCTGAACATCTACAGTATGTCCTTCAGGATGTACTACTGATGTTAATGAATATTCCAACTTTTGTCCACTTTAATACACTGTAAACGTTGTACCTCTCCAGCACTACATACAGATTTCAGCATGCATATTGTACACAACATGAGTTTGCTTTCGCGTAATAAATTCGATACATTTCCTAATTCTCATACACTTGCGACACGATTTTCTTGTAGTAAGAAATGTAACATCTACCATGATGGCTTAAAATATATTTAATTTTTAACAAAATATATTTATTTTTTACGTCACCTTCAAACCCTTATCTGTTTATACTGAACGACCCATTGTACTGCGAACGTACCAGCCAACCAGACAACAGAATGTGAAACAAATACGTGTCTGTACTTTATATACATTACACGCGGAGTAGAGAACATGTACTGCTTTGCATCCCCGTACTATAATTTCTGAATTAACGAAATGAAATATACCAAAGGTGAATATATCTCATTTAGAACTGGAGATACCCCTTTATGATACGTTAAAGGGAGTTAACAGCGCCTCACTAACATAGCTCCTTCCCTGAGGCGTAATATCTATGTAAACAGTAGCGGTCGGACAGCACACGCCAAGACCCGTTTGTTTACAAATGGCCTCCTTCCAAGTTGCCTTAATACTGAACCTGGTAGATCCACCCGCTATGGGATGCTGGAGCGGCGCTATTAAACTGAACCCGCATACTTAACACTACTGTATTAGGTAAACTCCTAAATGAAATAAAAATATGTTAAGTTAGTTAATCTACAGCTCTGACTATTAATCTATATTTTTCGATGTCATAGTTCGTTAATAAATCTGATTAAAGGACATTCCAAAATATATATTCGTTGTTATAAGAACAGGACCTGGACCACCTAACTGTGTATCAAGCTACACGAGCCATCCTAACCTAACCTAACCTTATTCAACATAAGGTTAGGTTATTTTAGTTTAGCCTGTAAAGTTATTTTGCAAAATTACCAATATGCATGCTGGTTATTTTGCAAAATAACCGATTCCCCATCTCCTCCCCACCTAGATTTATCAACATCCTCCCGCCAACAGTACAGTGCAAAGATTGACGATCAACCCACAAGTGATATACAAAAGTGACAATTTCAACTCGAAAGAAACAACTGTTAAGAGTGACAATCAGTGCTTAGCGGGCAGTGTTGACCTGACACACCCAGGGTCTGCCGTACACTCACCACCCCCAACACTGGATAATAAGCCAAGAAAGACTCCAAACTACACCAGGAGAGAAATGAGATCCCCCTACTCCACCCAGGTGAGGAACTATGAATTCCTAACTACATCATATGAGGAACAAGAACCATCTCCAACACCATGTTTGAGCTGAAGGACCTATATTAAAAAAAATTACCCTATCTGAATGAAACTGTAAAGCTCAAGAAGTTGATTTGGAACGGAGACAGCATGCAATGAATCCTGATCTTCACTCTAATATGACTTTCATAGAGTATTGGCAGGCAGTTTTTAGTGACAAAAATGCCACAGGAAGTCCTACATGCCCACAACTGTGTAAGCTCATCAGCATATTAATGTCATTCCCTTATTCTAACGCACGCATCAGTTGAGAGGGTATTTGGTCAATTAAAACTAATAAAAGATGATCACCGAATGGCTCTTAAGCAACACAGTTTACCGGGACTCCTTACAACAAAACTTACATTACAATCTGGGGGAAAGAATCAGGCTGGACGACTTGACCCTACAAAGGGAATGATTAGCCTACATTCGAAAATGAAGTCCAATGCAGATAACGAGGAAGGTTTGCAACTTGGAAAGCAGTTTTTAGAACACTTAAAACAAAGGTGATTGGTACTCTCTCTCTCTCTCTCTCTCTCTCTCTCTCTCTCTCTCTCTCTCTCTCTCTCTCTCTCTCTCTCTCTCTCTCTCTCTCTCTCTGTGTTTTTCGGTAGAATCATCAGTTATCTTTTCTTTAATGCATTATTTTTGTTTTACTCTTTCTCCCAAGTTTAGATACTGTTATTTTCTTTAAGTTCGATATTGTTAAACTCTCTCTCCCCCTCTCTCTGTTTTTTTCTTGAATTATCAGAAATATTCTTAAATGTGACAATTGACATTAAAATTACATGAAGTTTAGTTATGGTTCTTCATAAGTTTCAGCTGCAGATTAAAGTCAAATATATGGCACTTCTCACACACGTGATAATTATATAAGTAACCGATGTTTCACGACAATTAAGAGTAGTTTTACTTCAATTCTGTCAAACGCACAAACAATAATGTTTCCCCGTTGAATACAAAAATGGTATAATGTTTTACCTGAGAATACAATTAAGTATATGTGAATCGTCGCCCTTATTATGATCGTGTGGTAATTCTTATATAAATATATATTTATTTCAGAATATTGAGTCATTTTAACATAATTAAGTTTTGACGATTCTCAGTTATTTTTCATTGGTTACAGGAAAGATGAACTGATAACGTGTGCATGTGAGCAGGCTGAATTATGGGAATTTATAGTCAAGTTATATCTTTAGTTCTACAAATAATGTGGATTTCTGCCCAAGAAATTTTTAAATTGAAATTCAAGGCTGAATAAATGAGGATTTTTTTTCAATTTACTTAAAGTTTGTATCAAATTGAATTGGAAATATTATAATCAACATAAGTAAAACAAATGTCATTTTCTTATCCTTTAATATTTCCTACTGATCTTGTATATGAAAAACGATAAAAAATATTCAAGGAGAAGTTAAAGGGAAAAGACTGTCAAGGAAATCCAGCAATCCTGTCAAGGAAATAAAATTCAATGTGTGGAAGCACTGGCCTGACCCCTCTGATTGTAGTTAAAATAAATAAATCAATAAAATAATGGTCATTAAAAATTAAGATTCAGTTTACGAAAAAAGTTATTCAGGTCATAAAAGTTAAATAAAAAAAAATGAAGCGTTGATGTCGATTTTTTTTTTCTCGGCGCTCACCAAAAATTTGCTGTTGTCACAAAAAAACTACTAACGTCATCAAATCACCTTTGACGTCACCTAAAACACTAATGACGTCACAAAACTCACTGAAGTCAATCAAACAAAATGGGTGTCGACTGTCAAGGCTCACACTGTCGACCTGCTTGACCGGACATCAAAAGGAGTTACCGCCGCAGCTTGTCGCCGTCCTTCAACTAATCTAATTGGACCTCAAAGGAGCCACTGCTCCTGTCCACCCTGTTTAACGTGACCTTAAAGGAACCACCACTCCCACATGACTTCAAATGACCTGCTCATTTCCATTGTAAGCCGTTAAGGTCATCATACTAGCCAATCAAAACAACAGCAGTCATGTGTAAGCTCGTTTTGATTTGTGATGAGACTGAGAAAGAACTCGTCCCAGCCAATCACAACTACTATATTTACTTCCGTCCGTTCTGATTTCTGGTGATGTCCAAAGTGGGACTAATAGAGAGGTCATCCTAGCCAATAACAACCACTGCATTTATGTAGGTCCATCTAATTTGTTTATTGGCACAGAGGTCTCGTGTGCGTGCGACGACCGAGATGATAAACACAGCCATTACCACCTAGACTTTGAGTGAGTGGAACAGAAAATATCCTAACACCAGCATAATTCCGAGACTATAGTTGGAAAACGTAGTAATATCTAAAAAAAAAAAAAAAAATTAGAGTATTGTCACATACTGCAATACTTTTTCCAGTGTGCAGGGAATTCGATACCAGTACCACCTGAACGTTAATATAATTAAAAAAAAATATTAGAGTACCCGCTCAAACTACAGACTATTATTGCAACGTATCAGAGTACCGCTAATTTCTGTTTGATATTATCGGAACATATCGCTAACACTGAGGGGTTTTTTAAAAGACGAACAAACCAACACACTGACATTGCCTAACCTTTATACTAACTGAACGCCATAAAATATTATACTGTAGTGATGGAAGAAGAACTGGAATCGTAAAAGAATAGAAGAAAATTATAGCAGCTGAAAGGGATTTTGCTTCCTCGTGGTTAATATTTCTGTAACTTCCTACGATATAAAAAAATATGCCAAGAGCCTTCCTCTTCTCCTTCGTTTTCATGGGATATATTCTTAATCGATGTCTTTTTTCTTCCCTATTTATTCCCCATCTGTTTCCTATATCCCTGTTTGGTTTCTACCTTCCTGATCTACACTGAACATTTCCACACCCGGATATATAAACAATTAAATGAAAAACATAATAAAGTAGGAGAAGAGAACAGACCAAGGGGACACGGAGCACTGCTGGGCTGCCAGTGTTGTAAATAACTCACGAGCGTATCCGAAAAGGCTTCTAAAAGAACAAAAACAGATGGTGTCGGGGGATTTTCCCAGCGAAATAAGTAATCGGTGGATAGTGGCGTCTGGGATGGCTCTCCGGGAACGGGAAGTGGCAGGAAGGATGAAGATAACGCGGGGAAAGGCAGAGAGAACGGGAGGATGAGACGCAAGAGAGACGGCAAGTAAGAAGGATGGAGAGTGAGAAATTGAGAGGAAGAAGAGGTGGATGGAGGAGAAGGAAGGTAATATGGAAATAACACAATATACAGCATACATAGAATAGAAAAGTTATCATAATAATTCATCTACCTAACTCGGTGTTGTGACAGACTGGCAACGTAAAGATACACTACAAAACTCACCATCATCTCAGATTAAGTTCTTAACCAACTATGTACGGAACAAGACTACCTTGTGATCACAGTTTAAAGTCAAATCTTCGCCAGGCGGTTTAATGTATTTTCGTTTGCCCTCGCCTCATCGTTCTAGTTATATGTTTTGTGGGTGAACAATGGTAGAAAGTGAACAACAACAATTGCTGAACACGACAATAAAAAGAGAGATCCAAAATAATGGGTACACAGTCTACATGCTGGTAGTTTTAAAACTGTTTTTATTTTGTATGCTGCTGCCGACTCGGGTCCGGCACTCAATTTATTTTTGCTAGAGAGCCGGGTGTACATAGCCTTTGTACAAAATAACCATTTATAACCGGAAGCACGAACCAGCCCGACCTAAGTGAACATAACCCAACCCAACCTCACCATCTAAGGCTTGGTTTGCACTGTGTTGCCCGCTTCCGTTCACTGCGTATACGCACTATGACAACTCGTTCTCGTGTATGCAAGCTGCAGTAGTTTATTTTGCAGTCGAGCTGCGGCGTGCCCAAGTCTCTTAACACAAATAGAGAGACGTAGCCACTTCCTTTCATTAAACAGAACCTAATTTTTATTTGACGGACGCGAAGGAAGAATACATGTAGCGTTTATCTTTCCTCAGTCAGTCCTAGTGTGACCATAAACAGGCTGGCAATAAACTGAAGTCAACCCTTCACTAGCAGACGATATATTAAACCCCATCCCAATGATGTCTTCTTCTGGCCTGGCGATATATAAGCACGACCTCGAAAGTGTTCACTTTGGTGCTGGCGACATAAGTCCATATGAGGATGCCTCCTAAAATACTGGATTTATATGAAGCTAAACTTTAAATATTGTCCTCTGAAGGGTTGGTTGGCTATATAGTGTAGTCTACCTCTGGAAGATATCCCGTAGAGGCAAGGTAATATACTGCTGGGTACAACCTGATGATATGAACGAGTTTATGTGTGGAAATTTCTGCTGGCCGTTCTGACTCATTCCCGCCATTTTCTAAGCTTGTCTTACACCATTATTATGACAACAGATAATTAAATATATATAAAATTGGTTAAAAAATGACAATACCCCGACATCAGCCTCTTAAGCATCTCTCAATCACCCGACGATTTCTTGAATTTAACCTTCGCGAGTGCGACTGACGATAGTATGACCACCCTCCCTCCCCCAACTAAAATATAAACTGCCAGCTTGGTACAGTACCTGGGGTGTGAGTGTGCCTGGAAGGAGTGCAGGGAGGAGATTCTCTTGGACCAGGAGGGAGCGAAGGGGGGTACGTTAGCCGGGGCCCCCCGCTCAAGGACTTCCTGGCTGTGCCCCCAAAGTAGTCGATCGAGAGCCGCCGCTGCCTCCTCTAGGGACATGCCGCGAACCACCTGGGGAAGAGGGGGAGAGAGTGAGCAAGGGAGAACGTAGAACAGCAGAAATGAGGTGTGGTGTGTTTACATCCTACGAACAACTCATGGACAATAATTTCAGTGCTCCCAAGGACGTAAAAAATTACAGAAATATTCAGAAAATTTCCTGTTTCTGTTTCCTATATGAATCACTTGTCTTTTGTTGACCTGTGAAATATATGTGAAAATAGGGTGTATTAATGATATCACATCAAATGATTCCTATATACTGTACACTATAAAGACGCCCAGTACTCTAACCGCCATGAAAACCACCCACCACAACCACCACCACCAGTACCACCCACAATCACCACCAGCCACAACCACCACCAGTACAATCCTCCACATCTATCACCCTTAACATCAACCACAGCTATCAGTATCACCAACCGCAACCACCACCAGTACCACCCATCACAACCACCACCAGTACCACCCATCACAACCACCACCAGTACCACCCATCACAACCACCACTACCAATCACAACCACCACCAGTGCCACCATCACACCACCACCAGTGCCACCCATCACAACCACCACCAGTACCACCCATCACAACCACCACCAGTACCAATCACAACCACCACCAGTGCCACCCATCACAACCACCACCAGTACCACCCATCACAACCATCACTACCAATCACAACCACCACCAGTGCCACCCATCACAACCACCACCAGAGCCACCCATTACAACCACCACCAGTGCCACCATCACAACCACCACTACCAATCACAACCACCACCAGTGCCACCCATCACCAACCACAACCAGTGCCACCCATCACAACCACCACCAGTGCCACCCATCACAAACCACCACCAAGTGCCACCCATCCAACCACCACCAGTGCCACCCATCACAACCACCACCAGTGCCACCCATACAACCACCACCAGTGCCACCCATCACAACCACCACTACCAACCACCACCAGTGCCACCCATCACAACCACCACCAGTGCCACCCATCACAACCACCACTACCAATCACCAACCACCACCAGTGCCACCCATCACAACCACCACCAATCACAACCACCACCAGTGCCACCATCACAACCACCACCAGTGCCACCCATCACAACCACCACCAGTGCCACCCATCACAACCCACCACTACCAATCACAACCACCACCAGTGCCACCCATCACAACCACCACCAGTGCCACCCATCACAACCACCACCAGTAATCACACCACCACCAGTGCCACCCATCACAACCACCACTGCAATCACAACCACCACCAGTACCACCCATCACAACCACCACTACCAATCACAACCACCACCAGTGCCACCATCACAACCACCACCAGTGCCACCCATCACAACCACCACAGACTACCCATCACAACCACCACCAGTGCCACCCATCACAACCACCACCAGTGCCACCCATCACAACCACCACCAGTCCACCCATCACAACCACCACCAGTGCCACCCATCACAACCACCACCATGCCAATCACAACCACCACCAGTGCCACCCATCACAACCACCACCACACAATCACACCACCAGTGCCACCCATCACAACCACCACCGTGCCACCATCACAACCACCACCAGTCCACCCATCACAACCACCACCGTGCACCCATCACAAACCACCAGTGCCACCCATCACAACCACCACCAGTGCCACCCATCACAACCACCACCAGTGCCACCCATCACACCACCACCAGTGCCACCCATCACACCACCACCAGTGCCACCCATCACAACCACCACCAGTGCCACCCATCACAACCACCACCAGTGCCACCCATCACAACCACCACCAGTGCCACCCATCACAACCACCACCAGTGCCACCCATCCCACCACCAGCCAATCCAACCCAGTGCCACCCATCACAACCACCACCACTACCAATCACAACCACCACCAGTACCCATCACAACCACCACCAGTGCCACCCATCACAACCACCACCAGTACCACCCATCACAACCACCACCAGTGCCACCCATCACAACCACCACCAGTGCCACCCATCACCAACCACCACCAGTGCCACCCATCACAACCACCACCAGTGCCACCCATCACAACCACCACCAGTGCCACCCATCACCAACCACCACCAGTGCCACCCATCACAACCACCAGTGCCACCCATCACAACCACCACCAGTGCCACCCATCACAACCACCACCAGTGCCACCCATCACAACCACCACCAGTGCCAGCCATCACAACCACCACCACCCCCATCCCCACCACCACCAGTGCCACCCATCACAACCACCACCAGTGCCACCCATCACAACCACCACCAGTGCCACCATCACAACCACCACCAGTGCCACCCATCCACACCACCAGTGCCACCCATCACAACCACCACCAGTGCCACCCATCACAACCACCACCAGTGCCACCATCACAACCACCACCAGTACCACCCATCACACCACCACTACCATCACAACCACCACCAGTGCCACCCATCCCAACCACCACCAGTGCCACCCATCACAACCACCACCATACCCATCACAACCACCACCAGTACCACCCATCACAACCACCACCAGTACCACCCATCACAACCACCACCAGTACCACCCATCACAACCACCACCAGTGCCACCAATCACAACCACCACCAGTGCCACCCATCACAACCACCACCAGTGCCACCCATCACAACCACCACCAGTACCACCCATCACAACCACCACCAGTACCACCCATCACAACCACCACCAGTACCACACCCATCACAACCACCACCACTACCCATCACAACCACCAGTGCCACCCATCACAACCACCACCAGTGCCACCCATCACAACCACCACCAGTACCACACTCCATCACAACCACCACCAGTGCTACACCCATCACAACCACCACTTAGTGCCACCCATCACAACCACCACCAGTGCCACCCATCACAACCACCTCCCACCAGTGCCACCCATCACAAATCCACCACCAGTGCCACCCATCACAACCACCACCAGGCACCACCCATCACAACCACCACCAGTACCACCATCACAACCACCACCAGTGCCACCCATCACAACCACACCACCAGTACCACCCATCACACCACCAGTACCACCCATCACAACCACCACCAGTGCCACCCATCACAACCACCACCAGTACCACTCCATCACAAACCACCTCACCAGTGCCACCCATCACAACCACCACCAGTGTACCACCCATCACAACCACCACCTGTACCACCCATCACAAACCACCACCAGTAACACCCATCACAACCACCACCAGTGCCACCCATCACAACCACCACCAGTGCCACACCCATCACAACCACCACCAGTGCCACCCATCACAACCACCACCACTACCCATCACAACCACACCACCAGTACTAATTCATCACAACCACCACCAGTGCCACCCATCACAACCACCACCAGTACCACCCATCACAACCACACCACCAGTACCACCCATCACAACCACCACCAGTGCCACCCATCACAACCACCACCAGTGCCACCCATCACAACCACCACCAGTACCACCCATCACAACCACCACCAGTACCACCCATCACAACCACCACCAGTACCACCCATCACAACCACCACCACCATTCACGGTAAGTATCAGTTTTACATTCGTTAAACCAGCTGAATAAGGTATAATTTTTCCCAGTTTCCTTTTAACATTAATAAAGTGTTCCATATTGTACAAAACAAATGCAGGTAGTTAATGAAACACCTCGTTAAATTCCCAACGGCAAGAGAAGAAACCGAATTGTTTAGTAATGGTGGGCAAGCTTCGAGGCTACTTCACTATGCACCATTTATGAAAGATCAACTAGGAAAACTAAAATAACGAATTTAATTTAAAATAATATAATCTGACATCGTTAGGTTAAGTTACATTAAGTTAGATTACGGTAGGTTAGTTTATTTCGCATCCGATTACATAAAAGTTTAATGTTGTACTCTGTTATATTTCACCACTTACTATAAGTTGTTCTTGTTATATTACTGAGCTTCAACATGTAAGGTCTTTAAGCGTGTATGCTAGGTTATTAAACACAATAAGTTATCAACAATTAAAATGGAAAGACACCAGTGTGCACCTCCTATGCATATATTAAACGTAATTCCAAGTAAACCAGATAAATGTTTAATTACATTGATTACTAGTACTGTATATTTCCAAAACTATAATAAACGTTTAGGGGACAGTACTAAATACCTTGGTTGAAGAATTGTAGTTAAACTTTGCAACATCAACCAACTAAATTTAAATATTTTTTCTAATGCCCTGATTTTTTTTTTTACAATATGAAACAATTCTATGCAAAATTTTTGAATAAGTAAAATTACATGTTCTGCTGGTTCACGGGACGTAAATTCTACCTAGAATTTAACCGCAAAACAATAAAAAAAAAATCTGGGAATAAACAGCTCAAATCCTTCCTACCTTATTTACACAAGCCTCCTGACAAGTTTGTACCCAACTAAGAAACTTTGTAGTCATCATAAATGTGTCGCGTAAAATGTGAATTATGATTTTACTGGCGACAGAATACAACCCAGGAGTGACTCTGATGATCATGGGAATAGCTGTATTGTGTTTGGTAGCCTCAGTGGCTGTGTGTGTTGTCTGCCGAGCGGTTAAAGTACATGTTAGTTAACAGTAACCAGCTGGCCTGGGCTCTGATTCCCAAAATACTCTTTACGTCAATTTCTTCTTCACAAGGGAGAATGAGAAAACGTGTCTCTGCAGTCTTGGTTTATAATGAGTCAAGATATAGTTGTTTACGCATCTCCAATTAAGAGAAAAAATCAAAATGTAAACCTTCGAAAATTTGGGTTCCTGAGTAGCTGTCACACGACTGGCAATTGTTCTAAAGTCTACTGTACACTATATAAAAAAAATTATAAATACTAACACCTTAATGAGATGCATTCTCAGTCACGCCCTTCTCCACATCCCGACTTCAACTAATTTTTCACTTTAGCCGTCCCTCACTCCCCCCTACAAATTGGAGCTAACTCCCCTCCGGTGAAAACGTCATGCTGTAAAATGGACCGCACCTGGCCATCCAGCTGAAGCGTCATTCTTCATCAGCGTAACAAGACTTTTTCTGTGGATTTTTCAGCCCGGTACAGACGTCATGAAAATACTGCCCACACTGTTAGCTAAAGTATAAATTGTTGTTAACTCACAGATGGCCCAACGTTTATGAAATACTAACTCTTCCGTTATATAATAGTTAAAAATTCCTTACTCACTCTAAGAACACAAGACAATTAAATGTTTCCAAACCCCGCAATGTTTACATCCGTCTACCCCAGGACAGCCAAGACTGCAGTAGTTTGTTGACCCCCCCTCCTCCTCTCTTCCTTGTTACGCTATGGCAACACCACTCTATCATGCTCGTAACACAAGAACTAATATAAACTTGATCATCATCCCGTGCTTATGAATGCTTAAAATTACAAATCAAGTGTCGACGTTGTTACCTGAGTGAGGACGGATCGGCATACGTGACGACTTCTAAGCGACTGGCGAGGTTTGTCAGGCCACGGGTAAACAACAAGAGTTCCATGCTTTACCACAGGTTCACTGGGTTCGTTCAGGCAGGGGACACGACCCTTAACTCACTAGTTTTTATTAGTATGATTATATATGTTCATAGTTATTATCTACGATGCTATTGGTGGTTAAATTTGATATAAATGACAGGATGGTTAATGAAATATAGATGAGTGTCTCAGAACAGCTTGTTTGAGGTATAGTCCGCGGCCGCTCAATTAAGCCCTCGGCCAGTGGCAGTAGACCGTGATATTGAATAAATCCCGCCCCTGAATAGGTATCGAACCTATGATCTCAAGGATTATCACTCACCGTTCTAATCTCTTTCAATCCGACATAAATCTCGCTGGGTGTGCAAAACTAATCCTCTCAATGTATTAATAAATCATAGAATGTGATGTTCATATTTCACCTTTCACCTCCTGTATATATCAATGGTCGATGATACGTTTTCAACAGATAATGGTTTTACAAGGTGGTAATAGGTGTTTCATATAATGATTTGTATGATAACATTGGCAAGTGGGGAATTGGTAACCTAGATAATACTGATTCAGTTACATTCGAAGCGCTCCTGTACCTAAAGGTTTTCAAGCCGCTCGGTACTGTAGGTACATTTACCCAGACGCTGAACAAATAACCACAGTTGGAATTATTTGACAAGCGATGAAATTAAATCTCGTTTACAAGAGGACAGTTTATATTCCCTATAAAATAAGTTTTCTGAAAGAAGATTCTGTAAGTAAATATTGTTCCATTACTATTATTGGTTTCACTCTCAGTCTAATTTTGAAGCCATTATAGACACAAGTGTTTCAAGTTAAAGTCAGCCACTTAAATGAGTTCTTAATATCCTCAGCTACCAGGAAAATATGATAACAAAATTCAACAAGACCTTGACCCAGCTTCATAAATTTACCAAGTCTTGGCACGAAAAAATAACACGACCGGAATTATTTGACAGGCAAAGGGAATAGATTCTGTAAAATGTCGTTTAGAAGAGCATAATTTAAGCATCCGGATCTGGATAAACCAATAGTCTGTATAAAAACTTTGTCTCTTGTTAATACTGAGTCAAGGTATCACCGGTGAAGGGTGAGTCATAAGTGTACAGTATATTATGATGTCCTTTTGTACTTTATGCTGTAGCTCCATCACTGATTTATTTTTTCTTAAATTTAACTTTGAATTGTTTGATTGTATTATTGGATTTAACCGTTAGGTAAATAATTATAGCAGCAAAGAAATGTGATTTTTGTTTGACTTCGTAAACACGGTATTACAAAACTATTCAATGCTTCGCGTGCCTTGATGGTTCATGTCCCGAATCCTTATAGTCTGCTTAACCCTACCTCTTATTCAAGGTCTGTAAATATTTACCAGACAGTCATCTGTTTGTGAAGTATAAAAATAATGGCTACTAAACTAAGTGGGCTAAGATTATTTCACACCTATATAAAACAATTGAACGTGAAATATTTACGAGCCAAAATAGGTACAATAATATTGATTCCGTGACTGTCTTAAGCAGAAAAATCTTATCAACACTTTTTTCATCACTGTATTGACCAGGGGACTATGATGAAAGTACCGTATCAGTGAATTTTACTGATATATTTATACCACCGGAGACACCAGAGCACAGTACTTGTTCCAGCGCCTCCGCATAACAATCTAGAGAGGGATTTTATTTGCTGCAAACTGGGAACTCGCCCCTCACCTGAGGTTAGGAGCACGAGGGAGTCTTCGAATTGTAGTGAATGTTTATTTAAAAAAGAATAAAAGTGTATAAACAAACAAAGGGAGTGGTAGCAGAAGAACGGAAGACGGTATCTACAGGTATACAGAGTTTGGGGAAATGATCCCAAATGCTCCGTGAAAGATCCTTCTCGGCCGCCAAGTATTTCCCCAAAACATTCAACCACTTCGCATTTTCTTTACTAAATACAAGTCCAGAAAACTTGTACCATAATAATTTTGAAAATCATATTCCTTTTTATCTTATCATTTATCTTCTCAACAATGATAACACACTTGCCAGCTTAATTATCATAAAATCAAACTTAACTGCCAGCATTACTTAATCTAAATTAACAAAATTTAATAACATTGGACTTGAATATTAGCAAAGAAAACTGATTCTACTGATACCAAGTAAACATATTACTTAATTAATTGATTCCATCTTGTATTCGAACCAAACGTGACCTCTGCTGTGGCCTTGCTCTCCCTACATCCTCACTCGGTCACTCCTGTGCTGCAGAAAGGGAAAAACTTTCTGCCTCTTTTTTCTTTAACTCGTCATAGGTATAAGAAAAGCTCCGGTAACCTGTCTGTTCGATGCTACGATTAATTTCTTTCTCAAATAAGTATCGTTGAAAAGGACTTCAGGTCGCATACATAATATTGTCTCGGCTCGCATTATTCTCTGAGGCGAAGAATATCCCGCAAACTGTGGAACATCTCCACAGTACAGGGAGTCACTGTATGTCATTGTTTCTTTACACCTGATAGCTTAGATGTACAGCCCTGCTGGTGCGTTACCCTCAACTTTGATAATGCTGGTGAGGTTCTCTTGTCCCCTTAAGTTGCCTGCTCTTTGGGAAAAAAGTTTGCTTGTTAGTTAACAAAGTTAACAATAGATATTTTGTCTTGTTATAACAGTTTGCATGTCTTTTGAGGAATTTGCCGCCCGTTGGCCGAAAATAATTCAGCCCATTTAAACCCATTAAAGTGAGTATATGTGTTTTGGCTGCTTGTAGGGAATTGTCGGTACCAAGATAATGGTTAACTCACCGGTAGCAGGTCCAGAAAACTGTGAGGGCAAACTTTTTCGGAGTGAGAGTTGTGAACTCTTGAACAATCTACCAGAAAGTGTTGTGACGGTGTAGTGGATTTCTCCCCTACAAACGCTGTTTGTCGCTGAGTAGCCGACCCCGTGGTCTGGGTCAACCAGCGCCGCCATACATCACGGAGGTCAACTACTAAGCCACGCCTACCCCCGCTATTTAAGACCTGACCTCGTGGTGCCCTCCCTCTCTTTTCTACCTACACCAACCAGCAAGCAACACCACCTCCTCCGCTTCTGCCTGGCGGCCCTCGCTCCCGCCGGCGAGCATGGCGACCCACAAGCTGTCCTCCTCTGAGCATCCTCACCAACCAGCTCTCTCTACATCACGCTTGTAACCACGCTGCCACTTCCCAGCACCAAGCTGCATTGTACATCCAATACAACATGTATACGGAGAGCACATTGTGAGTTTCCTTTCTCCATCCCATCCTGAGTGTGAACCCAAACATCCCATACCCCACAACGGCACCGAGTGTGAGCTCTTTCAAGACAAAACTTGACCAACACTGGAGCAGGTTCAGGTACATTCATGAGCCCGTGCATGCCCAGTGCTTGCCAACAGTGCGTGACAGAGACGTGACCGATCGCGCAAGCGGCTAACGAGCCGATCAGTGGTGAAGAGGATAAAAGTAAGTAAAAAGGTAGCACCTGCTTCTCACGAATGCGGGACGTCCCGGGTTCTATCCCCAAGTCGGAGGTGAGAAAGTGTTAGAAAGTTTGACCTTACGAAATATTGCAGGTTTCTTCCTGTGCTAACAACTGGCCACTGAAGGTAGTAACAGATAACAGATGTGCGTAAAAATAGGACAGACCGCCCGTCCGACCGGCTAGTAAGCTGACAAGCCGCAAATAATAAATTATAAATTAAAAAACAAGTATTGTCCAGGGGGGTTTGGTAGTAATAACTTTTGCTAAAATCTAAGGTATTCTATGGGTGACAGTAATGCACTGTATTACTAGTATGTTAGGTATGATGTGTTCAGCCTAAAGTGTTTTCCTTGAACTCTTACCAACTGCTCTTTTATTTCTCTTAAATTGTGTCACTCCTGAAGACGACTTTAGGATGAGGTACATATGATAACCTAATCCCATCTAATCGTTATCATTGTGTATAACAGATGCCAGCACAGATGTAGACGCAGACAGAGAAAGTAATGACCACGTTCAGGGGCTGTGTCTGAGATTAGAATACCTATAGTGGCAACACGAGTAGCATTATAAAGTAAATACGTAAGTTACTCATAAAATTGTCCATAGAAAACAAAATATACTAATGCCAACAGAAAACGAGTTTATACTTGTGTTTCGCATTCTACCGAGAACTATTGCAGTACTCTCTAAGCCTAGGATAAGTCAAGAAGTATAAAGTTAAACTATTTGTTAATTACAACGACGTCTGTGTTACCCTTGTCGTATTTTTAGTCTTAAAATTGTATTGTATTCATCAATATTTCTTCAGTAATAAGAATAAGCAAAAAAGTAAGTCCGTTTATGTACAGAAATGTGGAGAAAAAGAAAAATTAGATACTTTGGTCATATAATTAGGGAAGAGGGGATAATAACAGAAATATTAACGGTTAAGTTGAGGGTAGGAGGGCCAGGGGAAGGCAAAGACTGGGATGGATGAATTAAATTAAAAACTGGTTCCTTAGAGATACAAAATCTTAGAGGAATGGTAAAAACAGCCCAAGAACGGTTAGAGTGGAGGGCTGTGGTCGCCAACCGTTAGATGTGAGGACAGTACTCTGATTGATTAAGTGAGAGGATAAGGGTAGAGAAAGATAGTCGACTCTGTGCCCGCACCAGGACACCAACAATATCAATGGACGCAATTGCATACATGGATCCTAAGCAAATTCAATACTGTATTAGTGTATTTCATCATAACCCCTACATTGTAAAGGCCCAATCAAGTACAGTAATATACAGTACAGTAAATTTTTGCATCTTCCCTCCTGCATTTTTCGTTTTCTTCCAACAATTTCAATACTGTATTTGCATCTGCATGCTCCTATATTTCCAGTATCCCCTCCCCACAAATATCAGTGTTTGCTTCGTATATCCCTTACCCCACCCAACAACATGCAAGGGAGAAATATGGCGAGAGACATGCAAAGCGGACTGATCCTTCTTTATGAATAATTTTTTTGCATACTGTATATAGTTTCACTTCCATCTCTATTTTGAAGCTGACATTTCTCTCCCTATTTTCTCTGGGAACCAGCTACCTGTACTTTTCTACCTTAATGGAGAAGACATCCCCACTCTCATTCCTTACCAACCGCAGTGATAAATGGCTGTGTAACAGGAAAGTTTGTTCTAAAATTTAAAGAACTGTATTTGCACTCCTATTATATAGTTAGAAAGACTGCTATTATATAGTCACCTAACGAATAGTAAACGTAACGCTGGCTGGCAACAGAAAAGGTATAAGGATAGTCTTAAGACAAACCTGAAAATGTGCCAAGTTGATCCCCTCACCTGGGAGATGATCACTCCACACTAACGCTTGGAGGAGCAGCACACGAGGAGCCAATACTTTTGAGTTAGCCCGACTGCATACCAAGGCAGACAAGCGCCAGTGCCGGAAAGACGCTGTCGCTGCCCCTACTGCACAAGATGTAGCCCTCCACACGTGCAACATCTGTGGACGGCCCAGCCTGTCCAGTATTGGCCTCTCGAGTCACCTCGGGCTCACCATTCAAGGTGATATCTATAACAACTCATATCATTGTATCATAGCTGGATGACCGTTATACTCGATTCCAAGTGACAACAAAGTAGTAGTAGTAGAAATAAGTTGGAATGAAGAATAGACATAATATCAATGGAAACTTAAATAACTATGGGTTGCAGTTATAAGGTCCTGATCTGGTGTGGACATGTTAAGAGAATGTAGATGGTATCATTACAGTTTAAAGGAGTAAGACAAAAAGGGCCGAGGAAATTTGAAGACAACTAAAAATTGAAGTGGAGTTGCATTGTTGTGATGGCATATATATAAAAAAATTACTTGTCACATATTTATTAGTTGATTAACTCTGTTGCAAACAAAGACTGTTATCATGCTAAGAAATTCGAGCATGGCGTGTCCACAAACCTATGATCCGTGGTGATATTTAGATGTACTGTATATACTGTATATCCAAGGCTGGATGGTACACTTTCTATCACCCTGTAAAAGTAAGATGTTATGGATGAATTAAAAAATTATTGTATGATGATTAGTTTCTTTAACATGGGAGGTAAAGATGACAGGATTTTGATGATTACAAGTGGCAATGTGGAAGAATAGCTTGGTAGATTAACCCTTACATTGGCCAATGACGCTATTTGCGTCACTACGCGAGCTGTTAGAAGTGAGATGTTCACATGACCCTGAGAGCTCACACTGGCATGTAAGATGTTATCTTTTCACACTCATTTTCAGCTATTCCATATCATTTATACACCTATTTTGTTCTTTTATCACTTAGTCAGATAGTTTCTCTATAACTCAATAAAAAAAAGAGAAGAAAAATGTGCATAATTTTACCCTTAATTGGTAAATGAAAAAAATAAAATAAAAGAAAAATATAGCTTGCACTTTGGCTGGTCAACGGGATATTTGGACCGCACGAGTCGCCGGTTGAAGGGTCAATGGCAGCAAGACCAGAGCTTCTCTATCGACACAAGTGTACTGTATACTGTGTAGCTTTTCTAGGCTCAAAAATCTGAAGATGCTGTGAATGCTAATGAGCTATAGAAGGTGGTCAATTCTACACAAGGTAATTATATTACAGGAATTCCATGATTTACAAAATGGTTCCATTCCTGAAGAACCTTTTGCAAATCAGGTCACATTTATCCAGACTCCTATTATAAAAGCTAAATTCCTATAGAAAAAACAAGAGGCCTTAAAATGCTACAAAACATGTTTTTAATGATAAGTTTTGGTGTACACAGTGATTATAAGCCAATTATAACACCTTAAGTGAAAGAAATGCAGTGGAAATCGCATAATTTAATGAGAAACTGTGCCACTGGTTGTGATGCAGTGCAAGACTCTAAGGCCCAGCTAAGACGCAAAGTTTTAATTTCATAGCGATGTACCTACAAGTCTCCTGCCCAGTACATACTGTATATACATTTTGGGTTGTTTTACTTTCAGTGGATTTGATTTTTGATGTGGTTTTATTTGAAGAACTACTAAACATATCTATTTAACACTTTATTCATTCCAGTGACATCAAATCATATTCTAGGATACTAAACATAACAGTTTTCCCAATTGAAACATTTCTAATTAGCGTTTTGCCAGCTTCACCTAGCAAACCTGTGAGCCACGATAACTAAAACACTAATGTATTTAAATTTTAGCTTAATTAGCCACTCACAGTACTGTACAATTCTGTACTGTATTAAATGTTGTTTTTAGTTTAATGGTTTTTATAAACTGACCAGGTCAGGTACGGGAAACACCTCAGCATTTTGCAATGCTGCAAAAAATTCCACAAAAATTTGCAACATCTGATTTTTTATACATAAACCGAAACTTGGGAATATTTTTTTTTTAACTTCTGATTTTTGTAAGCCAGAGATATTTGTAAACCAGGGACTACCCAAACTGTATTGAAGTCTATGGGTTAAAATTATCTTGTTCAAAGAGTCATTTCATTGTATTCATAGGGTTGGTACCACACTCATGGGGTTAAAACAAATCTTTGGACAAGGAGAATTGGGATATGTTCCTATAGAATAAGGCTTATGTTTGGTATAAGTAGATGAGTGAATGAGAGCTGTCCTCTGAATTGCTTAGTGCCTCAATAAACAATATACAGTACATGTATCTTTGATAATCGCTAGGGTAAGGTTCCAGAAAACTACCATGATAAGCAAAACCATACATATGGAAAAAATTAGTTTCATCCCACGAGCCCAAAGATGCATCTCCTAACTAACCAATATATACCCCCAAAAATATGTAGGTACACTAAAAGATACAATACTATTAACATACCTTTACTAATTAATGAATAGCATATAAACAATGTACAGTACTGTACAATATTGTATCATAAATGACTCAGAATGAATGAGAGAGGCAGAGTTTTGGTGATACACAGTAGGAGGGAGTGAGGAGGAAGGTGGGAAGTGGGTGGAAGGCAATGGATATCGTACTAATCTGCTCTGGCTAAAGCAAAACCATCACTAAAATTATGATTTAGGTGGTGATAATAGAGGTAGTGCTGGTGATCATGGAGCAGGAGATTGTGGTAAGTGTTGAGGAGATGCTGCATCAATAGGTTTGATTGGTAACACTCGCTGCAGCACTACCAGACACAACTGAACAGCAGATGTTTACCCACAAAATTGAGTATAAGCATTAATGAACGTCATATTCCTTCCACATTACGTTACATAAATTTTAAATTATGGAGTGAGAAAGCAGAAAGGTGGGGGTGATTAGAGAGGTGGAGTGGAAGGAAGTGGTAACACACTGTATGTGTGTTGCCAAGTGCATGCCTATCTTTGTCAGGAACATCTGAACATTCAATCAGAGAAAACACATGTCTTCGTCACTTGGCTGGATCAGGAACCCTGAAGCCCCGTCCACACTATCGAGCAGTGCCCGGCAGGCTTTGCCCGTTTACCGGGCAAAAGCCTGTGTGTTGTTGTACACACTGGGGTGGTTGGCGGCAGTCATAGTCGGGCGCCGGTGGCTAGTAGGTGGTCGGAAGTGGCGAGTGCGGTCCCACTTCTCTTCATATCCTCTGTAATCGCATTGAGTGCTGCTGTACGTTTGTCCCTATCCCTGTACAAGTCCGCTTTGACATTCCATAGACAAAGGTACTGGCGATAGAGTTCAATTAACAGCATGGTCTCTTCTCTAGACCAATGAATGTTTCTTTGTTCTTTGGTGGACGGAGGGCTAGACATGGTATAGTGGCGACTTTTGTGGTGAGACTGAGAAACTGACAGCCAGGGTCCCAGGTTCAACTTCGTTTGTCTGGCAGAGTCGTCGCTCCATATCCGGCAGCAAACCACCAGGCAGGCGGACCATGATTTCGCTCAAAGACGGGCATAGGCACTCCGCTGGTTTGCCCGATAACAGGCATTTAGCGCGTGCCCGCCGGACACTGCTCGATCGTGTGGACGGGCCTTAACGCTCTTTTACACGAGTGCCATGGTGGAGGGTAAGCAGTGGCGCACCCAGGGGGGGATTTCCTGGTTGCCCGGAAACCCCCCCCTCCAGGTACTGCATGGATATTAACCAAGTACAGTAATTGACACATTTGCACAGAGAAATCCCAGTTAAATGAAATTTGCCAATGTACTTTCAGAAAAATAAAGGCAATGTATTTTACGGGTGTTCAAAAACTGTTAAGCAAATTTTATGAGCTCTGTTAGTGTTCAATGTTAGTTAGTCATTATATACAAGTATTAAAATGCTTAATGATTGTTACACATACAGTACAGTAATAACCATATTATATACTCTATATTTAGTGCAGTAAATTCATGTATTTTAAAATTATGTAAATAAAATATTTAAATTTTTTTTAATGACTTCTATTATCCTGTAATATAAGTCTATATACAAAGATTAGGTTGCTAAATTACACCATCTTCAACCTCGCTACGCTCGCCAGACTTCTCAGTAATTTGGAAACCCCCCCTACTCAATTTCTGGGTGCGCCCCTGGTAAGTAAAAGTTAAAAAAATTGCACCAAAAACATGCAAGGAGTAGGAAACCGTCTTGAAACACCATCCAAAACAGCGTGGGGAAACAAATACTATTGCTGAAAGGCGGCGCCATGAGCCGAGCTGCCATCTCTTGGCAGTCGCTCCTACTGCTGGCTCTCGCAGACCCGCCTCTGTCCTATGATAATTCTGCGATAACCCATATCAATCAGTGATAAGCATACACATGGTCGCAATTGAGCATACCGTGATAAGCCAGATCAGCAAATATCGGGTCCCGTGATTATTGAGGATACACGTATACATGTATACTGGTGGAAGATACAGGTAAATGAATGCACCATTAGGAGGATATGAACAGAATGAGATCAAGTTGGTGAAACTGGTATAGATTTTTTCACCTTTTTATGGGTGATATTTTAAAGGGAGGCTATGAGGCATTTACACTTGGGGATTAAGCTGAAAAAGGGTAAAATGGAATGGAAATTATGTACAGTACACATAAAAAACAACAATAAACAATGGCATTCAAGGTTGGCCGGACTTACAGCCACCTTGACGTGAATTCATTTAAGGTGTAGATGCGGTCACCTCTAATCTGTTCACATGAACTTTACAACTGACACCTAGGGTCAGTTTGTTGTAAGGCAACTGACTGGCTAATTGACAGACACTCAAAGAGTCACTACAGTTTGTAATATTTAACTTATCGTATTCAATCTCTGATATTTTAATGGATAATTACTTTTGTGTTAATCTCTGATAATTTACCCACTTGGGGGAAGCAAAATTTAGCTTGTGAAATGCACTGGTAATAAAAATGTTGCGAGGGGAACACAAACATGAGGGACAATTTCAGGGATGTAAACTACCCCTTGCCTCGTGACATCACACGGTGTGGTGGAGAATGTTGCTGAATTTTTGTAATATAGTATTTTCTTGTTTTTTTTTATGATATTTATGTTACCATTGTGTTTAACAAGCTAATTTCTGCTTCCCCAAGTGCAGAAATTATCAGAGATTAATACAGAAAAGTTATTATCCCTTAACATATCAGAAAATAAATACAAAAGATTAAATACTTGAGAACTGTAATGACTCTTCATGTGTCCATCCGCCAGCCAATCAGCTGCCTTGCTATAAACTGACTCTAGGCCTCAGTTGCAAAATTTGAGTGAACAGACTACAGTACAGTTCATGAGATGCATGACTCTGTGTCGAGGAATAATCCAAGACTGGACAACTCACCAACTGCACTGGTAAAACATTACCCCAGAACACAATTCACAAATCGATTAGCAGTCAGGTCACCAATTACTGTCAGGTAGATACATGCAAATGAAGTAAAAAACTTGCCCATAGTGTTACTCTGCCTGAGACCACTTGCTTGTGGGGCGAGCATGCTGACCATCACACCACAGGTCACCACAATGAAGCAGAAATTCCATTAGGTCACTACATGTACTGTATAGTTAACCAGTGGGAACTGTGACAAAATGTTCTGGTGTTTGGAGACATCTGGAACCCCCTGTGTGTGTTTATTGTGGGGGGCCTTCCATATGTCTCCATACACCAGAACATTTTGCCACAGTTTACACTTGGCTGGCTGTACATATATTACTGCGTTGATGAATAATATGGTAAACTAGACAGTACAAAGAAATTTATACAAAAAATAAACAGATGAAGTCAATTCTGAATAGCAACAATAACATACAAATCAGAAAAATAACATATTATGGGAAGTAAGATTGAATATTGAAATACAGTAGAATTTAAACTGAATTCCATGTATTTAGGAAAGTCTTCTATTGATGGTAGATTAATGAAAGCCATGTCCCCCAAATGTATGTGTTGCAGGGTAGTGGTGTAAACTTGGAGAAATTCAGTTGAGTAAAAAATCTGGGATTCCATGTACTGTATATCATCCACTTCCTCTGATGTGTGAATGTGCAACACTGGAATGACAAATACAGAACAAGCACGGGAATAAATTTCTTCAGTTTCATTGTAAATTCAAGAATGGGCATGGTTATGAGTGTACACTATAAGAGGAATGATTTGGAATAGAGAAGAAATTGTTGATAAAGTGGAGGCCAGAGTACGGAGGTGATGTGGGTGGATAAAAAAGGTTAAAATTATATACAGTACATAAACAAAACAAGAAAGTCTTCTGCCTGATTGTAAGTGAGATGAGAAGAATCTGAGGAAGTTTATGGTTAAGACAGTAGATGTTCAAAGATGGAAGAGCATGGAAAAATTCAAAAACAATTTTACTCAATACAGAAGAAATTTACCAATTTTGTATATTATTACTAGACAGAAAATTCCATAATGATGCACAATTTTTTTTTTTTTAGTCTTAGTCAACTAATCATGACACTGATCTTTCTGTATATATATTGAATATACTACATGTTGCATTTACAATGTATGAAATAAAGGTAATAGAAACTCTTATAATAGTGTTATTATTTTACTATTCTCAATAGAAAATCACCTTTTTTCCCAGCCACTCTTGTCAACACTGCAGCCCACAGTTGAAAGGTTTGCATGATAAATATGATGGGTGGAGAAGTTTTCCATTTCTCTGTTACGACCACTTCTCAGCTTGTGACTGGACCCCTAGGATGATTAACAATTGTTAGAGTTCTCAACAATTACACTGGTGGCAAGCCTCAAGCAGTGCTGATACAAGAGCAAAGATTATTTGGCTTAAACAAATTTCTCCAAGTTTTTTGTTTGCATTTTTTAGACCATATAACCTTAGATTCTGAAAAGACTTGGGCAACCTGGCTACAGGGTGCATGACGGTGAATCAGTAAGGTTATTTGGCTTAAATGAATTTCTCAAAACAAATTTATCCATGATTTTTTTTTTAAGACCAGGTATCCGCAGACTTCAAAAAGACTTGGACATCCTGGCTACAGGGTGCGTGACAGTGAATCATCAGCAAGTTGTTGGGGAATTACACTATGCATGCTCTCCTGTGCAAACACTGTGATTATTAAAAAATCTCAACGCCTTACACAGAAGAGTAAAACCCTATAAGATAACTGGCCAGTTAACTTCCAAGGCAGTTGCAAAATTCTTAGGAACACTGCATTTCTTTCTAGCAAATATATGTACTTGCTGCATCACAAAAGTTACAGAATATGACAACCCTGTATCTCCTGCTGAACTCTGTCAATTTAATAAACAAAACTTTGACTTAAAAGTCTAGACTAGTGGCTTGGTCTGTGCATGAGGACAGGTAAATACCAAAAACTTGTTTTCAAACGCAATAAATAGGCAACAGGTAATGGGATAGCTATAAACACAAGCTACAGGAGAACACATGAATAACCAATTATAATGTTGCAGTAGCAGCAAATGTGACGTACACACTGGGTGACAATAAAAAACAGCAAAACCTAAAATGTGTTGTCACCACTAACTTTTATAGATGAAAAAAAACAAAAACAAAAAAACCAAGAGAAAACCATCAATTATAATCCTCACTTATGGAAGCTCATAATGGACAAAATCATGACCCGTTCTTGGAATTCAGAGGTCTTGTCTTCCAGTGAATTGATAATTAATTCATATGCAAAAAAAGGCTGCTCAACTAAGAACAGAAATTCTCTAAAAAGTGGCACGTCACAACTGCTGCAGCTTAAATCTTGATTTTATGCTTTGGCTATTCACTTTAAGGATGCACTGTAGTTTATGTGAGCACTTGAGTTTTTTCTCTGTTGTGTTTTACTATACAATATGGTATAACGAACACCAAGTAAATAGCATAGATATACATAGTCCACAGACCTCCTGAGGTTCATCTGCTAGTGTTCTTGAGTCTGTGATCTCCACTTAAAAAAGAGCTAAGCACACTTTGATGTTACGTTGAGTAGTGCTTAAAATAAAGGCAGGAGTGTCATAGAACCCCTGCATAATTGTCACCAGTGAAAACTCTCACAAACATGTATCTTTTGCCACATTAAACAAGAAATGACTGATGTACAGTAGAGCACTGTTGATGTAGAACTCGAATGAGCAAGTCTTACTGAGTCTCATCTCTCTTGTGGCACACGTGGTGGACCAAACAACAAGATTGAAACTATGCCCAAGTCTAGTCTCAACACAGCCCTGGGCACTGGTATGCATATTTTAGTTCCTGGGAGCAGATGCTGAACTGTTGGTAGCTGCCATAGTGACATCTCCACTCCCTTGCCCGCCCCCTCCTCCACCCTCCCGTGGCGGACTCTTGACGTGAATCTGGTTCTTGATAAGTGCTGACCGGAGGATTAGTCCCTTTACCCTCATGATGTGTTCACGACCCATCTCTAGTGATCGCTCAAAGGTCATACTCCTTTCTTCTACTGCCTTGGCATACAAGATCTGTAAATGTTCCATAACATTTGATAATTTAATGAATTAGAGAAACATTCTTTATTTCAATTATATACTTTTTTTTTAACTAGTTTCAAAAGGAAGCACTGGATGCATAAGATAAATAATTGTTTGGTAATCAACTATTCTCTCAAAAGCAACATAAATAACTCTATAGGAATTCTGTACATTAGCCTGGTTACTACTTGTGAGGTACTTGCCATATGCTTCCACTAAAATGCAACACACACCATCTCCCTATAGTTCAACACATAATCCCAGTGCTCTCAGGAACAACTCACTGTATAATATAAACTCACCTTATTATGAGAGTCTATCCGAGCCTGGATTTGACCATCGAGAATTAGAGCCATTAATTCATCTTCTAATGCAGAAATAGTAGTGTTGAAGGCTGTGGCCATCTTCTCCAAGTCTGCACTCATGTATGGGCTGAGGTGAAAATCTCCAATGAATTATATAAATACCTAATATGTAATCGGTAATTTACGTAAACAAGTAGTATATTACTTCCAAGAGTAGCCAATGGGAAGCAAATGTTTAAAGGTTGTAGGTGGTATTTAAAGCCTATCTATTCCCCATTTTTAACACGATAACAGAAGAGGATGAAAGTGTACCCAAGGATAAGATGAACATAAAGAGTACACCGTTACATAAGGGTAATGTACAAAGATATACTGTATATGCATGAGGAACAGTACACAAATAGTGTATATACAGTACTCTGTTGCCAGCTTTAGATTGGTAATTTGCATGAGAATATCCCCACTGCAGCCTAACATGAATGGCGATTATATATTTAGGTTCTGCATAACTTAGTCAAAATAACTACACTCTTAACTATAGTTTGCAAAAAAATATTGATCCTGATTACCTAACTAGAGACATAGTTTATAATAAAATTAAGTCTGGTTATTGCCTGCCAAATTGAATTTGGTTTTAAATTTTTTGTCTGTTAAATGAGTGATCCCTTGGACCTCTCTGCAAGATTCCTGCATCCAGTGTGTGTTTAACTGTCACCTGGACAAGTGCATTATTATCTACCACATTCTGATGACAGAAAAGATCACACTCCCAAAAACATGTCTGGAAAGCAAAAGGCTCACATTCTTGCCCTGTTGGGTGGGAAAATTCCTGAGGGAAATCCAGAACGAGGCACACAAACAAAATTGACAATACAGTGGTCCCTCGGTTACTGAACACAATTTGTTCCAGAAGGTCGTTCGTGAACCGAAAATTTTGTTAACCGAAACCATTGTTTCAATGGGATTTTGGGTAATTGGTTCCAGCTCATCGAAAATTACATACAAAGTAAAAATAAATGCAGTAAAGTACACTTACTTTGAGGTGTGTATGTAGAAGGCTCCTGGTTGTTGTTGTTGATGATGATGATGATGATGATGATGATGATGATGGGAATTAGAAGTGGGGGTGGAGGAGAAGGGAGAAGAGAAGGAAGTGGGGGTGGAAGAGAAATCACCCCATGCTTCATGCCGTCATTTCACATATAAAATTTTAAGTTCACTTGGTGTAATTCAAGATTATTTTCTTTAAATCAACACTGCACTGCACTATATATTGTCAATATGTAAAATAAATTTCAGAATGACCAATAATTGTACTGTAAAAACGTAAAAATACTCTATGCTCAAGAGACCCACAAGCAAGATATTTCCTCCACTGACCAGATACAAAATGATGCCTTGCTGGGTGAGTCAAGTGGCTGATTGGCACACCAAAAACCAGTTTTCTGAACTGCAATTATGTTAAATAAGTGTTAAAATGACTAAAAATTTTAATATAAAACTTGGAAAATTATTGAATAGTACAACCTTCTTGATATTTACTCAAATGGGAACGAATTTAAGCCCTAGAACCGATTACTGTATTGGCGGACTAATATTCCAGCTGGTGAGCAAGCGAAAACATGTCGATATGATTTCGTAAAAATTTCGTGAACCGAATTTTTGTTCGTTAACTGAATTGAAGATTCTTATGGAAGGTAATTCGTTAACCGAGGCGTTCATTAACCGAGGGATCACTGTAGTGCACAACACCCAATCTTCCCACCTCAGAAATCATCTCTTGGGAGGCCCAGAAAGACCTCCAAGGCCACCACTGACATGCTTATGAGATGAAGAATCTATCAATGTCTGCTGCAGAAAAGAAGAATCCCACCACAACCTCTTTTAAGATGTGTCATAACAAATGTTTCAATGCCAACTGCAAAAGGAGCTGAACAAGCAATCTCTTCATGCCATCAAAATATCACTCCTCACAAAATGTATGCAAACATATTTGAGTGCTAGAATGATCTGGGAACTCACTGGAACAACATGTAATAAAGAATACATGGATTAGATGAAACACAAGCTGTCAACACACAACACATCATCAATACCTTGCCTGTGGGAGATCAAGCAGATCTGGACAATGAAGATAGGTCGTACATGATTACATCCAAACATTTACTAAGTTCACACCAAATCAACTTTAACTTGTGTTCCAATCAAAAGGAAACTTTTTTTTTTTAGATAATATGAGAAGAAACGTTTGCATGTCTTATTTATCCGTATGTTTTGCTAAAAATCATATAAAAAGGTTACTTGGATCAATATTTTTTGTGCATGTTGTATTTCTACCCTCACAACTACCCTGTACATCATCTTAGATAGACTTGCTTATCCAATCCATCACTTTTACACTTCAGAGAATCACAGAAGAAACACTTTCAAAACACCCCATGCCAAGACTCACCTGAAGTACTGGATAAGCGCACGATTCCTAATACGGGTGTAGAGTGTGTTAAGGTGGGGTGCCAGGTACATGTCCAACATCAGAACATCCTGAGAGGTAGAAATAATATTTCTTTTCTTACTAAGAACACTTATTAATGTTTACTCATATTTCAATACTGAAATGTCACTGTCACGTATTTCAACATCTATGGTATTAACACTTAAGTGATTTTTTAATTCAGCTTAGCTTGTATACTCACTTTAGTTATTTGATGTGGCCTCATTATTGACTATAAGACCTTACTAAGTGTCCACATGGGTGATACAATAATAGCAATCTGCACTGATAACACTGAAGTCATGAATCCCCTGGGTAAATTTTTTATGAGACATACAATAGGCTAATTCCTTCATGGAAATAAGATACACAGTACAGTACAGTATATGAAAAATGTAAAATAAAACAGTAAAACCTTTATAGACAGGACTTCAATATAATACACTGAAATTTGCCCTTTTGGTCTCTCTGAGGTGCTCCTCTATTCACCAGATAAAAAAAAAAAAGTCCAGCAAATCCAGCATCAGTCCAGATGGTTTGTGTTCATATGTGTGGTTGAAGGTCTGTGCGTGGGTGTCACGCCACCGCAAGGCACATATCTTGTCTTGTTTTCATATGATCATATCAGTGCACCGAATCTCGCTACCTATACTGTACTCATTTATGAAAACATTTTATGAAGAGTATAATACATATTGTCTTTAGTTAGGAACTTGACAGTTTTAAGAAATGGGTAAAATTATGTATACTGTAATACCTATTTAAAAAAAAATTTAATTATGAAAAGAACTGAACACTGTACAGTGGTCTAATCAGATATGCTATAGACCTAAAGACAGCTACCAAGTACAAGAGTTAAGACAATGCATATGTAAACAGGATGGAGATGGTAGGGGAGTCCAGCCATTGCCAGATTCACCAGGTTGATTTATTGATTCAATATAGTATTTTAGTATGTTCAGCCTCTTATGGCAAGTAATTCATAATGATTACTATAACACCTTTAATTATAGAAAAAACCATAATGTAATATAATTTGTAAATTGATTTGAAAATAAAAGGACAAGCTGTAATGGAAGGTATTCACCAAGGATGCATTCCTGGAGTGAGAGATTTCAGCAAATCAGCTTAACAACAGGGTCACGATAACATACTGTATAGTATTTAATATGGAGATACATTCCTTACAACATTATTTATTACCTTTGAGTGATACACGATGATTCGATTTGGCTACTTGTACACTTAGACAACTGATTTATGAATAAACCAGGGACTATGGAGCTGCATAATAGGACACTACAATATTATTTACGAAGTGCTGATAAATACACTACAGTACAGCATTAATTAAGTGCTGATAAATACACTACAGCCCAATATACTAAGGGCTGAAGACATGTTGTGGTAAGCATGAGAGATGGAGAGAACTGGTGAGGGAGATAGGATGATTGTGTTTTGTAAACAAATGACCAAGAATATAATTAGATATAATGATTCATGTGGGTTTGAGTGTGGGATTCTTTTTTCACTAAAGATAATTATTTTATGATAATATTTTATCAACCCGGCACCAAATGAATGAAAATAATATGAGAATTATAGTGAAACTGCATAAAGATGTGTTAAAGGGATCCTGAGGGAGGGAACCACCCACCCACTCTTCCTCCCACATCCACTTTTATCTCCCACACACAACATACCCCTACACTCTTATTTTCATCTCTATAGTACAGTACAAAACAATTACACAGGAAGTCCTCGTTTAACGTTGCCCCAGACAACGTTGTTTCGTTATGATGTTGCTACTCTTTAGATACCCATGATTTGGACAATGTCCCGCCAGTTTGGTATAACGCCGTCACGGACTACTTTGTATGGTGCATCACCCTCTCTCACCCAGTCAGAGCGGGAGGAGGGGCCACCCGCCGGGTCTCAGTGACTCACCACCCTCCTCCTCTCCACTACCCACCACACACTCACTCCACCTCCGCCCATCAGTGAGTACAATACAAAATGATTTAGTTTATTTATCTTTTTGGATGCACAGTATAATATATACTATTTTCGATAAAAGTTCCATTGAATTTATGTATATATAATGTATTTTATCGGGCAAAGGGAGGCTGGGGAGCGTAACTCCTGTATTTTATCTATTTCTTATGGGGAAAATTTATTCTGTTTATGTCGTGGTTTTCAGGAACGAAACCACGACGTTAAGCGAGGACTTACTGTATCAGTGAAAACAATTGTTGACAACCAGACTTACTCTTAATTTTCAACCCAGTGTTCCATATCTCATATTTTTTATTGTTGATGTAATATAGATGTAATGTATCACTAACTTTTTTATGCACTTTAAGACCATAGTTATTGAAGTGCAGTAATAACATTATATGAACAACTGATTTTCTCAAAACAGTCCAGACTCTCCCCCATAGATTTGCTTTTTTCTAACTTTTGCATTTTCCAGACTGAGGACTGACCCAATTAGTCCAGTATATCAAGGTACTACTGAACAATAAAAATTCTGAAATATGTGAGGCTTCACTTCCCTTTAAAATGAAGAGTACTGACCATAACTTATCTTTCAGTCTGTACTTATACCAGCAAGGAAATTTTTTCTTATCAAAAGGACATAAAGATTTTAATTTCTATGACCAGTAATGATCTACTAATAGTAACAATAAACTGAGAACATTAATGAAACTTATATCATTGATCCTTTTCATACAGCCAATAAGGACCAACATCATTTTATAACTAATACTTTTCACCAATTCCTTCCTACTTACCTTTAATTCATCTAAGAGTTTGAGGCAGAAGGCATATTTAGACTCGTAGAACTTAAATATGATGTCACGTAGTTGAGGCTCCACTTCCAAAAACAGCTTAAAAGAACTGAAAGTAAAAAAGAAATTCAGGTTACAATATTCTTTTTTCTTCTAACAAAGATAACAATGCCTCTTATCTTGTTCTGCAAATTCCATGAAGAACACAATATCACCTGCACAGAGTATTACAGGAGCTTCCATTTTCTACCAGTAATCTTCACTTGAGTAACACAACTTACTACCTTATATCAACTTCAAAATTTCACTTTCTTTCTTGGTAAAAGCCGCTGGTATATTTTACACACATGAAGACTATGAAAATCCTGGAACAGTGTCACTGATGGAAATTATCCTATTAAGGGTTGGCTAAATCCATGGCCATACCTCTGAGGGCATACAAATCTAAACATTAATGACAAAATATTGACTATCAAATTCAAACTTATTTAGCATATTGCAGATATATATTAATGAGCTGAATTTGGGTACAATATATTGCTATTAGCTCAAGTTATCAGATTCAGAGTCAGAAGCACAAACTGGTGGACACCAGCCATTTGTTTCTCTTGCTGCAGGAGTGACAATGAATAAGGTATACTGTACAACACCCAAAAGACCTCAACTCTAATACTGTAGAGAGGAAAAAAAGGCATACATTTAAATCCATCACAAAAAAGTTGAAACCTGAACAATAATTACTGGACAATATATATACAGTACTGTGTGTGTGTGTGTGTTGTGCAGGTATCCCCCTATTTATGATGGGGTTAAGTTCCTGAAAAACCCATCACTATGTGAAATAATGATGACCAGAAGCATTATAACAAGAGGTTCAATGGGATACGTTCTGAACCAGTCCAACACCTACATGTGTCACCGATGATGATGATGATGGTGATAAGAAAAAAAATAAAAAAATAAATAAAATAAAAAAATAAAAAATCATACACTAAAAATATACATAAAACAATTAAACAACACTCACCACACTGCTCACTTTATGGTGACAAAAACAGTGAAAAAAATTGTCACAAAACATAAAAGCGAGGAGAGTGGCCACCACTGTTCACTTGTTGACAAGAGACAAAGCATTTTAGTCACGAATAACATAGCAAAGATCACTTCACAGTCACCAAAACAGAGTACAGTACATAGTTTGGTATTATAGTGCACCAGGTGGCATGCATGTTTGTTGTTGTCAACATGAGCTACCTAGTGGCCACCCGGTTAGTTGAACCTTACTCTTAGGATTCCCCCAATAACTCCTACAAGGCAGTGCTACAGGTTGTTCTCACAAATTTGAGCCTCAAAATTAAAATTTTCCACAAATCCATGCATTTTCACGAGCATTCCCCAATTACTGTTTTTTGTTTGACCATGCTCGTTTAAGAAAAAATAAAAAATTTTGAAATTTAAAAGCTCACGAAAATGCAAGGATTTGCATAAAAACTTTCTTCTTAAACACTTATTCCTTTCTACAGTATATAAAGGATGTGATTTAGAAAAAATAACAAAATAACTCAAAAATACGAAAAATGAAGAGTAAGGATGTGTATCTGTGGGAAAAAAAATGTGTGTGGAGGCAGTGGGCTGTAACTGAGTCGCAGCACCCCACCCCAAATGAGACATCATGGCATACACACAGAGCAGCATGGCAGCAGTCACACATCTGTGAGTCAGAGTCGGCTGGTTGACTGCCTGGCAAAACTGGACTATCACCCAGAGGATGATTTGAGTGTTTAAGAAGCTATTTTTCTTCCTAAAAAATGTGCTACTGGATTTTATGATATGCCATGTATCAATTTTATTGTTTACCACAGCAATTTTTTTTTTAATTGTAGACACGATTTTGAAAAAAAATTCAAATTAGGCTAAACTTGTGCTCACTAAATGGTTTATCCAAGGTGGAATAAGTGTTAAAATAGCTGTTCAATAAATATGGTAACTTATCCCCATCACAACAGGTATTCAAACTTACGATTCTAGTTGATTTTGGAGGAATTTATTATTATTATTACAGTATTATTATTTCATTTTGGTGCCAGTTGGTTGAATCTGCCGGTTGTCTGGACTCCGGATAATCGGATTCAACTGTATATATACTGTACTGTATAGCTATTGTCTAACCTGCTATAGATAACCAGTTTCTGTAGTTCTTGACGAGAAAACGTTGCCAGTGCACACAGGCCACCATACATAGCTACATTTGAAGTGGACAGCAGGTCAGGGAAATCACAGGCATCCAGCTGTGCTCCAAGAAAACTCTTGGCTGCAGCCTGAAATATCAAGAAATACACTAAAACCACTGATCTAGAGTAGACAGTATTCAATAGCTAAACAGTTTGAAATTCTATATAAAAATGAGGTAAAACTGTCAATCTCAACATAATATGTCATTAAAACAATGACCGCATCTCTCTTGAAGTCTATATATTAGTTAAAAAAATTATCTGCAAAAAGGAGTGTTAAACAAATAACACCCACACTACCAGTCTCCATTCTCACTTAAATATGTAATCCCATACTCTTTCCTTCCACTACATCCTTGAAAATCTTTTAATTCCTCTCCCTACTTGGTTAACCTGCATACAATCTCTTGGCCAAATTTTCCAATCTTTTCTATCTACATTTCCATGCCCACATTTTCAACAACTTTCATGCATTCACCATGTATAAATATGCCTTCTGCAAGCAGAGTATAAATAAGGCTGTAATTTTTATCTCTTTCAGAATGTTTAATCAAGAACTACAGCACCCCCAAATTTTGAAAATACAGAGCAAAGGAGAATAGCACTATGAAGCAGTCTTGAGTTAGTAATGTTGGAATGGAAAAGAGATACACTTTTGGATGAAAATAAATGGCAATGTGTACGCATGCACACATCGACACATCTTATTCTTTACAAAACTGCACTTTACATGAAACTGAACAGAAAACAACAGAGACATACTGTATAAAGTATGAATAAGGGAGCTAATTACTAGAAGTTATGATCAATGGCAGGAACTACTTAAGAGAAAACCCTTTTCTGACCTTAATGTGTCCTTTAGAAAACATTGTTTATATATTAGCACAACCACCGAGAGCAATGTATATGCAACACTAAGGCACGTTTAAGTGTAGCTTGTAAAATAGCCCAACAAATCCATATATACCCTGATTGAATACTAAACTTCAGTCCACAAAGAGAAATGGTTGCCAGCACTGCACTCAGCCACCTTCACTCACAGTAATTAAATGCGAGTAATGAACACCAATCTTTAGAACACGAGGGCAAGGACTTTATCCCCTCTCCACAACAAAGGGCCCCTACTATATAGTCTGGTTTGTCAGTGTTTCATTGTTTACAGCCTGGCATCACCTATCAGCAGCAGATTCACTTCAAACAGCATACCTTGTATTTTCTTGTGGCTAGTTGCGCTAACCCCGCAGCACACGTTAATTTGGTCTGGATTACAGCCGATTGGTCTTTGTTATTGCTTGGCTGAAAATAGTACAAAAAATAATTATGGAGTTCTTTAAAATTGATTAAGATAATGAAATAAACAGGATAAATTTCCAAAACTTAAATCAGAAGTAGATATGAAGATTAACCTATATAAAAGACCTCTTCCCAAGTATTTGCTGCATATTAATCATTAAATTAACATAATTGTTTCAGCTTATCAAATTTGACAAACTCTGCTAACTGCCTACATTTCCCAAAACAATATTGGATTACACTAATTACATTGCTAAATTAAATAAATGATGTCTATGTGGCTCTGAATATTAAAAATACCTTCTGTAATGATTCTCAAGTTGGTACTGTACTATGCTTCTTGTCTAGATGTAATAGTTTAAGTAACAATATATGTACTACGTACTATACCATCACCAAAATTTAATCAGAGCAAAATGTTCTATTTCTTTATAAGTGAAATATACAGGGAATATATTACTCACCCTAGATTCTGAAACTTCTGGAGTTGCTTGAGCTTTGCTTACGTAGCTCAAGACATGTGACCAGTTATTTAGGTAGATGGAAACCTGAAACATGAAAAATCTTTTGAAGTGCAACATTCACAGTTGACTAGAATTTTGATATATCAATTCCACCCACTGTTAATTATACAAATATATAATTATACAATTACCAAACACCACAGAAACATGTGCAAGTGTGTCTCCATCTATAGTACAGTACTGTACTGTATAAGACATAAATTTCTGAATAAAATATTTCACTGTTCTGAAATTGTAGTTAAACTACCCAATTTTGGTAGTCTTTATAAACAAGATTAAGTGTTATTGTATCTGAGGATGCAGTAGAAAGTAGAAATGTGCACTGGAAATAGATAGAAACTTCAAATTTGTTAAGCCTTTGAGGCATATTAAATTCCCCACAACTCCTAGCTTTCTCATTGCCCACTTTACAATGTCACATGGTACCCTGTCAAATGCTGTCTGGTAGTTTACAAATTAGTAGTACAATTTTCTCTCTTTATTTATTTTTCTAGTAGCTGCTTGGCCATAACTATTACCCCTGTAGTCCTCCTACCTGGCATAAACCCAAACTGCATTTCAGTCATGTCCACTCTCTTCCTTAACAATTTCAAAATCACCCTTTCTACAACTTTCAAAATCTGATCTAGCAGTTTCAGGCCCTTGTAATTCACATATTCAAGTGCATCACCTTTACCCTTGAAAGTAGAGATATCTCCGTTAGCCAGAACAATTGGTGCAGAGCACTTCCAGAATGAGAGATTTCCGGGTAACGAGATGACTCAAATACTGAAAAAAAAATCTCTCATCCCCAGAATTTTACGGGTACCAGGAAATTTTCTCAGAAGTTCCAGAAATTGCACATTACATCATCTCTCGAACCTGGTAAGAAATCCTCCATCCCCAGAATTTTCCAGGTACCAGGAAAATTTACTAAAAATTTTCCAAAAATGTGCCACTTGGGAGATTGTTCCCAAAGCCTTAATTTTCCAGAAAATTCCAGCATTGGGAACGATTTTCTGAGAAATTTTCAATTCCGGTTATCGGAGAGCTACGGTTAAGAGGGATTCCGGCTAATGGAGATACTACTATATTCACAATCAAACTCTTTCTCCAGTCGTCTGGAACTGAACATTCCATCATGATTGCATTTGTCAACTTGATCACCACTGACATGCCTACATCGCGTGATGATTTCAGTATTTCCACAACTATCCCAGAACTTCCAGCTGCTTTTCCATTCTTCATTTTATCAACTGCTCTCCCCACCAATTCACTTTCAATCATTAGGGATGGTCCCTGTACTGATCTTACTACCCCCATGCGACCCATGTTTCAATCATATTCCTCATTCAGTAATCATAGTATTTTCTCCAAGCATCCTTGATTTCCTTGTTATCAAAAACACATTACCATGGTCATTTTTCACACACTGCTCACTCAAGACATTCTTGTTTCTACCCACCCCACAATTTGCCTGGATATCCTGAAAACATCTCTTACAACTACACTATGGTGATGGTGTGGGAAGCTTATTGAGATTGTGAATTATATTGAAAATTATCCAATATACTGGTAATTTAAATATTCCAGTAGTAAGTGCTGGAAAAACTAAAAGTGTATTATGTATGTACTGTAATACTGTAAGTGACACGATTAAATACAATAAACTGCTGAAACTTTGAGGGGTTAAGTTCCTGTTCCCTGCGACATACATTATATATCCACAGACCTTATGGGAAAATGAAGTTCTATTCTGAGTAACCTCGTCAGCGACACTATCAAGCATAACTCATATACTGTATTAGAAATGTTTTTAAATAAAAATAAACCATTAATAAGATGTCCAGTGTTGTATGACAATAAAATACTAAAAGAAATAAAAATCAACACTCAATACTAAACAGCTGCAGGCTAGAACAACAACCGGCCAACACCAATGTGGGAACTGAGTTTGGTTTTGTGAGGAGTGAAATGCTATGGAATGACTGAATATGAATAAATATGCTATGAGTGGGTGGCTGTCCTGTGACAGAGGACCAAAACAACAATGGCTGCTCCAACAGTTGACATACATGTAGTACATTATCTATATCCCGTATTGTACATTACTTCCTCATTTAAATACAAAAGTTAATACAATTTCTAATCATAGACCAAATAAATTATACACTAATAGATTAATACACAAGGCAAAAACCATATACAGGTTGACAATCCCTTATCCGAAATCCTTGGGGCCAGAGGCATTTCGGATTTCGGAATTTTTCGGTTTTCAGAATGGTTAGTTTTTTTTTCTTGTGTATGTGTGTGTGTGTGTGTGTGTGTGTGTGTGTGTGTGTATTAGCCCACCCAGGCACAAGTCACTGACCCACATTGGGGCCTGGGAGGCAAAAATATAATAATAATTATAATAATAATTCATAGGTCTAGGTCGTGTTTCTCACTTTTTATCTTTTTTCATTCTTGTATTTCTTTATTATTATTTTATTAATACAGTATTATTGTTATTGTTATTATTATTATTATTATTATTATTATTATTATTATTATTATTATTATTATTATTATTATTTTATTTTGGTGTATTTTTTATTAAAATTTTTATTTACTATGAATAATTATTATTATTATAATTAGTATTACTATTACATTTTCACCCCCCAGGCCCCGGTTTTCAGAGCTTTTCGGTTTTCGGAGTAAGGGTTGTCAACCTGTATATACTAATGACCAATGAGGGATACATAACACGGTTTAGAGTTCCCTGTAATAATTTTGGTAATGCTATATAAGAGTATTGTGGCTAAACATTGCAATTAGAAATGACTTTTTATAGATGAATTGTTTCTTCTAATTATAACATAAATGGAGGAATTTTCACAACATAAATACATACAATCACAAACTTTCAATCCAATGCAAACTTCTTGATTTCCTCCAGTGAAAATTTAAAGTGAAATCTCAATTTTTTTAACTTTAAATCCACAAATGAAGTAGAGTTTATTGTATTTTCAGTCTTCATATAACTGAAGAAATGATTTGTATCTTACTATTGATAAGATTCCACAGTTCACAATCATAGGAGATGTGTGACTACTCCACCTTACCTTAATCACATTAAGACACATATTGATAATGTGTCTGAAGGAGGTGCAGTAATCCCGGGCTCGAGAATAACACTTCAGGGCATTAGAAAGATCACCACAATCCAAATAATGATCACCTAAATCATCATGGCCTCGACGAATTGACTCCTTGATGCTGTTAACCTGTGAATGGTGGCAGGAGTTATTTTTGTTTTCACATAAAAGCAAACTATTTCATCCCAAACAAAGGAAAAGTCAAGTCAAAACAGGATTTTTTATAATCAAGCTACTCACATGATTGCAATACTATGCAAGATGTAATGAGTAAGAATTAAATGTACCAATCAGAATTTTCATAAAAAATCCCAAATTTCATACACTTCTACACAAGACATGTCAGATTATAAAACTGTCTTCTAAATATAAAGTAAAAATACACAGTTTGGCAAACAGAACATGTAAAGTAATTCCCACATGATGAAGGAGAAACAAGATTAATACTAACAGTAAGCATGCCCTCAATCCTAGAGCCAAAAAATTCTGACTTGATTGGTGGGGTTTTGTGGGTGAGGTCTGTACGTGTTTTCATAATGGAGTTTTGTTTTGTATCTACGATATCTAACCTTCGAATCAGTGGAATATCTCTACATAAGCAAAATGAGGAACATGAATTGCAAGGGTGTGGCATCACTGGTGCTCGGTGGCTCAGGCTGTGCAATTATGTGTTTTTGCTGTGTATTCATACACTGTGCCATGATAAAGAACACTCTATCTGCTTTGATCTGTTGCGTTGTGTGGTAGCATTGATACTATATCGCAAAAGTTTTTGTAATGCTTCCCACTCACTCACATTTCATACACACACAATCAAAAAGTTTTGCAGTTATCAGAACATTGGTATCGGTCTATGCTTACGGTAAGTGAATATTTTACATGCATGATGAATCGGTACTTTATGTTTATTTTAACTTTATTAAAGGTGCTTGACTATGTGTGTGTACAGTGCTTTTTGGTATTGTTTTTATGGTATCATAGTTATTTTATTGCATCACAAGTATCCCTCTAATTACATAGATTCTTTGGAGAAAATTGTCTCGATATTCGTAATGACTTTGAGGTATGCATTCTTTGTGATAACCGGGGTATTGCTGCACTGAATTTCTTTGAATTTGTTAAAATTCATCATGTTTGTTCAAATCAATATGTTCACGCTTCTTGGATAAATGGATGTATGGATTGAAGGCATGCATTTCTGTCATCATTGTTTTACAGCCCCTTTCCACATCTGTGTGGGTTAGCTATGATGACCCGATGGCAGCTCTCTATGTTGCACATCTCTTGCAGTCACTCTTGTTAGGTTCTCAACTCTTAATGTCATTTCTTACAACCTCTCCCCATGTCATTCTTGGTCTACCTCTGGCTCTCCTTCCCTCCATGAAGAACCCTCAGGTAGGAGTCATTCCTTCAAGCGGTAGTTTTAATCGCTCAAACCTCTTCCCCTCCATGAGGGATCGTCGAGGGTAGGGTTGGTAAGCTTGTACACCTTCGCTGAATCCTTATGGGTAGTCATACTCGTGTGGTTGGCATGCCGGAGGTGTGTTTGTTTACAAACCCTAGTGTCATATTCAAGACTGTACTGTACACGGACGACCATCAACATGAACTACGCCCACTCCTCTCAACCAGTGAGGACAAGCTATATAACTCCCAGAGAACAAGAGTTTTTAGTCCTGTTAATTGGTGAGGAAAATATTACAAAATAAAGACAGATGTGTCAAGGTAGTGTAAGGAAGCTTGGATGCCATAACCTATTGACCCAATTTGTCACAGCCATTCTCAGCCTGCTTCTCCACAAAACTTCACCAATTTTCTCTTTACCCAGCCGCCCTCTTAGCTCGGAACAGGGTCTCCTGTCCTTCAGTGTCACATTACACATCTACTTCACCATTCTCATTTCATCCCACTCAAGCCTGCTTATGTCATCCTCTTTAATTGCCATACAATATTACACTTTTTCTCACTCCATCTGCATACATTCTTCCTTTCATGTGGAGGGAAGGTCCTCTTGTTGTCAATAAAGGCAGCAAATCCCCAAACTACTACTAGCCATTTCTGACTCTTGCAACCAAGCAGGCTTCAGTGCCCTCTCACCAACACGAATCATGTCACCCAGGTAGCAGAACTCATCAATACAGTCCAGGGACATAACCCCAATGTTGAGTTTCTCCAGCCTTGCTGTGGGCACATTGTTACCTGCACATATGGAATGCATAAAGTCAGTAACATCCTGCAGTCTGCCATCTACACCACTGCACCTCCTCTTGTGTACCCTTCCACACTTATAGCACATCATCGAGTTGCTGCCAACACTTGCAGACAGTACATGGCCATTTTCCACCATGAGCCCCTCACCTTCACCACCAATCAATACTTTTGAATTTGCCACATTCACTCTCAGGTCCTTTGACTCTATTCCATCCTTCAATTTCTCAATTGTCTCTATAATACAATCTGCTATCAGCATTAAATCATCAGCCTACACCAACTCCCAGGGCAGGCCAGTTTTAATATCACACATTTCCTTCAGCATCATGATGAACAAAAGGGTACTTTAGACAGATCCCTGACAGACCCCACTCTCTCCTCAAATTCCTCACCATTTACTATCACAGAAGATTTCGAGCACTCATATAATGTCATAATCACTTCTACTACAGTACAGTATTAGTCATTTACTTCTTGTAATGCAATAAATAAATCTCAAAATCAAGTTTAACACAAAACTTCAATAAATTAATGCATAATATCTACCTTAGAATTCTTTAGATCAGTATCAAGTTTCTCCAATTTCAACGCAGCTTTTTTGGCACGAGATTCGACCCACTGCATGTCGAGGACAGGTAAGGTGGCTACGACCCCGCCACCCACCTGACCTCCTGCTATATCTGGTAAGCTTGCATTTCCTGCATTGGCTCCACTGTAAAGAAAAGTTAAAGACTTACGTTGTTCATTTACTTGAAGAATAAAAGTATGTATGGCAATCCCATCTTTTGGATAAAAGCTTGAGATGGGTTACCTAGTAGACCTATTACTACCTTCTGCCAGTACCCGCCACTGCCAGATGGCTTGTTTGTTCAGTGAGAGGGCATAACATCCACGTGAAGAGAATTAGTGCTACATAGTATCTCCTCACCCGGTCAAAGAAAAATTCTGAAGCTGTGATTCTGTGGTTCTCTTGTTTGACCAGTGAGGAAGCTCAAGTCAGGAATTCAAATTTTTTTTAATTAGTCAGAACAAGACTGTAAATATAATTAAAATTATGCTCAATGAAGGGAAATTTCTCATGTCTAGTCAAGATTCATTACCCATAAACATATTAAAAAAAAAAAAAATTAAAATAAAGGAAGGAGTTATATTAAAATTATCTAACATAAGAAATCACCACGGATATAATTATATATACCTGACTGCTTCTTGCATCTTCCTGTGGAGTTGAGTATATAAGTTGACATTGTAAGTTGTCTGGACATACTGTATGGCCATTCGAAGAGCTTCCACACGTAACTGGGGGCATCGGTCGGCTATAAAGACGAGTCGCTGTAACTTTGCAAGGCCTGTGTAGCAGTTGGCGTAAGTCTCAAGGTCCTGTGGAGTTGTACACAGAACATTAGACTAAATATGGATTTTTTTAAACTGGAGAAAAATCAAACTAATTTACATGGCAAAACTGATTTGTATTGAATGCTAATAAAGTATTAAGTAACTACACATCTTTTATAAACCATACTATATTTACCTCCATGTTAATGAGATTAAATGCCTATCAAAGTAAAAAAAAGTATAAACATTATATAGTTTCTAACTTTCCTTACCCTAAATATTCCACTCAAATATTATAAAATTTCTTAATATGTATCAATACATTTACCTATTGTATTAAAATATATACTGTATACATTATGCCTTACAACTAACCTTTTGTCTCTTTACATTCAACAACACACTTGATTCTTAAGAACTCTTGCTGAAGCCAACCTCACTGTGGCTACTGTATCTTATGTCTCCATCCCATACATGTGCCTCAGAACTGTACAGTGCTTGAGCCATTGTTATCCACTCCCTTTATATTTCTCATTTTAACCAAACAGTGTAGCTACATCTTTTATTTATTGCCAGCAAGAATTGTAATGTCTTAAATATACTGCTGTTTTTATGTTACCCAAGGAATCAATTTAGTAAGAAAGACAAGGAAATATGGGTGAGTTCCTGGTGTTTAAAAACAAGGTCCAAAGGGCCATAATTGGGCAGTGAAGTCAGAAAAAAGTTGGTACCGGTACTGAACTCATCAGATATCATATTGTGAGATATCCACACACCAAGTCTGAATAAGAACCATTACTGTTTGTTCCAATTTTTGTGTCTACAACTCCTGGATAGAAGGTCAGGCAGAAAGTACTATATAAAGAGAACTGTATTATATTCCTCAGGATAGTGAGGAAACAATACAGTACTGTACAATGTTTATTTGATATAACTACCACAGATAGATACACACGTGATAGAATTAGTGATGTGGATAAACAGTCGTACTCACCAATGACGTACTCTCCACAATAACTGGCTCATCCTCTGTATTGTCATTTTCCTCCACTGCCATATCAATTACCATTGGCTCTACATTGTTCTGAAATAATAAAAGACAGTTAAAATAATGTTTCATAGTGACATCGCCTACAGTACAAAATACAGTACTGTAGACAGGGCTGTGTTAAGACAATCTAGGGCCCTGGGCACTTCATCATCAAGCCCCCCCCCCCTCCCCCTTTTTTTTACTTGAAAAAGAAAAAGACATTTCCAGGTTCAAATGCAGACCATATATTGACTGAATTACATAAATTCAAATAATTAAATGTAACATCATCATAATACGTACACGATATCTGTAAACAAAAAACTTGCCTTTTTCTTATAAATGACATACTGGTACTGTACTATAGATAATCATTAGTTATTAAGATTACTGTAATTTGAAATTAAATTTAAATTTGAAGAATGAACTGTAATGTTCATGTAATGTGATATGGAGATATTCACAGTTAAAAGTTGTCATTTCGAACTTTCGTAGCAGCAAACTAAGAAATCACATCCTGAAAGTCAATCATGCATGTGAGAGTGCTTTCTATGGACATAATGAAATGGCGAGGTAGTTCAGCTTGTTTTGGTTCATTGTAGCACTAACTTCACTTTTGAGAAGCTACATTCTGCTTCACAGTGTGACATACAGTGAAATGAAGTTCTAAAGGCAATGGTGACATGAGGAAAAATTGCTTTTAAATTCTGATCGTTTATGAACTGATACTGGAGAATCTATCCTCTCTTTCAGCCGGATAATGAAGTCGTAAAATCCTTATATTTTGATGTGAGTTGGGCGATTCTAGTTCGTAAATGCTCTTTGTTTTGATATGAGAAACATCTTAGAAAAGTAAAATCATCTGCTAGTTCTCTATAATCTTCTTTACTTTACACAGGAGATCTCCACTATTTATCAATAACTTGGGAAGTCTGTAAATGCTTCAGCTGGTGATGTTCTCGCATCAAAATGACTTTTCCTTTGCCTTTGGCATTTCTGTTCATTTTGATAATGTTTGCTTATACAGTACATGGCACTGTATTCTTTGCAACATCTTTGATCTCACTGAATTTCTCATGCGGTGTCCCAATGAACTCTTCCAGGGATTCCAGCAGTAATGTGGTTGTCAGTAACTCCACATTTTCCTTTTGCAGAATAAGGTTCACTTTCTGGAAGTACAGTATATAAGTATTTGAATCCACACTTCTGCCACAAACCCTGTTTCAAGCTTATCAAGGCCAGCAATTAATCTGCTTGCTTCTGACCTAATAGATTCAGGTGCATTTTAAGTTGCCACAAACTTTTCCAGGTTCTCATATACAACATCAGTCAGTCCCCGAGTTATGAACTGGTTACGTTTCTGAACCCCGTCCGTAAGTCAGAACAGTGTTAATTCCATAATTTAGGTTAGATTAAAGCACAACCCTGCCAATACAAAACAACCACAGTATACCATACCCGGTACATAATAAATAAAGGGCGAGTCAAAAGTCTCCATACATAGGCAAAATTATCACTTTATTATACAATAACTTGTAAGTCACAAAATATGCTCTATGTGGGCACCATTACGCTGAATGTACATACGGATCTGTTCCTCCCACTCATGGTGAACACGTGTTAACCAACTCTGTCCTCTTGTTCAACCTTAATACTGTACAACCCATGCTGTACTGCTCCCCCATTATACTTAGGGTTTCCAATTCCATTGTAATTTATGTATATACTTATAATAAAAAATAAAAAAATAAATAAACTGAAAAACAAAAATAATAAATAAATAAATAGTGAAGTGATAGCCGTGGTAACATTATGAGATGTTCTTATTACCACCATGCTATTGTACTATTCCAGATGTTACTAAATGTTACATAATACTTTCTTGAGATAAATGTATATCAGGTGCCTCAAAGAGAGCTCAGGTTATCAACTGGCTCAGCCATGTTAATATTGTTATTATTATCCACTCTGTATCTGTGTTTTTCTGGCTAAATAAACTGTTTCAATTCAATGCTCGCACACGCATCACGAATACGTTCCTTTAGGTGGTCCATGTTTTGTATCTTCACCTGGTAGACCATGGCCTTCAAGTGCCCCACAAGTAAAATTCAAGGGGGGTGAGGTCTGGGGACCTCGGAGGCCACTCCACAGGACCACAGCGGCCAATCCAGAGAGCCGAAAAATGTTGATCCAGCCACTAGTGCACGCGGATACCGTAATGGGGTGACGCCCCATCTTGCTGAAATATAATGGTGCCCATAAAGCATATTTTGTGACTTACAAGTGATTGCATAATAAAGTGATCATTTTGCCTATGTATGGAGACTTTTGACTCACCCTGTAGTGTAAATACTATAAATAAAATGATGTTAAACAATACAGAATAATAGAAGTACGCTATGTAAAAAATAGGATTTTAGTTACAGATGTTTGTGACGAATATACAGTAAAGTAGTACAGTATTGGGATCCCATTCGTAAGTGTGGGAGTTTACAACTCGGGAATTGCCTGTATAATTTTGCAGTTCATGCACAGTGCTTTTGTAAACTCAGCATAGCAAGACAATCATGTTGTTGATATGCTCTTTAAAGTTAAAATCCTGTTATTTTCATTTGGAGTAAAACTCTATGTCAAGAAAGACCAACTGTGAGTTGATCCTGTAGAAAATGCATACAGGTACTCCCCAACTCACGATGGGGTTAGGGACCGACATCCAGGTTGTAAGTCGGAAATGCTTAAATAACACATAGAAAATCGAAAATGGGGGTCTCTTTTTCTTCTCAGCACCACAAATCACTCACTTTTAAGCTTGCCAGCCATTTTAAAGTGAATTACAGATGAAAATTGTGTCTGTGTATTGACTTTGGGACTCGAAAATACGTAATTTGACCAAATTTTGGTACGACTGAGGCAGGTCGTAAGTGCGGGTGGTCGTAAGTCGAGTTGGTCGTAAGTCGGGGAGGACCTGTAGTTTGCTCAGCAAACCAAAAAATTTATTGCTTCCAAGCAACAGCTTACACTGTACATTACTTCATCCAGGTTTACGTTAATGTGCAGTGCAGGGTACCGTACATGATATCATCATAGCAAATGCTGTACAGTAAGTCCTCGTATAACGTCGGCCTGCTTAACGTTGTTTCGGTACTACGTCGGTAATCTTAAGATACCAAAAATTCGTTTAACGCCCCAATGAATCAGTACGTCGTTTTGCACAGTCACAGACTACTTTTTACGGCGCACCACCCTCTCTCGGCGCGCTACCTCTCACTCGTGGAACGTCACAGCGTTCCCAAGCAACGCCAAGCCAGTCTGTTGGGCTTCCACAGCGTTTGTCCGTGTTTAAGTATTTTTGCTCTTAATACTGTACTCTAACAATTTGAAATGGCTTCCAAGTGCCCATCAAATGCTTCTGATAATAGTGTTGTGAAGCAACGTAAAACCATTAGCCTCGCTACGAAAATGGAGGTTTTAAACCGGGAGGAGGAGCCACCCGCCAGGTCGCAGTGACTCGCCACCCTCTCCTCCGCTCCACTACCCACCACACACTCGCTCCACCACTTCCATCTATCAGTGAGTACAATACTCCACCACTTCCATCTATCAGTGAGTACAATACAAATGATTTAGTTTATTTATTTTTATATACTGTATACAGCCACTCCCCGACTTACGACGGGGTTAGGGTGTCTCTTTTTCTTCTCAGCACCACAAAACTCTCACTTTCAAGCTTGCCAGTCATTTACAAAAATTTTGTCAGTACACAGCGCATATGTGTGTGACCAGGGAATGTTACCTCTAGACCACCAGGACATTAAAAGCACTCCTAGACTTTGTTATATTTCACACAAAGCCTGTTCATCGAGCTTATGGCGCCGTGAACCTCCAATTGGGGACTACCCGTGCCTCTTAGGTGATCAGAGTAACATTTTACCAAATACAGCTTCAAAACACGAGGTATACTCTTTTCTATAAAAATGCCATTGAATTTCTATACAGTATATGTAATGTATTTCATGGGGCAAAGGGAGGCTCAGGAACGTAACTCCCGTATTTGATCTATTTCTTATGGGGAAAATTTATTTGCTTAACGTTGTTTCATATAACATTGCATTTTCAGGAATGTAACTCCGACATTAAGCGAGGACTTACTGTACAGTACTGCCAAACCAATTTGTTTAAAAGTAATAAATAAAAGTAATGGTGAAAAATAGCAGATTTTGAGGTCTACGGGCTGGGCTCTTCAGGCACCATTGTTAGTGTAGCCCTGTGTACATGTAATGAACTTTCCTAGTGCTGCATAAGGGAATGTCAAATGTTTTAATCATATACAGTACAGTGTATGATAGCTGATAGTTTGCCAGTGGCTCTTAACCATAATATTAACCAAAAACCATTGACCACTCCTATAATTTTCAACTTGCTTAACTTCCTAAAACAATATTTTCCCACTTTTCACTAATCATCTTCGATATAATATAAAAAAAAGAGGGAAAAGAGGTAAAGATCAGAGTAAAACAAACTTGTGAGTGTGAAAACAAAATTTTCCAAATGAATTATGAATACATTAGTAGGTGGTTGCCGAAATACGTTGGTTTAGATGGTGTGAGGTTAGCTCGAGCAGTTTCGCTCATTACTCGTCCACACTGAATCATTCATCATTTAAGTATTAACTTTATTATATTGTGTATTTATTGTATTATGCTAGAGTGCATTATATTTGTAATGGTTTGTATATAGGTCAGTTAAGTGGAACTAATGTCAATAGGTAATTTAGATAAAGTTTATGTTTTGGCCAATCTAGATATAGTACGTCAGTATTTGGCGGTAGAGAGGTGACGTGGGTGACCTACTGGTACACTCTAGGCACAGCTGTCTTAAGTTAAGTGTATACCTTCTCTCTGGTGTCTTGGGAGTTGGCATTTGACTATTGAGATTCGTTATTGCTCGATATTGATTTTGTGTGATCTTGTTGGACCTTCAGTCCTTCCTTAACCACTTCCAAACATCTACAGGGTAGTCATATTATTATTGTTATTTATTTTATTCTATGTACATAAGTGGTGGTGGGAATAAGTTAATAAATGTTCATATTTTTTATTGACTTATTTAGGTTATGACCTATTAACTTGACCTTTGTTGGGAGAACTTGGGATTAAGAATACAGTGAGTTCTGCTATAACGCGTGTTTTGATAACGCGAATTTGCTCTAACGCGATTTATGAATTAGGAACGATATTTGTATAACGCGAACGCTTGTTTGCTATAACGCGATTTTGCTTACTATTTCTCCAATTTTGTGGTACTGTATTAACTGTGAATATAGTAAAGAAGAATATCAACAAGAAGCGTTCTGGTGATAGAATTCCCGGTGATGATCGTAAAAGAAAGGATATAACACTTGAAGAGAAGCTCGATTTTATCAACCTCAAAATCACCCTTCTCCCCCATCAAGTAAAGTGTTACATTTACTGTATGATTTCATTATTAGATATGAATGTAACATTTATTTAGACTGTGCTATCCTTTGTGTTAGGCTAACTACTAATTTTTTCGATTTCGAGTAATCTGCACCTAACCCTATTTTCTCCATAAGCCCTATTTATTTCTATTACGCGATTTTCTGCCTTACGATGTTTTACAGAACACAATTATCGCGTTATGGCAGAAATACCACAATATAATAATAAATACTGATATAGTTGAAAGACTCGAGTGTTTATGTAACGATCTACCATAGGATCGGAATATCAAGCCTTTGTACTGTTCTCTCTAATAATATTTGTACTAAATTCACTTTAAAACCAAGAAGGATGGCAGTGTCATACCCTTATACTCTTCCATAAACTACATGTTCCTTCAATGTGTTAAGAGTACTCTCTCTTTTCTCCTTACCCATTCTCTGTTGATTTCTTTTTTTATCATAGTCCTACTATTTAATCTATTCCCTATTGTCCATTGTATATCTGGATCAATCGCAAAGTCAGTTACTGTTAAAATTATTCCTCCTCCAAGTACTGACAACCAATTACCACAGGAGTACTCATGTGTGTCAGTGTTGATGCCGTGGATGCAGAGAGGGTAAACTGTGGCACAGCATAGTACAGGTATATTGAATCTGTTGAGGCAGGAAATGAATTGATAGAAGAGTTTTGAAATTGTGGAACACTTTTCAACACTTTCCAAAAATGATACACAGAAATGGACCTGGGTAATACGTAATAAACTGACCCTAAATCTTAAAAAAAACCCACTACACGATCTTTCACTATAGAAAAAACTTACCTCCAGACTTGAACCCCCTGTACCTTGGTAATATAGTCCTCAAACGCGAACAATATACTAAATTCCTCGGAGTTATTGTTGATGAGAAACTTAACTGGAGAAACCACATACAAGCCATTCACAGTAAAATCAATAAACAGTGCGGTATCATGTATCACACTCGACAGTCACTCTCACAGCAATGAAAGAAATCTATCATGATCTTGTTTACCAACACCTGATACACTGTCACACACTATGGGGGGGGGGGGCCTCTGGCTCTTCAAAAACACAATCTCTGGTTACTGCACCAAAGAAAGTTGTACGGACAATGACCTACTTGAAAAAAATAGATCACACAAACGAAAAATTTGCTATATTGAACTTTTTTAAATTCGAAGATATTAACACTTACTGCTGTGCCCTCTTTGTTTACAAATCTATCAATCACTTGCTTGACAATAATTACTTCCAGTTCCGTAATAATCAGAGATACAACTTAAGGCACCCAGAGCTACTAAGACCACCCCCCATGCACTCCTCTCAGTCCCAGACCTCCATAAAATATCATGGTGTGAAGGCATGGAACAACTTACCCCCACCCATCCGAGCAAAGACTACGTTCCCTTCCTTTAAATCATCTCTAAAAAAATATCTATTGTCGAAGTATTAATATTTCTTGTAACACTTACTATATTTACAGTACCTGCTTTTATTGTACCACCAAATCTGTTTTATCGGAAATTATCATGTAAATAAATAAGTAATTACCATTGCAATACACATAAATGCCAACTAGACATAATCCTGAAAGCTCTGTCCTCTTGTTCAACCTTATTACTGCACAATCCAGGTTGTACTGATCCCCCATTATACTTATGTTTTTAAATTCCACTCTTAATTTATATGTATGTATGTTGTGTATATGTATGTATATGTATATATATATATATATATATATATATATATATATATATATATATATATATATATATATATATATATATATATATATGTATATATGTGTATATATGTATAGGTATGTGTATATGTATGTATAAATAAATAAAAAATAAAATAAAATAAAATAAATAAATAAAAAATAAAAATAATAAATAATAAAATAAATAAATATTGAAGTGATAACCGTGGTAACACTATGAGATGTACTTATTACTACCATGCTATTGTACTATTCCAGATGATACTAAACGTTACATAATACTTCCTTGAGATAAATGTATAATATATATCAGGTGCCTCAAAGAGAGCTCAGGTTCTCAACTGGCTCAGCCATGTTAATATTGTTATTATTATCCACTCTGTATCTGTATTTTTCTGGCTAAATAAACTGTTACAATTAAATTACAAATTATAAAGCTGTTTAGTTCAATAATTATTAAGCTAAGCTGCTTGTGTGAAGTGAGATTAAGCAAGTTAATAACAGTATGAAGAATTCTTTTTACTGTATACTGTATTGTACAATACTTCTGGATATTAAATGTGAATCCCTACCGTATATACTGATATACTGTACAATACTGTCTTAATGATGATGTGTCTGACCAGAATAAACTCGGAAATCATTCATTTGGTCTGGCATCACATTGCATGCACTTTTAAATCATAAACCCCTGCCCTGACAGGGATTATTAGCCAATTATCAAGTTTAGGTAAGAAAACCCATTTCTCTTGTTTCTTTCCACTTACACAACTACATCCCTCCAAGCAAACTCTCAGAAACCATACAAGAGACTACAGTACCTTTAGCCACTTGTGGTCAAGAGCTTCATAAAGACAAAGACAGATACTATACAGTGCTCCTTAATTTCTCCTTTTAGATAACTAGGGCTTGATATCATTGTCATTTTCAACCACTGTTAACTCACTGCTGGGTTTAGCACTCCTCAAAAGGTATTTCCAAGCTTTTTGACCAAGTGCTATATGCATTTAATTCACTTTCAATGTTTTTAATTATTTTTCATATCCATATCATCAACTTTTAAACCATAACTAGGCCTACTCTACCATCCTCTGTACAGCCCAGCCTTCATTTGATAGGTAACTTAAAATCATTACCTAAAAAAAACATAATAGCTACTCTTCCTTATTAGGTTATGATTTCAACAATATGGGTGAAAGTTTTCTTGTGAAGGTTTGATCACATTTCAGTTATAAAATCTTGCTACATAATCTTCATATACCACATATATCTCATAAACCACATACACCCACTCATATTGTTAAAAATGGTGCAAGACAATAAATAAAACATGATAAATTACCAATAACTATGCATATATTTTCCTATGAATGGAGCTCCAAACTCTTGTTTAAATAAAGCAGGTGCTGGACAACAACAGCAAATATTTTTCAGGAAATTTGAGCCATGGTATACTATACTGTACTGCAAAATCCGAGTACAGTACGTATATGTTGCTTGATGCATAATTCTGGCCAAAATCACATTTAGAAAGTGATACTGTTGTTTATTTTCATTAAAAAAAGCACTAAAGCTGTAGAAGCCACGGCCTAACTGACCTTTCCAAAGAAAATAAGAAATATTTTTTCTTTGCTCCTCTTGTGGATTTACATTCTGTGATTTCCCAAAAAACTATTTTATGAAAATCCTTCATTAAGTTTATGGTGTAATGGTAAACATTTAACCGTACAAGCTAAAACTTGTTTTATGTATGGCACACGTTTCTGCAATAAGATATTTTTCAATAATTTAGAAAAAAAGTGAGAAAATATTAAAGCCGTGATAGTAAACATCAAAGTTACACGAGCATTCTCAATGATGTTATGGTCAACATGCTGTGACTCAGATGTCTGTGATCTGTCCATGATGAAATCAGCCAGTCAAAGGTAACCAGTCTCCTGATATGTGGAAATGAACTTTATCAACATGAGAAGTCTCAATTATCTTCAATATTAAGTCAATATACTGTATTGCGTATGTAATTTTAAGTTTCATATAAAATTTGGTACAACACTGTATCAAGTCCAGTCTTCATACACATATATGATTATAAAGTTCACCCACATACGTTCATCAAGACCCCAAGAGTTAAGAAACAGCAAGTAACCCACAGATGCCTTTCACACCTCAAGTAATACTGACATTAAATGCCCCAGTTAATAGTTTATACAGTACACAAGTTTTGCAGTGGTCAGTTGTTGGTCATGTTATTAGACTTAGTTCAATGATGTTTTTTTTTTTTTTTAATTCACTGAACCACCAAAGGGCTGAGGTCACAGCCTTCAAACTATTTATTGTTTGTTTTTCTTTGCTCCAGCGATAGATTTGCATTAAGTGTAAAACAATTGACATAAAACACCCAAAATAAGCAAACTTTTATTACTGTAACAACCTTAAATTACCATACTGCAAAGAGTTTTTATTTGTTAACTGTGATAATTGTGGGAAAAGATATAGAAGTAAAAACTCAGTACAAACATCACACTACACATAAATAATCATACTATATAGAACATTATCCATAAAATATAACTATAGAGGTTAACTAAAGCTTGTACTGTTGGTTTAATGGCCTGGACACTTGACACACCACAATATACCTCACGTGTAGTCACCATCATCACAATCACTCTCAAGTTCTAGTCTCATTACCATAATTTACCATCAATATCACCGGATTATCAAGACGGAACTCGATTACAATTAAATTTTTTCTCACTAATCTCTAGATGATGGTCGACATGATACACACACCCAGGACGGTCAATCACACACCCTATTATAACCTTTAACTCTCATATAACAAACATATTACCAACTAAATTATACGAACTGTTAATAAACCGATTAAAAATAACGATACGATAAATTAAGAGCGAGTAAAAGGGACGATAATCCACCGGGCAGCTGACCCCACAAATACTCCTCTCTCACCTCATCACTCAGGTACAGTATTTCAGAGGTTTATATACATTAAACGGGATTATATCGGTATGTTTAACCAAGAGGTGTCTTTTATACTGACCTGCATAAGGCCTCCTTGCATTTGGAGCGGCATTTCGTGATAAAGTTAGAGCATCAACTCAACAACAACACATCCCGTCATGGAGCCTGACCCTCACTACTGCCCCTCCCTCACCATTATCAGGAATATACTAATGACATAGATAATATTTTGTCAGTTGTATAATACTAGAGTTTAATTACATAATCCAATAACCTATTAATTAATTATTATTCGTTTATAATACTGAAGTAGAATTTAATTACCTTAAGTCTCATTAATAATAGTAAAAATAATAACACCCATGCCTTATAGTTTCTCTCCCCTCTTAAGGAAGTGTGTAATATTTCATGAGCTCATATATAAAAATATAAATTTATAAAATTCAACAATATCATGATGTTCATTTATAAGTTTTAAATATTTTAATTGTGATCGAACTGAGTGGACATAAGTAATGGCATAAACTACTAATATCTGACGGAAGTTGTCATAATCACTTAAAATCATATAATATATTTAATTTTCCCATCTAACTGGTAGGGCGAGTATATATTATATTTATTATTTTGCGTATAATGTAGTTGTCCGGCATGAAAACCGTTGGTAGGGTGACCAGTCAGTCCGAGAACTCTAGTAATGTTCCAATATTATTTCATTCCAACTTAAGAACAATTACTCAATAATAAAAGTTATACAGTCTTTTTCAAGTTATATTTGTTATTATATTGACAATAACGATTACCACACAGAATGATAAAATAAAACTATTTTTAAATTTAAAAGTTCTTGTTTGTTCTAATAGATATCTAGCCTCTCAGCGCGGGCCTTGACAAGTTATTAAATCTTTGGCTAAAACACTGTGAGAGTATTTTACTTCACTATGATTCCTAATAAAGAGTGTAGAATAAGCGTTAGAGTATAGTAAGCTTCTCCAGGAGGGTCACTGATATGTTGTATAATGTTGAAGTTAAAGAAATTCTGGGTTACAAGATAGTAAACAAACGTAATCTCGGTAAACCTAAAAGTTTGACATCTTCTTTACATTGATGGTACGCCCACCCACTTGTATTTAAATATTCGAAACTTAAATAATGTACATATAAAAGATACAGATTGGTTATATGAGTGTTTTGTTTTATTAATTGCAAATTTATACTGAATGAAAGAAAACGATATCTTATGCTAGCCCTGGGAAATGGCTAACTACAGTATTTTTTTTTTATCCTCTTCGCCACTGATCGGCTTGTTAGCCGCTTGGGCGATCGGTCACGTCTCTGTCACGCACTGTTGGCAAATACTGGGCATGCACCGGCTCCTGAATGTCCCTGAACCCGCTCCAGTGTTGGTCAAGTCTTGTCTTGAAAGAGCTCACACTCGGTGCCGTCACAACACTCTCTGGTAGATTGTTCCAAGAGTTTACAACCCTCACTCCAAAAAAGTTTGCCCTCACGGTTTTCTGGACTTGCGGCTTCTTCAATCTTGAGATGTGACCCCTTGTGGGGCGAGCGTCCGCCAGCTCCAAGTAAGGACACTCAACTGAGTAGTGCCCCCTGAGATACTTATACATCTCAACTAGGTCTCCCCTTGCCCGTCTGTAGCGTAAGCTAGGCAAGTTCAGGCGCTCCAATCTCTCAGGGTGTACTGCGCACATCACTGTCATTCCTAAAAACCCCATTTAATTCATATTACGCTTTTTAACATTCAAATCCACCGCGTTTGTAGAACCTCAGAAAACGGGAAACATTGATAAAGGATAACTCACCTACTCAATGTTACTAGACCATGTGTTGTATTGTACCCAGGTACAGTTATATCATATTAATTGTATGTATTCATAGCATTAAGGAGAACTCAGGGTATCCATAAGATGAATGTTAAAGTCCAGTTGAGCCGGACTAGTGTACTGTAGGACTTAGTGTGGATCATGGTTTGAAGGTCATACTATTTACGTCTGTGAACGTGTAGCGAACATAACTTCCACAGATATCATATGAAAATACATGAGAACAATGATCTGGAAAAAGGATAAAGGTATCAGAACTATGTGAAGTGTTGGAAGTGATATAGAAACTATGCTTCAAAAAGAATATCTTGTATACCCACGCCATGAAAATACGACGCTAGGCTTTGTTTGGGTTGGCGCCTAGGCCGCCTCGGGTGTGTCGCGTTGATATTATAACCCAATGAATTTACCCACGAACTAGCAAACCAGACCCTTACCTTAGTGTGTAATTTAGGATTAAAATATGTGTTTATACGGCATGAGTGACAATATACCGAAAAGTGTTCAGGTGAGAACCGTAAGAAATAAAAATTAAAGATTGGAAACTGTAGGCCTACGCGGTGACGAGCGGCAGGGCACTGCCCTCAATACCCTCCGTTCTACCGTCACCTCAGGTCAGTGTTAGGGGGTGTGATAACCGCCCGTCAGGCATTATTTCTGAGTACCCTCCGTTCTACCATCACCTCAGGTTCCATGCGGTCGGAGTGCCTTGCTGCCCGGCAGCCATTATCCCTATGAGCGTCACAACAGGTGGTGACTACTCCCAGCTATGCCAATCCACTGTGCACCTGTGGATTTCCAGCACACCACTCCAAATGAGTAGTAACAAATAAGGAGACCGTAAGAAACTCTGCGGTCGTCACTTGGAGCGACCTATAATTCCAGGCGGAGAAATAGTACTGGTATGTCTCTTGGTGAAGCCCTCGTCTTTACCCACCGAGGGCGGTGTGCGAACGAGGTGCCTGTTGTGTATACCTAAAAGTTACAAGGAGTCCCATACCTGCAGGGGTGGAGTGTAACATGTGTGTTGAGATGATGTTACTATGTATGATAACCGACGGTGCTATATTCCATACAGGTGGAGCAGTCTGATGTGTTAAGGGATAGTATAAGAAGGAATGACCGAGGTAAGGTGGTCACAGATTGTTATGCAATAAGTATGTGGATGACACGCCATTAATGTAAGACGTCTGGTGCCCATCTGGGTAACCAACATTTTCGTTGTTCTTCCGAGGAAGACCAATTCAATTGTATGTTTTTTACCAGTATGCTTTATAAGGAATAAATTAATTAAGACATGTTATGGTTTCACCCTTCTTGCCCCTTATCGATCTGGTCAATGGAAAACCTAACCCAATGCCTAGTCCACTCTGCACGCTACCTAACGAGCTACATGCTGTCCAGAGGGGGTCTGGTGGCAGCGACCCTTAGAAATTAAGATTAGAGTTAAGTATTCCCCCTTAGCATTAGTGACCCCCAGTCTGGCAGTATAAGGGTAGCTGAGGTGCCGAAGTGCAGGCACCAGTCTGGTGGCCCTCCTTTGAACATTTTCAACCAACTGACAGTCCATAGCATATCTCGGGGACCAGATGGGGTGACAGTACTCCAGATGGGGAAGCACTTCACGCCTGAAGATCGTTACGAGGGACGGACCGTCTAGATATCTGAACGACCTTCTTATAAGACTCAATAATTTATTTGCCTGATTTACCTTCTTCTCGCAATGGCCCGAGAACTTCACCTCATTGTCAACATACACACCTAGGTCCTTCACACACGCAGTCTCAGCTAGTGCAGTTTCTTCATCCCGTTGGGACATATGATAAGCCTCCTTACCGTTGGTACGCCCCAGGTGCATCCTCTTACACTTCGTGACATTGAATCTCAGCAGCCATTCCTTCGACCATTCCTGGAGCCCACAGAGGTCCTTTTGCAGTTCTTCACGTCCGCTTGGTTCTTAATTTCCCGAAATAACTTGGCGTCATCGGCAAACATTTGTATGGAGGAGTGTACAACGTCAGGCGCGTCATTTATGAAACAAACAAACAACAGCGGGCCCAATACACTGCCCTGTGGTACCCCACTTGTGACAGGTACAGATGACGATTTCGTGCCATTAATCACCACACACTGCTTGCGGTCATGTAGAAAGTCTTCTATCCACGCTAGGACATTTCCCCGAATTCCGTACCCTTCCAGTTTGATTTTCAGCCTTTCGTGGGTACACTGTCGAAAGCCTTGGCAAAATCTAGGTAAATATTGTCGATATTACCACCCCGTTCCAGAATATGGGTCCAAATATCCAATACCTTGAGCAATTGCGTTAAGCAGGAGCGCCCCGGCATAAAACCGTGTTGGCAATCTTTTACAAGGTTGTTTCGTATTAGATGTTCCATTGCGGCATCTCTGATAATACTCTTAGGTACTTTACATATTATGCTGGTCAGGCTCACCGGTCTATAGTTGTTCGTGGAGTGACGATCACCCTTCTTGAAGATAAGACTCACATAAGCCACTTTCCATTCACTGGGGACCATTTGTTCATCCAGGCATTTACAAAACAGGATCTTCAGGGGCTCTGCAAGCTCGTTGCACAACTCTCTTAGCACTCTAGGATGCACCATGGCAGGTCCGGGACTCTTATGGACCTTTAGCCTGGACAGTTTATTTCTAATACCCTCTTCTGTGAACACAATGTGGGTCAGTGCTGTGTCGAGCCGTCTGTCCTCAAACGCAGGAAGGTTAGTTGCATCCTCTCTTGTGAACACCGAGGAAAAGATGCTGTTCAATGCCTCAGCTTTATCCTGGTCAGAATCTGCGTAACTACCATCCACCAGCCTCAGGTCTGATACTCCTACTCGCGTTTTCAATTTCGACTTTGCATAGCGGTAAAACACCTTTGGGTTTGACTTGACCTCGCTTGCAACCAGCCTCTGGAACCAGTTATATAATAAGAAACGCTCATATCTATGGACGCGTTGCTATGGCCATCACATTAACACACAACTGTGAGTGCGTCACGGTAAAGCAGTAAATATATTGAAACGGTCTAGACTCTACAGTAGAATAAGACAGGCTCTCTGATGACTGTAGTGTATATTTTTCGTGAGATGCCCGGTTAATTTTCCTCAGTTCTGCACGAGCCAATTTTTATAAAGAAAAACTCTAGTGTAATACATTACGTAACTTAAATAACTACTTATATATGCACACTCATACGTGGTCATACAGAGTTTAAATTCCGTATCACCAGTAGGGCAGGATAATGAAAAAAAAATAAAGCATATAACTGCACCAGCATCAAACTTTACAGAGTATCCCATCAAAAAGTTTTTTCATTTTTTATGATATAAAATAATCGTATCAGTTTTTTGTAATACATGAAGGTAGACAATTCTAAATATAACCCCACCACCCCAACCACACCTACAAGATATATAAATTTACGTTATCCTTCATTCATTCATTCACTTCTCTTTTAAGTTAAAACCACCATCTATTTAAAAAATGTAACATAATTTGAAAAAAAAAGAATTTAACAAGAGTACATGTGTAAGCTTAAGATTACGTACATGTGTAAGCTTAGGGTTACGTACATGTGTAAGCTTTTTAAAACAAAGTTGTATTCTCAATATGCATAAAGTAAAAACAAAATATTGAGCGCATTCCTATTAGTACAATTATAATAAGTCTAAGTAAACACAGTTAGTTTAGTTTAACAAATTTATTGGCAAAGCTTGTAGTACAGTTTGCCTATTCTCAGTAATTCAGTCAGGTCTTGACACTGAGGTTGGTATCACTTCTCACGGCCAGGCAGGACAGAGGTCCATACACAGTTGAAGTACACCCACTAAAAATTATTCGGCACCCGTGTCATATTTTATCACGACGTAAGGGCGCCGAATATTTTTTTAGTGAGTGTACATGATACTTGCACACACACACACACACACACACACACACACACACACATGTATACATGCACAATACATACATGTAAACCCACTAAAAATTATTCGGCACCCTTACGGCGTGATAAAATATGACACGGGTGCCGAATATTTTTTAGTGGGTGTACATATAGTACGCTATTCATTATAGCTTCTTTTTCCGCCCAAGCGGCTAACAAGCTGATCAGTGGCGAGGAGGATAAATGTAATACAATATGAACAACTACAGAGACCAAAGCAATGAGTCTATTTTCAAACTGATTACAACTAATGTTTCATTTTAATTCACGGTGTATATAACTCAACATAAGGCACATTATGGGCAGGTGTATATAACTCAACATAAGGCACATTATGGGCAGGTGTATATAACTCAACATAAGGCACATTATGGGCAGGTGTATATAACTCAACATAAGGCACATTATGGGCAGGTGTATATAACTCAACATAAGGCACATTATGGGCAGGTGTATATAACTCATCATAGGCACATTATGGGCAGGTGTATATAACTCAACATAAGGCACATTATGGGCAGGTGTATATCAACTCAAGGCACATTATGGGCAGGTGTATATAACTCACATAAGGCACATTATGGGCAGGTGTATATATAACAACATAAGGCACATTATGGGCAGGTGTATATAACTCAACATAAGGCACATTATGGGCAGGTGTATATAACTCAACATAAAGGTACATTATGGGCAGGTGATATATAACTCAACATAAGGCACATTATGGGCAGGTGTATATAACTCAACATAAGGCACATTATGGGCAGGTGTATATATAACTCAACATAAGGCACATTATGGGCAGGTGTATATAACTCAACATAAGGCATATTATGGGCAGGTGTATATAACTCAACATAAGGCACATTATGGGCAGGTGTATATAACTCAACATAAGGCACATTATGGGCAGGTGTATATAACTCAACATAAGGCACATTATGGGCAGGCTTTCAATTGGACTCATTGTCAGGAAAATCAGTCATCTCCTCATCGGTACATTATGCATTTTCAGTTGAACCAGAGCAAACGATCGTGCAGGCTAACTGATCTTTTGCTCAACCACCTTTGTTCAACTATTACCTGCTGCACTGCTATTGTAATCGCTCATAGGAGCGATTTTGGCTTGTGTAGGACAATAAGACCCTTGTCGTTGACGCGATGAGTGTCAAAAACTGATAAGTACAATTCACATATAACAACTGCTGGTACATCAGGACACAGTTTGAATAATATGATCAATATACAGTACATAAATACACTTATTAGAGTTATTTAGAGTTCTTAGAGGATTTAACAGTTCACAATCACACTCACGTTTTCGGGTCTAGGGTTAGACCAACGAGAATAAATATAATGTCCTGCAGGTAGATGTTGGCTGACGAGAATCAAGATGTTGCCTCGACAGTAGAAGGCGAGACTCTGTCCCTCAGGCAGTCACACAGCTGCTACCAGCTCCATCTCGCTTAGTAAGCTATTCTGAGTTGTAAACAGTTTCTTCACTTAACTTGTGGCAGCCGAGAGTTGGTGAGATTTTGTTTGGGGTGGAGTGCAGTCTTGGGGTGGACGAGATTTGAAAGGATAGCGACACGTGTGAACGTGTGTGTCGCCTGCATTGTTTCTATAGAAACAAGGAGCAGCTTGTTAAAAAACTGTGCCAAGCATCTTCATTCGGCATTAAGCTGGACGAAACAACAGATGTGGGAGGGGAAGTGCAGTTGATTGTGTACTGTCGCTTTCCAAATTTAGAGTCCAAGACCACAGTTGAACAGTATTTGTGCTGCCTCCAATTGGGGTTAAAACTACAGCGGAGAACATAAATTTTTTTCCAGAAACTGAATTATTGTATGATTGAAGAGGGCATTGAGTGGTCGAAATGCAAATCCGTCACTAGAGATGGTGCGAGGGCAATGGTTGGAACAATCAATGGTTGCGGCGAAAACCCAAGCCGTATCACCTGTGTTTCTTTTCACTGTGTGATTCACCGAGAGGCCCTTGTTGTTAAGCGGCTGAAACAGCCAGTGAGAAGAATGATTTGAAGCTCCTTCTCGATGACATCGTCAAAATGGTGAATTGTATCTGGACCCATGAAAAAAAAATATGTTTGGTAAGTTGTGCAAAGATATGGAAGCCAACTTCACCAAACTGCTCTTTCATACCGAGGCGTGGTGGTTATCCCGTGGGAAGGTTCTGAACAGCGTGCTTGCACTGAGAAAGAATAGTTGTGCGTTTTCTTCAAGGGGGGAAACAAACCCCATGGCAGTTAAATGTCAGGACAACTTTTGGCTAGCAAAGTTGTCATACATGGCCTCAGTTTTTGATCATTTGAACAAACTTAATATGAGTCTCCAAGGCAAAGGTTGGGATATTTTTATAGCAGTGGGAAAAATAAATGGATTCAAGCTGAAGGTGTAAAAGTGGAGAGCCAACGTAGAAAAGAACAGTTTGTCTGCTTTCTAGACTTTTGATAACTTTATGAGAGAATGTGGCTGGGAACACGGGGTGCAGGCAGCAGAAGAGGAGACATTGGAGATGCGAGTGTCCCGCAGAGAGCGAACACCTGAACCCCAACATGTGGGTTCTTAATCCATATGTTGATGATGGGTTTGACCATTCTGAAGCTCTATTGGAGCTCCGGACCGATTATGCTCATAAAGCAACCCTCAAGACATTAGCACACACCATGTACGTATTTCTGGGTTACACTGCAGCTGAATATTCCAGAATACAACGAGTTGGCCGAGCAGGCGACAACCATGGTCGTGCAGATGCCAACATTTATATCTGTGTGAGCAAGGCTTCTCAGATTTAGTTTTAATCAAATTAAAGAAAAGGAACGCAATTTTGAATGTGGATCCCCTCATGCTGGGTGCACTCGAGAGTCGCCTGATGCCACGATTTCAGCAAAGTACAACAGCAGCCAAGCCATTGCCTCACCAAAACATTCATAATTATACCTATGATTCTTCGATTTATTATTTTTCTTTGATTATTTCCTTTAATTAGTTGAATAAAAAGTAATTTTGTTCTGAATGGAAAATTATTAAATTATATTACAATACAAAATGGTAAATAAATACAAGTGAATCTGCTGGTTTTTTTCTCTCTCTTAGGAAAAAATTGGTGTGGATGGCTTTTTTGTATCACAAGGGTGGACGACAACAAACAAGGTTGAACAGCACTGAATTGTAAGATACACCAACCGTCTGAACAGCTGGTAAGCAGATAAGCGGTGAAAAAAAAAGTATCTGGTACTTTGAGAAGTTTCCACTGTCGCCGAATGTAAACAAGGGCGTTCATGGCTTTTCCTCGCTAAATACACGATTACCGAACGAAAAATTATACAAACAGTTTCAATCTCGAAAACGCTCGCTCAGAGACTAAGAATGGATTATTTTCTTCAAATGAAGGGACTATTTCCACTGTACGATGATTACAGGTTAGGTTAAGTTTGATTTGGTTAGGTTAAGTTAAATTTGGTTGAGTTAGGTTAGCTTAGGTTATCATTAGGGTGGTTAATCTTAAGACGAAATAAGCGAACCAAAAATACATACACGGCGTCCAAGGCTATAATCACTGTTAACCGAAAATACAAAAATTCTCTTAAAAAATGTATGTACGGTGTGGTAGAGTCAGTCCATCATTCTCCCCGACCAATACCTTGTTTCCTGTGCCCACTCTTCTTCCAACCTCGTCATATATTCTTGACGACACACTTAACCAACTGAGATAACTATTTTACATCTTACCACCCAGACCAAATGTGTCCATAACAGTGATATCTCAATTTCGTTATGCATACTTCAATCAGCTTTGACCTTTTTCTCCAGTATTACCCAAATCAACGAGATACCAACACTGGGTAAGGCATACATTAAACTGGCCCACTCGCAATGCATGATAAAGTCACTTGAGCCCGACTCCCGTTACCAACTTTTAACAAGGAATCAAAATTCAGGTGACGGCATTCCAGTTCAACTCGTCGTAATGCAAGGTTAAGGCGGTGGCAGCGGCGTGTACCATCTTGGGGTGATTATGGATGCAAACTTGATATTTTCTCAGGTCGGGGACGGGGGTCTGGCGTGTCTTGAGGAGTCCTGAGAGATTTATGAGAGAGAATAACGAGGTTTGTTTGTACTGAGAGTTGGTGACGCAATATAGTCGATTTGTGTGTTTGATGATACTACTACTACTACTACTACTACTTTTTTTTTTTTTTTAACGTGGCCTCCAGCCTCCCCCAATAGCCACACCTTCGCCACCATTTATTTACCTTAATATTAAATATCCTAATACATAAGCAACTATCCTATCTGTGTTAAATTAGTTGAGCCGCAGATCGATGCGGCATTCGGTGACTGTAGCCTCATAGTCGATATCTGCAGCAGTTGACGGAGTAGGGGCAGAAGCTCTCGTTCCCCTGAGGCAGAGCAAAGCCGACCGAAGGAGAGAGAAGGACAGTCGACATCTCATCCAGGCTGTGACATAACTTCTGGGCTGCTGCTTCTGTTCGGAGATCAGCTCCGCGAGTCTGGCGTAGAAACATCTTGCGCTTGGGCCCATCCCACCAGAGGTTGTGAACACTAGCGGAGTGAAGCTGCCTTGATCGACATTTTGAATTCTCTCCCCATATGCCCTTCTCTTGTCGTTCTCGTTCCTCCTATGTGCAGCATCGAGAGCTAGGTTACGGTGACAAACGGCCATGGGATCAAAAATCCTGATGTCGAAGAAGGCTCGCTGTCCCCGCGTCCAGAATCCTCGAGCACTGACGTCCACACGGGCTTCGTTAGATGTGTTTGAAGTCCTGTGTTGGAGGATCTCGCCATCCAGTGGAAGGAGGGTCGGTTCTACCATGACGTCCCGGCAGGTTTCCTTCAACATATTTGCTGTGAGATCCCTTACCTCGTCATGCCTCATGCATATGAAGCCCCCCTTCTTGCAAACCATGGCGTGATCGCCATCATAGGAATAGCCACACACGCATTGGGAGGGCAAACCATCTACTGGCCAACCGTACCTTAGAGCAATGGCATCTGTAAATTCTTGTTTGTTAAGGCTGAAACCATTTGCCCTTATCGGTAACGTAGTTAACCAGTTCGAGGCGCCCACCTCCTGCGCTATAGCTACTTTTTGTCCAGATTTTCTGGAACCTGCAGCAATAGTTGCTGCAACATGTCACCCCAGTGCTGCCGATCTGTTGTACTACTACTACTACTACTACTACTACTACCACTACTACTACTACTAATAATAATAATACCGACATCTTCCATCCAACACCCCCACCACCCTGTCCTACACTCACACCACCCTGTCCTACACCCACACCACCTTGTCCTACACCCACACCACCTTGTCCCACACCCACACCACCCTGTCCTTTACCCACACTACCCTGTTCTACACCCACACTACCCTGTCCTACACCCACACCACCCCGTCCAACACACACACACACACCATGCACCCCGTCCAACACCCACACCACCCTGTCCTACACCCACACCACCCCCTCCTACACCCACACCACTTCGTCCTACACCAACAACCCCCCATCCTACACCTTCCACCATAATATCCTTCATCCTACCCTGAGCCAGACACAAACAACATCTTCCACGAGAATATTTTTTTAACTTCTCTCAGCTGGCCTGTGATATCATCTTACCCTTCCACCACTGCTGTCTCTCCCAGCTTTCCGGCGAAGGTGTGGCTATTGGGGGAGGCTGGAGGCCACGTTCAAAAAAAGTAGTAGTAGTAGTAATAGTAGCAGTAGTCTCCTTCCATTGGACGGTGAGAACTTCAAACATAGGACTTCAAACGCATCCAACGAAGCCCGTGATGACGTCAGTGCTCAAGGATTCTGGACGCGGGGACAGCGAGCCGTCTTCGACAACAGGATTTTTTATCCTATGGCCGCATGTCACCGTAACTTAGCTCTCGATGCTGCACACAGGAGGAACGAGAACGACAAGATAAGGGCATACGGGGAGAGAATTCAGAACGTTGATCAAGGCAGCTTCACTCCTCTAGTGTTCACAACCTCTGGTGGGATGGGACCAAGTGCAAGATGTTTCTACGCCAGACTCGCGGAGGTGCTATCCGAACAGAAGCAGCAGCCCAGAAGTTATGTTACAGCCTGGATGAGATGTCAACTGTCCTTCTCTCTCCTTAGGTCGGCGTTGTTCTGCCTCAGGGAAACGAGAGCATCCGCCCCAAAGCTGACAACAGTTGCAGATATTGACTATGAGGCAACAGTCACTGAATGCCTAGATCTGCGGCTCAACTAACTCAACACAGCTAGGATAGCTACTTATGTATTAGGATATTTAATATTAAGGTAATAAAATGGTGGCGAAGGTATGGCTATTGGGGGAGGCTGGAGGCCATTAAAAAAAAATAGTAGCAGCAGTAGTAATATTAGTAGTAGCAGTAGTACCACCATCACTACTGCCACTATCACTACAAGCAATAACCAACATCAGCATCATTTCCATGCGACTACTAGCATTACCACTATTAATACCATCAGCAGCAGCACTACCACTACTCATCGCTACAAGGCACCCTGGACAGGCTACAGGCATTGACTACAGAGAACAAGGTCACCATCAACCACTCCAAAACCGTAGTCATGCACGTCAATACCGCCACCGCTCCAGTGCAAACCCCAGCAGTCACAGTGGGTGCCCATCCTCTCCAGCTGGTGCAGTCCGCCAAACTCCTGGGTGAAACGATAGACAGCAAACTGGACTGGAAGGCCCATGTAAATAACACAGTCAAGGCAGCCTCGTACCGTCTCTACAGGCTACGAAGACTTAGGTCACTTGGGGCACCCACGCCAGAGCTGAGGACTATCCACAACGCCTTTATTCTCCCCAAACTAACGTATGCGTCACCAGCCTGGTCGTCTTCTCTCAACTCCACCCAACAATGTCGGCTAGAGAAGGTACAGAAAAGGGCCTGCAGAATCATGCTCGGCGCAGAATACTCCGGCTACATCAACGCTCTCTCCACCCTGGAAATGCCATCCCTCAGTGACCTCCACCACCAAGCGCTAGCAAGGTTTGGCAGCCAACTAATGCACCACCCTCGCCACCTCCTGCCACCAGCAGCCCCCCACCCAACTCGGGCAGTCCGCCACTACAACAAAATTCAGCCCATAAGAGCACGCACCGATAGGCTATAAGAACAGCACCATCCCATCTATTGTTAAAATAATAAACAACTCCTGATTTATGTACTGTACAGCCCTGTAAATGTATTCAACGCATATTATATCATTATGTCTAAATCAAATGTAAGTCTGTATATTTTCAGCCACCGGCTGCAACTCTATTAATAAACCGTTTATTATTATTATTGTTATTACTAACACCATCATCAGCAGCACTACCACCACTACTAACACTACCACTATCACCATCAGTAACAGCTGCACCACCCCTACTATCACCACTACTACCACCACCACGACTAACAGCAGGGCACCATTATGAGAATCAACACAGCAACATTATTTAGGTGGTGCAAGGAGGGAGATAGGGAGAGAGGGAAGGAAGGAGGGGAGGAGGGAAGGAAGGGGAGAGGGGGAAGGGAAGGAGGGAAAGGAGGAGAGGAGGGAGGGAGGGAAGAGAGAAGGGAAAGAGGAAAGGAAGGAGAGAAGGGGAGGAGAGAGGGAGGGAGAGAGGGAATCAAGGAAGGAGAGGGAGGGGAGGAGAGAGGAAAGTGGGGAGAGGAGGGAAGGAGAGAGAGGGAATGAAGGAAGGACAGAGGGAGGGGAGAGATAGCAACTTACTCGTTTCATGTTGTGTGCATTCGTGTGGACGTGTCACCTCATTTGAATAAGTGACGACGGGCGCCCAACATCCATCACGCCCACCCAGCCATTTGTCTCGAGTGATTTGGCACACACGGGTTGACTGAGGCACCGCCCAGGGGACTTAATGCTCCACGCCCCCCAGTGACGGATGACGCGAAGATGACTCGGCGCTTGACCACTGTACTGTTCCCCCTCTCTCTCCTCTCTTTTCTTCCTGATGTTTCCCTCTCTTTCCCCTCTCAACTGTTACTGTTCTTCTCCCCTCCCTCTCTTCCCTGGTGTTCACCTCGTTTCCTCCCTCTCCTCCCTGTCCTCCCTGGTGTTCCCCTCGTCTCCTCCCTGGTGTTCCCCTCGTCTCCTCCCTCTCCTCCCTGGTGTTCCCCTCGTCTCCTCCCTCTCCTCCCTGGTGTTCCCCTCGTCTCCTCCCTCTCCTCCCTGGCGTTCCCTCGTCCCCTCCCTGGTGTTCCCCTCGTCTCCTCCCTCTCCTCCTTTGCTGTTCCCCTCGTCTCCTCCCTGGTGTTCCCCTCGTCTCCTCCTCTCCTCCCTGGTGTTCCCCTCGTCTCCTCCCTCTCCTCCTGTTTTTCCCCTCGTCTCCTCCCTCTCCTCCCTGGTGTTCCCCTCGTCTCCTCCCTCTCCTCCCTGTTCCCCTCGTCTCCCTCCCTCTCCTCCTGGTGTTCCCCTCGTCTCCTCCCTCTCCTCCCTGGTGTTCCCCTCGTCTCCTCCCCTCTCCTCCCTGGTGTTTCCCCTCGTCTCCTCCCTCTCCTCCCTGGTGTTCCCCTCGTCTCCACTCCTCCCTAATTGTTCCCCTCGTCTCCTCCCTCTCCTCCCCTGGTGTTCCCCTCGTCTCCTCCCTCTCCTCCCTAGGTGTTCCCCTCGTCTCCTCCCTCTCCTCCCTGGTTTTCCCCTCGTCTCCACCCTCTCCTCCCTGGTGTTCCCCTCGTCTCCCCACCCTCTCCTCCTAGTGTTCCCTCGTCTCCTCCCTCTCCTCCCTGGTGTTTCCCCTCGTCCTCTCCCTCTCCTCCCTGGTGTTCCCCTCATCTCCTCCCCTCTCCTCCCTAGTGTTCCCCTCGTCTCCTCCCTCTCCTCCCTGGTGTTTCCCCTCGTCTCCTCCCTCTCCTCCCTAGTGTTCCCATCGTCCTCCCTCTCCTCCCCTGGTATTTCCCCTCGTCTCCTCCCTAGGTGTTCCCCTCGTCCCCTCCCCTCTCCTCCCTGGTGTTTCCCTTCGTCTCCTCCCTCTCCTCCCTGGTGTTCCCCCTTCTTCTCCTCCCTCTCCTCCTCCCTGGTGTTCCCCTCGTCCCTCCCCTCTCCTCCCCTGGTGTTCCCCTCGTCTCGTCCCTCCTCCCGTGGTGTTCCCCTCGTCTCCTCCCTCTCCTCCCTGGTGTTCCCCTCGTCTCCTCCCTCTCCTCCCTGGTGTTCCCCTCGTCTCCTCCCTCTCCTCCCTGGTGTTCCCTTCGTCTCCTCCCTCTCCTCCCTGGTGTTCCCCTCGTCTCCCCTCTCCTCCCTGGTGTTCCCCCTCGTCTCCTCCCTCTCCTCCCTGGTGTCCCCTCGTCTCCCCCTCTCCTCCCTAGTGTTCCCTTCGTCTCCTCCCTCTCCTCCTGGTGTTCCCCTCGTCTCGTCCTCTCCTCCTGGTGTTCCCCTCGTCTCCTCCCTCTCCTCCTAGTGTTCCCCTCGTCTCCTCCCTCTCCTCCCTGGTATTTCCCCTCGTCTCCTCCCTCTCCCCTGGTGTTCCCCTCGTCTCCTCCCTCTCCTCCTGGTGTTCCCCTCGTCTCCTCCCTCTCCTCCCTGGTGTTCCCCTCGTCTCCTCCCTCTCCTCCTGTAGTGTTCCCCCTCGTCTCCTCCCTCTCCTCCCTAGTGTTCCCTTCGTCTCCTCCCTCTCCTCCCTGGTGTTCCCCTCGTCTCGTCCCTCTCCTCCCTGGTGTCCCCCTCATCTCCTCCCTCTCCTCCCTGGTGTTCCCCTCGTCTCCTCCTCTCCTCCTGGTGTTCCTCTTCTCCTCCCCTCTCCTCCCTGGTGTTCCCCTCGTCTCCTCCCCTCTCCTCCCTGGTGTCCCTCATCTCCTCCCTCTCCTCCCTAGTGTTCCCCTCGTCCCCTCCCTCTCCTCCCTGGTGTTCCCCTCGTCTCCTCCCTCTCCTCCCTGGTGTTCCCCTCGTCTCCTCCCTCTCCTCCCTGGTGTTCCTGTCTCTCCCCTCTCCTCCCTGGTTTCCCCCTCGTCTCCTCCCTCTCCTCCCTGGTGTTCCCTCGTCTCCTCCCCTCTCCTCATTGATATAGTTAATATGTTCTTACCCTTGTTGTAATAGGTAAATGTAGATTAAATCCGGGTCACTTATCGCATATGTTAGCCTTCAGAGGACACAGTGTCAAGTGTCGTATGTGTAATATGTGTCAGTGTCATGTGTACCTCCTTACTTCACTACAGCTTAATTAACACTCAAAAGGAAAAAAAAAAAATCTCTCTCTCTCTCTCTTCTCTCTCCTCTCTCTCTCTCTCTCTCTCTCTCTCTCTCTCTCTCTCTCTCTCTCTCTCTCTCTCCTATCTTAAGACCGTCAGCTCGGCATCCTCTGCACACCGAGGTCATAAGGAGGAAGAATAATGATGTGGGATTATGTCTGGTGGAGGTCTGTTAGAGGATCCTGACTTGGGGGTTATGTGAGGGCGGGAGGAGAGGTAGGAGAGGGGCGGAGGGGAGAGGTAGGAGGAGGCGGGGAGGAGAGGTAGGAGGAGGGGCGGGAGGAGAGGAGGAGGGCAGGGAGGAGAGGTAGGAGGAGGGGTGAGGAGAGGTAGAGGAGGGCGGGAGGAGAGGAGGAGGGGCGGGGAGAGAGGTAGGAGGAGGAAGGGGAGGAGAGGAGGAGGAGGAAGAAGAAAAGGAAGAGAAGGAGGCGTTTCTAAAATTATGGTAGTAAATGAGATGATGAAGTGATGATGAGATAATGATGATGATAATGATAGATGATGATAATGAAATGAGATGATGATAGTATGATGAGATAATGATGATGATGATGATAGTGATGATGAGATAATGATAATGATGATGATAATGATGATGATAAGATAGTGATGATGAGATATTGATGATGATGATGATAATGATGATGATATAATGAATGATGATAATGATGATGATAATGATAGTGATGATGATAGATGATGATAATGATGATAGATAATGATGATGATGATAATGATGATAGATAATGATGATGATAATGATAGTGATGATGAGATAATGATGATGATAATGATGATGAGAAAAATGATATGATGATGAGAAATGATAGATAATGATGATAATGATAGTGATGATGAGATAATGATGATGATAATGATTGATAATGGGATAATGATGATGATAATGATGATAAGATAATGATGATGATAATGATGATGATAATGATGATGATATGATGATGAGATAATGATGATGAAAATAATAGTGATGATGAGATAATGATGATGATAATGATGATAATGATAATGATGAAATGATGAAATGATGATAATGATAATGATGATGATAATGATGATACTGATAATGATGATTGTAATAACGGCATTCACATTATCTTTCACTCTCCCTTGACTTATTTGTCGACGGTACAGATCAGAAGATATAAGATATACAAATACAGGTAAATACAAACACAGGTAACACAGGTACAATGATACTGGTACAGGTAAATGCTGTATTATAATTATCTATGTTTTCGTCATTAGAGCTTAGATAAACACGAGTAACATCTGACACGGTGGCAGACTGGTGAGAAGGCATGGCGTCCTGTTGCTGTCCACTGATGACTTTTATGATTAATTATGAAGGCTTAAGTTGTGTCCTTTTACCGTGTGGTGTTGAGTCATGCTTGGCCGCTACACCATCACCACAACCCTCTTCCTCCACAATCATCACCACCAGTATCACCATTACCACCACCACCTTCCCCTCACCAGTACCACCATCATCACCACCACCACTACACTCCCCCACCATCATCACCACCACCTTATCACAACCAAACCTGGGCTAATCTCGGGTTGACACTCCTCTTATCTCATAATTCCGTCTCTTATCTTAACTTTGCCCCTATCTGTGTGTCGCCGCCCTTACAGTGACAAGCGGGCGTTAACTTTATTAGACACACGGCAGCCGGAGACACAGGTTGTAGCCCACAGGAACAGTTATGAAGGAAGGATTTTTACATCACCTGGAAGATTAACCCCGTCTAGCTTTAGTTCACCCGATGATTAACCACCATGTTGCTAACCTAACCTAACCTATCCTAACCTAACCACCATAACGCTAACCTAACCAACCACCATGACGCAAACTTAATCTAACCAACCACCATGACGCTAACCTAACCTAACCAACCACCATGACGCTAACCTAACCAACCACCATGACGCTAACCTAACCAACCACCATGACGCTAATCTTAATCTAACCAACCACCATGACGCTAAACTTAATCTAACCAACCACCATGACGCACTTAACCTAACCAACCACCAGACGCTAACCCAACCAACCACCATGACGCTAACATAACCCAACCAACCACCATGACGCTAACTAACCTAACCAACCACCATGACGCTAACCTAACCTAACCAACCACCATGACGCTAACCTAACCTAACCAACCACCATGACGCTAACTTATCTAACCACCACCATGGCGCCAACTCAACGAAACCTAACCTAACTAACTGAAATTATCCTGACTTAACTTAAACTAAACAAACTTAACAACCCAACCTAACCAATTCAGATTCAACCTAACCTAACCTAACTCCCCCAGTATTATTAGTGTTTAATCATCAGGTTAGCCAGTGCAGTAGAGTTGTCCGGTCTTCTCGACTATTCTCGATTACCTTGGTCCTAAGGCAGGCCATCCCCGTACACAAGATGGCCAAGATGAGAGACGAAGGACTTTATATTATTTAATCGTATAGCGGAAGAGATATAGGATTTAGGTAATATATATAAAAGTATAGACTGTGTTCGTTGTCATTCACGGTCCACAAACAAATAAAAAAACAACAACAATAATAACAACAACAATAATAATCATAACAATAATAACAACAACAATTATAACAAAAACAATAACAATAATAATAACAAAATAACTATCAATAACAAGAACCATAAAAATAATAAACAATAACAACAACAACCATTACATAACAATAAACAAATAAAAAAAAGCAAATAAAAGAAAAACCCCCAGAAAAAAAAATTCTCAAACCCTCAACGAAGGGACAAACATGACCGAAAAATCTGATCAAAATAGGAAATATATTTTTGTGTTGTTAAGACCCTATTGAGAGCCAGGCAGACAAGGTGGTGACAAGCGTGGAGAACTGGTATTGTTCGGAGGGCATTATTGATGGGGTATGCGGGGTGGGTGGGTGGCAGGGTGGTGGTGGATGGTGTGGGGTGGTAGGATTGGGTGGGTGGTGGGGGTGGGTGGGTAGGATGTGTGTGGGTGGGTGGTGGGTGGTGGTGGGGTAGGTGTGGGTGGGTGGGGGGTGGGGGTGTGGTGGTAGGATGTGTGGGTGGGTGGGGTGGTGGGTGGTGGGTGGTGGTGGTAGGGATGTGTGGGTGGGTGGTGGGTGGGTGGTGGTGTGTGGTAGGTGGGTGGTAGGAGTGGGTGGTGGTGGTGGTGGTAGGATGTGGGAGGGTGGTGGGTGGGTGGTAGGATGTGTGTGGGTGGGTGGGTGTTGGTGGTTTTATAATTTATTTGTTTATCTTTAGTAATCTCCTTAACTTAATCGGAAGGATATATTCCTTTATTACCAGCCATATGCTGCCACCACCCTAACTCACCAACTATTAGTCAGTATGAGGAAATAATGAGTTTTTATATTCACTATATAATAAGTCTTGGTAGTGTTACTCACAAGTGGTGTAAGTTATTACAGGATTATGTAAATAACATATTACACTATTTACAATTTTAACAAATAAACTACATTCATATCAAAGGAGATGGCTAGTTATTGTGAAAGGTTTCACTATTAAATCCTTAAGTTTACCTCCTTGGTCAATCCACTCACAAACTTGTAAAGGTTAATTCGCCAGTCAACAAGTCTCACAACTGATATTGAAGAGGTCAGGTGAGTGGCACGACCTCCCTTGTATGACCACACTCCTACTAAACATATGGTTACATCTCTGAGGCCCTACTCCCCCAGGTATTGCCGAGTGCAGTTACAGTCACCCGCGGCTCAGCTGACCATCTCACCTGGCCATAGCCCTGGACCACCTGGCCAGACTAGCTCCAGAACTGGACTTATCAGTGCCAGCGATGGAATCTGTACACTGCACTTTGTTTGGCTGGCCTCCATCACAACGCCTCCTTGGTCAACAAGTTATATACTCCCACAGTGGTGGTGGGGTATGTGTGGGTGATGGGGATGGTAGGTGGTGTGTGATGGTTGTGTGTGTGTGTGTATGTGAGTGATTGAGGTATGTGTGTGTGTGTGTGTGTGTGTTGCAGTGTGTGTGGGTTGTAGGGCGTGTGTGGGTTGTAGGGGTGTGTGTGTGTGTGTTTTTGGGTTGTAGGGTGTGTGTGTGTGTGTGTGGGTTGTAGGGGTGTGTGTGTGTGTGTGTGTGGGTGGTGCGGTGTGTGTGTGGGTGGGGTAGGGGTGGTAGGATGTGTGTGTGTGGGGGGTAATCTGGGTGGTAGGGTGTGTGGGGGTGAGGAGGTGTGGTGGAAATGAAGGTAAGGCGTGTTCATGTGTTACAGGGCGTTGAGAGGTGAGGAAGAGGGGGGCAGCAAGGGATGTGTGGAGGGTGTGGGAGGAAAGAAGAGGTGTGGGAGGGGTGTTGGGAGGGTGAAGGAGGGTGTGGGAGGTGAGGGAGGAGTGTGGGTGGTGACAGCCTTAACAAATTCTTCACTAATCAGTCGCTGTCAGTCTCTTACAGTGAGAAGAAGTCGTCGAGGCGGACACACACACACACACACACACACTCACACACCGTGAACAGCAGATAATAATTCTCAAAAATCTATCCAATTGATTTCTACAGTTTCTTGATATAAATAGAATGACATAGATAAAATAATAATGACAGAGAATAACACTAAATAAGATACAAATGAATAGTGTGAAAAGATAATAGAGAATAATGATAGATAGAAGAGATATAATATAGTGTTTTAAGACAGTCCAGCTGATGGTTTATTTACATTTCAACTTAACCTAATCTCGACCTATTGCCTTGATTAATGTTGCTCTAGTATACCTGTCTGTCACACTATCTTCTACTACTCACATACACGCCTATACCACGTAACACACACACACACACATCAATGACCTATCCCATGGCTCAGCGTGTGACCTGCTCTTCACTATTTGACCTTCATTGTCACCTTGTTTGTACGATGCTTGACCTTGCTTGACCTGACCTACCCCTGTACGTGGAGACCCTCATCCTTAGGGCCATTGACCTCTCTCTTCTTAGGGGAGTAATTAACGTCTGTCTCAGGGCATTTAAAGACCCGGTTTTGTAATGAGGTTTAAGGCCATTTTAGGACCATTTACCTGTATTTAGAGGTCATTCATTTCTCTGCCAATGCCCTCCTGAGAGCTGGTTAGTCACGCCTATGTTGTTTTAAGGCTTGAAATTGGTCGGGTTCAAATTCTCTCGTTTCACAGTAGATGGAGGACGAATTCATGGTATTTTGATGGTGTCAGTGTGAGGCCGGTGTTAAAAGTAGAGCATGGAGGTTATTATTGTGTGTGGGGCGGTGATGGTAATAGTAGTAATAGTAGTGGTAGTAATAGTAGTGGTAGTAATCGTAGTAGTGGTTAGTAGTAGTAATAGTGGTGGCAGTAATTGGAATGAAAGTAGTAGTGGTGGGAAGGAGAGAAGTGGGAAGGCAGTGACGGTAAATAGGAGAGGGATGGAAGAGGGATTAATCGAGGTGGGTATGAGGAAGGAGAGAAGGAGATATCTTTAGGGAAGAAATAAGAGACAGGAGGAGATAGATGTCGGAGAGAGGGAGGAAGAGGAAGGAGATCAATGTCAAGGAAGGAAAGTGGTCTGACAGGGAGAGGACGGAGGGAGGGCACAGGTGGGAGCTTTATAGTGTGTCTGTGTGTAGTAGTTATCACGGGTGGCAAGAGTGTTGTCACTGCTCAACACGTGCCAGTCATGTTTACTGTCGCTGATACCACGTCGTCCCGCCCCGTTTATCTGGACACACCTACCCCCTCAGCGTGCCTACCCGTCTCCACCCCTGTCTGGGCACCCTACGCGCCCTGTTTGTGTCCACGCCGCCTGGTATGTTACAGAGAGCGATATTACTTACTTAAATACTTATGTTTGTTAAAGGCTGGCCCGGAAAGGTAAAGTGTTAGCTGACAGTGGATGATGATATGGACCAATAATGTTAATAAAAGGATTAATATTAATGATAATAATATAAAATTAAAATAAACAACGATTAAAATGTTTTTATCAATAGACATAATTATCATAAATTAATAAAATAATAATATATAATAATAATAATATATAATAATATATATATATAATAATAATAACGAGTGATTTATTATACTGTGGTGATATTAGGTGTGGTTTATGAGGTCTAAGTCAACACGGCTTTGAATTGATGTGAGTCATGAGTTAATCAATCAGGATTACATTATCATATCTGAGGGTTGGTGACCCAGCCTCTACTCTAATAATTCATAGGTTGGTTAGGTTAGTTAGAGACACTAACGCCTCAACAAAAACTCGATAAAAAAAAAACTGACAACTTAGCGGCCATACTATTCAAATTCTCTAAACGTTATTTACATTTCAAGTGTAATGAAAGTGTTCGGGATAAACCGTGTTCGAGGGTGTTTACGCGTGTGACTCAGCGATTAGTAGAGTTTATTATAAATGTGACCAACTTGACATTATAATTGATAGATCAAAATAAGCAATTAACAGGTGGTAATGTTATAATTAGTTTAGGGTTTAAAGCAGGTGTTGTAATTAATTTAAGTTATAGGTTAATTAACAGGTGTGGTGACTTACTTACATAGAGGTATAGGTTAGAAGGTAGAAAGGGGATAGACATGAGATGGAAAGAGGGGCGAATTATAGGTACAGAGGAGAAAAGAAGGGTGGGTGGATAAAGAAAGGGGTCATGGGATTCAAATAAAAGAAAGGAAAGGAAAAAGTGAAGAATGGAAAAGGAAGAATGGAATGTAGGTAAAGACATAAAGGAGAAGAATTAAGATAAAATAAGTATATTAAGTATAGAAAGAAAGAGGTAGAGGAAAGAATAGAAGAGAGATAAAAGGACAACAGATAAAGGAAAAGTATAGAAAGAGAAGAACGGACAGAACAGAAAAAAAAGGAAGTGATTGAGAGGAAGGAGATGAGACAAGGACAAACAAAGGATAAAAAGGGAGGGAGGGGGTATCAGCCCCTACAAGCAGGTGTTCCCTCCTCTCCCACCCTGCCTCTCTTATCTCCCCTCTCACCTCTTCCCCATAACTCTCCCACCTCCTCACTGGCCTCCCGAGTGCCACAGAGGCTGGCACTCTCTCCTCAAGCACCGTGTTGGAGTTTTCTCCACAGGTGTCTCATTTGTGGTGTCTTTAAGGTAAGCGACGCGGTGGAGATTCGAACCTGGGTACACAAGATGAGTGAGAGGCTTGTTCAGTCTGTAGTCACTGTGCCTCCAGGTTGATGGTACTCTGTAATGACAGGAGATTCGAACTCAGGGGACAGGGGACGATTGAGAATGTCCTTCCTGTCCTCAAAACCACAGGGCCACGCCGCCGGCATTCTTTAGGAGAACAGTGCCACAAATTTTGAGATACCTTTAAGGGTGTGCCAAGTGATGGAATTCGAACGGAGAGACACGGGCTTCATTCAGTGCTTGCACCGCAGGCCTCACGCACTCTTGAGGACACAGTGCCACACGAGAAATACCGTTGTTGGACTTAACAAGGTGGCACCCATCGCTGGAATGTGAGTGGAGAGGATAACTCGTTTGTGTTAGAGCGACTTATAGTTCCTCAGAGGCGAGTTCACTATATCCGAGACTTTGAGTGAGTGAATGGATGACTGATCGATAACTTCTATTTCCCTTCACATTTTTGTATTGTCTTTGATAAGTTTTCATTTCTCAAGTGTCTTTTGTTTCACTGGTAACACACACACACACACACACACACACACACACACACCACACACACACACACTATATTACAAGAACAATTTATTTGGACATCAGTGAGTCAAAAGTTAAAACATCTAATGAAAACATCACAACATTAGTCATTTCATATACTAAAATGTTGTAAATTATCATTGGGCTCATGGGAAGGTTAATCATTTATTTGGATCTAGAAGTCTAAAAAGGTTCGTACGTTATTTTTTGTCCCTAACCACTTACGTGTGGCTGCATTTAACTGGTTCACTTGAGGTTACGATATCAAATTCCAATCTAAATGGCGCCCAAGTTGCTCTGAGGCTCTATCGTGCTCTTACTAAATACCTATTCATACTTCCAATTACGGAGAAATAAACGTTAAGAACCTTTACCAGAATCATTTTGGTCAGGACTTAAACGGTAGTCGCCCTTGTCCTCCTTCCTCCCTCATTCTCCCTCCTCCTAACCTCCCCACCGCAGGAAATTTTAAACAAACAATGTATTTGCTCGGGAAAACAAAACGATGCTAGACAATTGAGCGTTTCATCTCCATTTTAGAGTTGGTGAAGCCCTGTTTAGTCCGTTTCACCTCTCATTTCGGTTCAGGGGCGGTGGACGTCCGTGTTTACATGATTTTAACGCCGGTCGGTGTTAACATGATTTGGACGCAAGTTTGGACCTGGGTTAAGTGAGATGCGCTCCGAGAGACAACTATGCATGTTATTATTTTACCTAGACCCTAGAGAATTAGTATTGGTATAAATCGATCAAATAAACGAACAAAAATTTTAGGGACGAAATGCGTTATTTCTGAATGGTACCTTTGATCTTCGGCTTTTGCTTGAATGAAACCGATGAATGCAAGAATGCCAACGAATAATGGAGCAACTTTTAGCGGCATTTCGTTCAAGTAAACAATGGTCAAATTATACTTCAAATACTCACCAGAGATGTTTATCAATCCTGAAATAGCATTTTGGGTATCATAACGTACAACAACATAAAGGTTGTCTGTTGTTTATTCTGTTTTTCTGTTACATATATAAACCCAATTATTGGACGATACAATTTGAAACATGACCTAAGTTTTCACTCACAGCTTGAGCGGCAATTTTATGCTTCCATGTCAGAATTTGTTTCGCTTTTATTGTAAACTATGGTAAGATTTTGAGAACTCTCCGTCTCATATATAACCCGAAAGTATCTATGAGCAACAGACAGAATAATGACTCGCTGAAGCATTAAGAGAATAAATAATTTTTTTTCCAACTCGGTGCAACTGTTTACCAGCACATATCGACAGGTGCTTCCTCAGCTGCCAACGCCATACTTCTTTTCAATTAGTTTAATCCCTCTAACATGAAATCTTAAGTACGTTCGTATATAGGCTACTTTGGGTAAATAAAAGTATGCGTTAAGTAGAATAATGAGGAGGTGTTAAGACTTGAGGGCCAGTCGTCGCGAAAGTAGTACCCACTAAATTCGCTGCCTATTGTCCGTCAACGAGCGAGACGCCATCTGCCGCCAGAACAGGGGATTAACCGGCCATCCTGGACACGCGGAGACCCTCATCACCGCAATTACACCAGAATCTCCCCTTATTGCCCATAACATAGAACCCATAGCCCGGGGACTCGATCTCCCCGGGATAAACCGACGATCCAAAAGGCAACAAGTTGGAGCTGGGACAGAGGGGCGAGGCGGAGATTTAAATGATGATCATGTCACAGTTATTTAATCAATATTTACGGCGGATTGGCTAGCATAAATCATACCACCAACAACTACTGCCGCCATGTTACGTCTTTAAATGGACTCCCATATTCAAATTAACCAGGCATTTTTTTTTTAGAAGGAAAGCACTAACGCATCTGGCAAGTACGAGGCGGCGCGTGCGGTACCGCGTCAGGTTGCCGACTCTGAAGCTCGATATCGTACCATGGCGACATTATTATCGCACAAGATGATCATGGCGATGGAAATGTGTTTCTCTTGGAGGATAACACAGCCAGATTTAAAATGGAATTATGGCGGCGATAACGTCAATTACAGTGGTGGCTAGCACAGTGCTGGGCACTGAGTGCTTTACCTACACTGTGTCAACATTGTTTTTAGAAATCTGCCTTCCATGAATCAAGAATCTTTGTTTTTATTAATCTTGTTTCTGTACATAATGTTAAATAATTTACCTTTAATTACTACACTAAGCTTGAATAATTTTATATACGTCCATAAAATCATCTATTATATTTTCTGTATATTTTTATTACACATTTCATGCAGTTTACTTAGCCACAGTTAAGATTATATACAGACCATAAATAAAACACTGCAATAAACAATGAAAAAGGTCTCGTATTTTGAGAGTTTTACTGAGGTACCATAGTTCAAAAGCCAAACCAACATGTGCACTTACAAAACGAAAAGGTATAAAAAAATGAAGGTCGATCCCATAATTCGTCTGGGGTGCAGATTACCCATTGTGTGTGCGTGTGTGTGTGTGTGTGTGGTCCTGTGTGTATGCATATGTATGTGTGTACGTGTGTAGATAATATGTAATAAGTATGTATATTTTCCTACTCACCCTGTCTTCCCTTACTCCCCTCATCTTCCATGCTACACATTACTCCTTTCCCCTCAACCCCTTCAACATGGCTCCTGTTCCTCTTCACCCCTATTTCCCTCACTCCCCTCTCCTCATCCCCTCCTCTACCCACCTCTCTTCATCCCTCACTCTACCCTCTCCCTCATCCCCTCACTCTACCCTCTCCTCATCCCCTCACTCTACCCTCTCCCTCATCCTCACTCTGCCCTCTCCTCATCCCTCCTCTACCCTCCCCTCATCCTTCCTCTACCTCTCACCCCTCCTCCCCTCCTCACCCCTCACTCCACCCTCTCCTCATCCTCCTCACCTCTCCTCATCCCCTCCTCTACCCCTCTCCTCATCCCTCCCCTCTACCTCCTCCCTCCTCTACCCTCCCTCATCCCCTCACCCCCCCCCCTCACCCTCCCCTCTCCTCCTCCCTCACCCTACCTCTCCCTCATCCCTCACTCTCCCTCTCTTCCTCCTCCCCTCTCCTCTGTCCCTCTACCCTCCCCTCATCCCCCTCCCCTACCCCTCTCCTCATCCCCTCACTCTACCCTCTCCTCATCCCTCCTCTACCCCTCTCCCTCCCTCTCCCCTCTCCCTCATCCCCTCCTCTACCCTCTCCTCATCCCTCACTCTACCCCTCCTCATCCCTCCTCTACCCTCCTCATCCTCACTCTACCCTCTCCTCATCCCTCACTCCTACCCTCTCCTCTATCCCTCCCTACCTTCCCTCATCCCCTCCTCCCCACTCCCCTCACTCTACCCTCTCCTCCCCTCACTCTCCCTCTCCTCACCCCTCCTCCTACCTCTCCTCCTTCCTCCTCTACCCCTCTCCTCATCCCCTCCTCCCCCTTCCCTCACCCTCCTCCTCCCACCTCTCATCCCCTCACTCTACCCTCTCCCTCCACCCCTCACTCACCCCCTCTCCCCTCACCCTCCTCCTACCCCTCTCCTCTCTCCTCCCTCCCCACCCCTCTCCTCATCCCCTCCCCCCCCCTCCCCTCATCCCCTCCTCTACCCTCTCCCTCATCCCTCCTCTACCCTCTCCTCATCCCTCCTCCCCCCCTCTCCTCATCCCTCACTCTACCCTCTCCCTCATCCCTCCTCCCCTCCTCCATCCCTCCTCTACCTCTCCTCATCCCCTCACCTCGCCTCTCCTCATCCCTCCTCTACCCTCTCCTCATCCCCTCCTCTACCCTCTCCTCATCCCTCCTCTACCTCCCTCCTCTGTCCCTCCTCTACCCCTCTCCTCATCCCTCACCTACACCCTCTCCTCATCCCTCCTCTACCCTCTCCTCATCCCTCACTCCTACCCCTCTCCTCATCCCCTCCCCTCTACCCTCTCCTCATCCCTCCTCTACCCCTCTCCCTATCCTTCCTCTACCCTCTCCTCATCCCCTCACTCCTCACCCTCTCCCTCATCCCTCCCTCTACCCCCCTCTCCTCATCCCTCACTCTCCCCTCTCCTCATCCCCTCACTCTCCCCTCTCCTCTCCCCTCCTCCTACCCTCTCCTCATCCCTCACTCTACCCCTCTCCTCATCCCTCCTCTACCCTCTCCTCCCTCCACACTACCCTCTCTCATCCCTCCACTCTACCCTCTCCTCATCCCCTCCTCTACCCTCTCCTCATCCCTCACTCTACCTATCCTCATCCCTCCTCTACCCCTCTCCTACCCTCTCCCCACCTCCCTCATCCCCTCCTCTACCCCTCCTCTCATCTCCTCTACCCTCTCCTCATCCCTCCTCCTACCTCCTCTCATCCCTCCTCTACCCTCTCCCTCATCCCTCCTCTACCCCTCTCCTCATCCCTCACTCCACCCCTCTCCCTCATCCTCCACCTACCCCTCCCTCATCCCTCCTCTCCCTCTCCTCATCCTCCTCTACCCTCCTCATCCCTCCTCTACCCCTCTCCTCATCCCTCCTCTACCCTCTCCCTCATCCCTCACTCTCCCCTCTCCTCATCCCTCCACTCCCCACCCTCTCCTCATCCCCTCACTCTACCCCTCTCCTCATCCCCTCCTCTACCCTCTCCTCATCCCCTCCACTCTCCACCCCTCTCCTCATCCCCTCCTCTACCCCTCTCCTCACCCTCCACTCTACCTCCTCATCCCTCCTCTACCCTCTCCCTCATCCCTCCTCTACCACCTCTCCTCATCCCTCCCTCTACCCCTCCCTCATCCCCTCCCACTCTACCCTCTCCCTCATCCCTCACTCTACCCTCTCCCTCATCCCTCCCTCTACCCTCTCCTCATCCTCACTCTACCCTCTCATCCCCTCCTCTACCCTCTCTCTCATCCCTCACTCCCCTCTCCTCATCCCCTCCTCTACCCTCTCCTCCATCCCTCACTCTCCCTCTCCCTCATCCCTCCTCTACCCTCTCCTCATCCTCTACCCCTCTCCTCATCCCTCACTCTACCCTCTCTCATCCCCTCCTCCCCCTCTCCTCATCCCTCCTACCCCTCTCCTCATCCCCTCTACCCTCTCCTCATCCCTCCCTCTACCTCTCCTCTGTCCCCTCCTCCTACCCTCTCTTCATCCCTCCTCTACCCTCTCCTCATCCCCTCCTCTACCCTCTCCTCTCCTTCACTCTACCCTCTCCTCATCCCCTCACTCTACCCCTCTCCCCTCATCCCCTCCTCTACCCCTCTCCTCATCCCCTCCTCAACCCTCTCTCATCCCTCACTCTACCCCCTCTCCCTCATCCCTCCTCCCCACCCCTCTCCCCTCATCCCTCCCTCTACCCCTCTCCCCTCATCCCCTCCTCCTACCCCTCTCCTCTGTCCCCTCCTCTACCTCTCCTCATCCCCTCCTCTACCCTCTCCCTCATCCCCTCCTCCCCTACCCTCCCCTCATCCCTCACCTACCCCTCTCCCCTCATCCCTCCCTCTACCCCTCTCCTCATCCCTCCCTCCCTACCTCTCCTCATCCTTCCTCTACCCTCTCCTCATCCCCTCACTCTACCCTCTCCTCATCCCTCACTCTACCCTCTCCCTCATCCCCTCACTCTACCCTCCCCTCATCCCTCACTCTACCTCCTCATCCCCTCACCTACCTCTCTCCCTCATCCTTCCTCCTACCCTCTCCTCATCCCTCCTCTACCCCTCTCCTCATCCTTCTCACCCCTCTCCTCATCCCTCACTCTCCTCTCCTCCTTCCTCCTCTACCCACCTCTCCTCATCCCTCCTCTACCCTCTCCTCCTCCCTCACTCTACCCTCTCCCCTCATCCCCTCACTCTACCCTCTCCTCATCCCTCCCACTCTACCCCTCTCCCTCCCTCCTCCTCCTCCTCATCCCTTACTCTACCTCTCCTCATCCCCTCCTCTACCCTCTCCCTCATCCCTCACTCTCCCCTCCCTCATCCCCTCACTCTACCTCTCCCTCATCCCCTCCTCCCCTCTCCTCATCCCCTCTACCCCTCTCCCTCATCCCCTCCTCTACCCTCTCCTCATCCTTCTCTACCCTCTCCTCATCCCTCCTCTACCCTCTCCCTCATCCCCTCCTCTACCCTCTCCTCCCATCCCCTCACTCCCCACCTCTCTCCTTCCCCACCTCTACCCTCTCCCTCATCCTCCTCTCTACCCCTCCCTCATCCTTCACTCTACCCCTCTCCTCATCCTCACTCACCCTCTCATCCCTCCTCTACCCTCTCCTTATCCCCTCACTCTACCCTCTCCTCATCCCCTCACTCCCCTCTCATCCCACCTCTACCCCTCTCATCCCTCCTCTACCCTCTCCTCTCACCTCCCTCCACCCTCCTCATCCCTCCTCCCCTCTCCTTCCTCCCCCCTCTTCATCCCCTCCCTACCTCTCCTCATCCCCTCCTCTACCCTCTCTCCTCCCTCCTCCCTACCCTCTCCCTCATCCCTCCTCACCCTCTCCCTCATCCCCTCCTCCCCACCCTCTCCTCATCCCTCACTCTACCCTCTCCTCATCCCTCCTCTACCCTCTCCTCATCCCTCCTCCCTACCCTCTCCCTCATGCCTCCCTCTACCCTCTCCCTCATCCTCCTCTACCCTCTCCTCATCCCCTCACTCTACCCTCTCCTCATCCCCTCACTCCCTACCTCTCCCCTCATCCCTCACTCTACCCTCTCCCTCACCCCTCCCTCTACCTCCTCCCCTCCTCACCCTCTCCCTCATCCCCTCCTCTACCCTCTCCTCATCCCCTCCTCTACCCTCTCCTCATCCCTCCTCCCACCCTCTCCTCATCCCTCCTCTACCCTCTCCTCCATCCCTCACTCTACCCTCTCCTCATCCCCTCCTCTACCCTCTCCTCATCCTCACTCTACCTCTCTCATCCCCCTCCTCTACCCTCTCCTCATCCCCTCCTCTGCCTCTCCTCCCTCACTCTACCCTCTCCTCATCCCCTCCTCCCTCCCCTCTCCCTCATCCCCTCCTCTACCCTCTCCTCATCCTTCCTCCCCTCTCATCCCCTCACTCTACCCTCTCCTCATCCTTCTCCCTACCCTCTCCCTTCCCTCCTCTACCTCTCCTCCTCCCTCCCTCTACCCCTCCTCATCCCCTCCTCTCTCCCCTCATTCCCTCCTCTACCCCTCTCCTTCCCTCACTCCCCACCCTCTCCTCATCCCTCCCTCTACCCTCTCCTCATCCTTCACTCTACCCTCTCTTCATCCCCCACTCTACCCTCTCCCTCATCCCCTCTCTACCCCTCTCCTCATCCTCCTCTACCCTCTCCCCTCATCCCCTCACTCTACCCTCTCCTCATCCCCTCCTCTACCCTCTCCTCATCCACTCTACCCTCTCCCCTCATCCCTCACTCTCCCTCTCCTCATCCTTCCTCTACCTCTCCCTCATCCCTCCACTCCCCTCTCATCCTCCTCCTACCCTCTCCTCATCCCTCCTCTACCCTCTCCTCATCCCCTCTACCTCCTCTCCTCCTCCTCTACCCTCTCCTCATCCTTCCTCTACCCTCTCCTCATCCCCTCACTCTACCCTCTCCTCATCCCCTCCTCCTACCCTCTCCTCATCCCTCCTCTACCCTCTCCTCATCCCTCCTCTACCCTCTCCTCTATCCCACACTCTACCCTCTCTCATCCCTCACTCTACCCTCTCCCTCCTTCCTCTACCCCTCTCCTCATCCCCTCCTCTACCCCTCTCCCCTCATGCCTCCCTCTACCCTCTCTTCATCCCTCCTCTACCCTCTCCTCATCCCCTCCCTCTACCCTCTCCTCATCCCTCCTCTACCCTCTCCTCATCCTCACTCCCCCTCTCTCATCCCCTCTCCCTCTACCCCTCTCCTCATCCCCTCCCTCTACCTTCTCCTCGCCATCCTCTACCCTCTCCTCATCCTTCCTCTACCTCTCCCTCATCCCCTCCTCTACCCCTCTCCTCATCCCCTCCTCTACCCTCTCCTCATCCCCTCACTCTACCCTCTCCCTCACCCCTCCTCTACCCTCTCCTCATCCCTCCTCTACCCTCTCCTCATCCCTCCTCTACCCTCCTCATCCCCCACACACCATTGCCCACCCTCCCTCTCTTCCCCTTGCCCTACACAGCATACAGACAGCTGGCTGGCCTCCTACCCACCCCACCCCCCCACCACCCACCCCACCCACCCACCCACCCAGCCACTCAGCGCAAGACTATTGAATCAACCGACAGTCAGTCAGTCAGTCAGTCAGTCAAGCACTCATCAGTCAGTAAGCCAATACAGGTCAGTCAGCTACTCGTTCAGTCACTCGGTCAGTAGCCAATGATCCAGTCAGCTACTCGTTCAGTCACTCAGTCAGTAAGCCACCGAGTCAGTCAGCTACTCGTTCAGTCACTCAGTCAGTAAGCCAGCGATCCAGTCAGCTACTCGTTCAGTCACTCAGTCAGTAAGCCAACAGATCAGTCGGCCTCGTTCAGTCACTCCCGGTAGTAAGCCAATGATCGATCAGCTACGTTCAGTCACTCAGTCAGTAAGTCCAACGAACCAGTCAGTTACTCATCTATCCACCATATACTGTAGTCTGTCAGCCAGGTAACAACCTATTAAACCAACCAGCCAACCAGCAGCTAACCAGCTAACTAACTAGCAACAAACAACCAACTAACTAACCAACTAACCCAACAAACAACCAGCTAACCAATCAACTAACCAACAAACTAACCAGCAACCAACTAGCTAATCAACTAACCAACCAGCTAACCAGCCAGCTAATCAACACCAAATAACTAACTAACTAACCAACTAACTCAATCAACTAACCGCAACTAACCAACTAACCAACCAACTAATCAACTAACCAACAAACCAACCAGCAACTTCAATCAACTAACCAACCAAATAATCAACTAACTAATCAACTCACTAATCACCAAACCAACCAGTTACTATAATTAGTACTACTATTATTATTGTTATTAAATTATTATATCAAGAAAATTTCCAATACCGTAAAACAACTAAACAGAATATAGAAGAGAGACAGAGATATAGAGAGAAATATATATAGAGAGAGAGAGAGTATATATAGACGATGCCTGTATGCCTCGCGTCACCTTCAATACAATAATACATTAGTCCCTATTACCTATCACTTATATAATCTATTTCTACTGTATTTTAACTCCTTGCAACTAATGTATACTTTACCAAAACAATACTTTAAGTGTATAAGTGTATGAATGTATATCTTATAAGAGTGACGCTGCTATTGAATTTTATCCTGTACGCATTGTGTTACTTATTTTGTTTTAAAGGTGCATTTTAAGTTATACTTCTTTATTAGCTTATTTTAGGCGCATTTTACGTTATATTTCTGTTAGCTTATTTTAAAGGCGCATTTGACGTTATGCATAGCTTATTTTAAAGGCGCATTAGACGTTATACATATTAGCTTATTTTAAAAGGCGCATTTGACGATATACTTCATATTAGCTTATTTTAAAGGCGCATTTGACGTTATACTTCCTTTTAGTGTTTCAATGCGCATATCACCA